>NW_026267140.1:770666-772798 GCF_000697945.3 Frankliniella occidentalis | reverse complement strand
CCGGGTCGGGGCGTGGGGCGGGGTCGGGTTACAGCTCCGCGCAGCTTCCCCCGCGTGTAATGCGCGTGCGATAGAGAGGGTGCGTTCAGTTAGGCCCCGCGATCCCATTGGCCGGGCGGAAGCGAGACGAAACACGCTCTCTGATCACGTGATACCGAAGATGAATGGGGCGGGCGCTGCAGCTGGGCTGGGCGCTGCTGCCGGCCGAGCGCGCCTAGCCTCTCACGGCCCGGGCCGCGGCGCTCAGGAAGGGGCCGCCGCTGCGGCACAGGGGGGCACTCGAAAACCTCAAAGCGCACGCCATTCTTGGACGGGAGGCGGATGTGTGAAGCGCCTAATCCGGCCTTCCCTGCGACAGGTGGCGCTCGGGGCTGCGGGCGTCTCTCTCGCACTCGCAGGGCCGGCCAGAGGAGGCCGCGGGCGGCACCACCGCAGCAGCGCCACTCAACTACATGTACTGCACTCCGCAGTCATCTTCTTTGCATCAGCAGCGCCGCCAACTTAACGACACGAGTGCAGTGCAACTGGCCAGTCCTATGCCGTGAGGAGGAAGGTGGCCGGCAGTGGCTTGCGGCGTACCAACCCGACAACAAGAGAGGCGCCGGTCAGCGGGGGCAGCGGCACGACACGAAATAATTAAATGGAAAGAAAGCTTGCCCCAGCAGGCCACAAGGGTGCCAACAGACTAGCGGCCGCGGCCCCAGAGGTGCATTCCTCTCCATTCCTAGCAGATTTCTCACTCGTCTGGCGCGCGGCCAGGCGCTGTTCGACATGGATTGCTCGCGTCAGCGGCGAGCGCGCCGTGGCCAGTCTGCGAATATTTTGCGAAATCGATTCAAACGTCCTCCCCTGCGCGGACGAGATATCGCTTCACTCAGCATGCGGGGGATTAGTTAGCGACAGATCGGCGCGCCGCGATACGCCTCCTGGCACCAGATTCATGAAAACTCCATCGAGGCGCGTTCTCTGGCTCTTTGCGTTTTTCCTTTCGCCAAACGGCATTGCATTTTTCAAATAAGCTTACGAGATTTAAAAGAACAGCCGGCGTTCATCACTTTCCCAAAACTCGCTCCTGAACGCGGCAGATGAGATGAGCCACACAAGTGGCTTGCATTAAGCAGCGGGGTGGCCTTAACGAACCCGGCCGGCCACCCCGGCCACCCCCGCGTCCCGTCCGCGGCCCCAAGGTCGGCCGGCCCAGATGACGCCAAGTGCACGCGGGGCGACGCGCAGGGTGCGCCAGGGTGCGCAGGGTGCGCACAAACAAGTGTCCGAAAGGCTTGTGGGTGCGTGCGGGAGGACAATGCGGCCCATGATTGTGATATTGACGCAGCAACATTTTGCGGCCGCCAGAGGGGTGAGGGTTGTCGGGGAGTTAATGCGACCAATTGTCGGCGGAAGGGCGAGCCGCGCCCGGCCGCGCCGCGCCGGGGGGAGGCGGGGGGTGACGCGGTGGTCCTGAGCGACATGCGATAGGGATTTGATACCATTATGCACGACGCCACAAGGAGGGGTGCGGAGAGGGGAGCAGGAAGAAAAAAAATGTTTTACACAGCAGAGGGTGTGGGGGCTGAAAGTGTGTCACTGGCTCGCCTATTTGCTTAGTATACGCGGCCGCCACCGGAAAATGAGTCAGAAAATGGGATAGTGCCAGGCTGCGAGTGACGTCTGCATCGATGCGGTGCTATGGGGAAATGATTGGTGAGGGTGCTGCTCCACTTCGCGGCTTCGTCATCGCGGATGCTCTCCACGATCGAATGAAACCCTTAACTACAGAGAGCTTGACAACCGCCCAATGTCCAGTCGCCCGAAATATGCGTTCAGTTTTAAAGAAATATTGAAACATTACAAAACAAATATCAAGATACAAGCAAATTTAACACATTGCCACGGTTCTAGTGACTCGTGCATTAGCTACATATTTAGAGCATTTAAGATGGGTTCATATGAAATGAAATCCCATCCGAGCTGCCCCCCTTAGCGCCGGCGCGGCACACGCACATTACGGGGCAGTCTGTCGGGAGCCAGATGTGCGTGCGTTGCGCTAGACATGTGCGCCCTCCTAGGAGCGGAGCAGAGCGCGTCCTCTTGAAAACCTAAAACGCGTAAGAGATAGTGCGTGCGAAGGGGTG
>NW_026267140.1:766503-770616 GCF_000697945.3 Frankliniella occidentalis | reverse complement strand
GCCTCCCATAAGAAGACCATAAGAGACTCACGAGGCGTAAGGCGAAGGGCCCTCCTCGTTCGGCTCGTCACGGAATGTGAAAGGCGCGCGAGCGGCGCGGCCTGGTGGCGGCCTGGTGCCCCCGGCCGGGCACACGGGGCTGCTTGCCGGGGGTCACGAGCACGAGCGGGAGGGGAGGGAAAATAAAAAACAACAACAACATGTCAACGGGGTCTCGAACGGGAGCGGCGCGGCGGCGGGAAACAGTCACTCATCTTCGATTAGCAATTCGTTGCATCAGGGAGATAAAAATATATACGAGGAAGGAGTCTATTCATCTAAAGAGATATTCGAGCCCACTGCGCGACAACTCCCAGCGCTTCGGGTAGGAACTCACCCAAAGCAACCCGTTAGGTCATGGCTCGCTCCCGCCCAGTCCGGCGCAGCGGGGTCAGGCCCGGCTCTACGCCGGCCCCGCTGGACATCGCGCCCTGGCCGCTCACCGCGGCGGCGCGCCCAAACACTGCACACTCCCGAACAACGCAACACCGCCGCGGGTCGGGTTCTCGGCACATTCTACTTAATTGTTTTTATGTTTGCCTCGCTTCCGCCCTGCGTATGGACATAAGCAAAGCGGGGAGATAAATTGATTTCACAAATCAGCACCTTAAGATGCTAATAAGTTTAGCCCAAATTTTCTTTGGGTCAACTTTCGTTCGCTTTGCGCTTCTTCGTGCCACCTCTCCGTCTCTTCCTCTCACTCAACCGCATATACAGCCCCGGCAGCGCGGTTCGCGGCACATCTCTTCCCTACGGTATAATCGATAAATCGATAATCGACGAGCGCGTTTCGAGGCGTATTAACGTGTCGGCGCCCCGACATAATGCAGCACTCCGTTGATTTATCAGGCGAAACCTGACCTGCATACCGAGCAGCAGCGGGGCGGCGGCAAGTTTAGAAAAGAATCAATTGTAAGCGTGGAGTGATTTTCACCCGGGGCCCTTGTCTTCTGGTGGGCGACGGAACGGGACGGGAAGGGCGCGGCGGTGGGATCCTGGGGGTCCTCGGCCCGGCCTGCTCATCCTGCACAGGGCGCCACACCCGCGGACTGGACTGTGCGATTACTCTCTCTCTCTCTCTCTCTCTCTCTCTCTCTCTCTCTCTCTCCAGCTGGTTGGCACCGGTCGCGAATCACAGCAGCGGCCGCGTCTATCTCGCCGCGCGGCCGAGTGATAAACGCACGCGATCGCGCCATCTGCCGGCTGGCGACCGTACTGCCCCCCCAATCCCACTCCCCTTTCCCCAAAGCCTGCGGCGAGGACCGCATCAACGCTTCATTCACAAATGCGGGAAGGAATCATTCAAAACGGGACCCGTTTGGGGCCAAAGTGGCCGAGCATGGCGAAGCGGGGCGGGGTATCTGGCGGGGGAACCCCTGAGGGGACACGACACACGCGTGGCGGGGCGGGGCAGCGGACGCAGCGGCGGCCTAGCCCGGGGCCTCGCGCTCAGTTCAGCTGGCTGGACTGGCCCGGGCTGGGCTGGGCGGGGACGACTCCCAGCAGCCGAGCCGGCGACGAGTCGCCCAGGATCCCGGCATAAACTTGGCGCGAAATGTGATAGCCATTGTGGCACTCTTATAAAACCCATTCCCCCTTTCCTTTCCCCGACTTCCCTGCTTCGCGCCCCTGATTTATCGGCCGCCCTCCTTTAGACTCACGGATGATTCAGAACTCCCACCGCCGCAAGCCTGAAATGCACTGCGACAAAGTAGGTCCCACAAATCTCGGCTCATTTGGACGAGCCGCTGGCCTCCTCCGCCGGGCGCGAAACTCCCGACCTGCGGAATAAGGGGTTTATATCCAGGTCATCATCTGCTCCTTCCATCTTTCTCGTCTTCTTCATATCTTCCTCATCGCATCCTTCTTCACCGCCTTTTTCTTCGTCATCTTCTTCCTCTTTTTCAGCAACCGCTTCAGTACGAAATTCTTTGTAGGAATTTGAAAAATAGGTTACACACGTTACGAAGTGAACGAGTAAAAAACAAAACAAACAAAAAACAACTCATTTTCCTTTGAACGCAAACAGTCATCCGAGTATGGACTGATAATGCACTGGCCCATGGAGGAGGTCCGCCTGCCTGCCGGAGGCTGCATTAGCATATCTTTTGCAGGCCGACCTTCTCCTCACCCCCTTCCCCTTTTCCCTGCTCCTCCTCCCACTTTGTTTTCCGGGTGCGCCTCTCCCCTTCGTCTGCTTGCTTTAGTACAAGCTTAATTTATATATTGCAGAATCAAGTGGCGAATGCAAATTATTTTTTTGTACCGCATGACACCACCGCACACACACATACACACACCCGGCCGGCCGTATTCGGGTAATTGGTCCTCGGCTGCTAAAGTGCGTCTACATTTGCATTCAGCGGGGCGCTCCTCCGGTCAACCCGCGAATAACGCATAACGGGATTTAAATCACAATGGAATTTAAAGGGGCGGCGGCGGCGGCGCGTCGTTGTCGTCCGCGGGGGAAGAGAAGAGGGGAAGGGGGGGGAGGGGCTGGCCGCGGCCCGCAGATCGACATATGATATCCGACTGCGATACTCTTTCGCTTTGCATATGATACGACGACATATGCGCGACGCCGGGTCGAGGACTAGCGAGAACAAGTTGAAATGGCGGCCAACACCGGCTATTTGCGGTACTAATAATTCTGCAGGTCAACAGGTGCGAGTTTCGATAACGGCGAAGAAACGCGATTATAATAGAACCTTTGAGCGAATGTTTGTGACGGACATCTCTGAGGTGACGAGAGGCACAACATGATACATGTAGCGGGTAAGATTTGTTTGCGCTATTACCTATGTACTTATCCGCTGCACGACTTAATCAACTAAACACACGTTCAGTGCGGTAGAAAGTCTCCGACTTTAGCGAGACCACAACTACTCGGTGGCGCTGCCGCCGCCCTGAACGTCGCACCCTCTGACCTCGGAGATGAGCCCCGCAAACAATTTACACATACATCCGTTAACCAATTAGATTAGCTGCGAAACAGAATATAATAAGGACTCGGGATGAAATTGGCCTCCAAGCCAACATACAAATGAATGAAAGGCCAACGGCGGCAAAGGGGGCGGGGAGGAGCTGTTTGGGATGCAAGCCGCGGCCCGGCCCGGGCACAACCAGGGCACGCCGAGGAGGAGCCGGGCGGAGCTGGGCCAGCGGCGCAGAGCGGCGCAGAGCGGCGCAGAGCGAGCAGCGATAATAAAAAGACATGATAAAGCACTCTGTGATGAGGGTAACCACACGGGGGCTAGTGCTGCCCAGGGCAGGGGCCGGGCACCGCCGGGCACAAACTGGGTGATTACTGGACAATGGGATGGGGGCCGCTGGGCCGCGCCTGACCTCTCCTCCACCCGCGCAGCATTCGCTACGCCCCCCTCCCCTCCCCCATATCCCCCGGTGGACCCTTTCTCCGCTTCTCGGAGCGGTGATGTAACGAAAGCACAAACACTGCTCCATCCAAGGGTGCACCCGGGTCGGGAGGTGGTGGCCGTCGCGCACCCGGTCAAGAGGCGCTCCGGGTCAACCGTCCGCCGCGGGTCAATGCGACACGTTCAGCCTGGTTCAACCGCGATGGTCGTTTCTTCCTCGCGCCAGCAGGCTGCGCCGCAAGCCGCGCCGCTGCAGGCCGGACCTTGGGCGACAGTTTATAATTGGTAACCAGATGCGAGCCGAGCCGAGCCGCCGCGTGCCGATTCTAAATCAAGAGAGCGGCCCCGGCTCGCCTAGCGCTGGCGGCGCCGACGCAGCGGCCGGACCACACACGGGACAGGACTCCTCCAAACCTTTGATTCGCACCAAACGGAACGAGGCGCGGGCGCACCACTTGCGGATCCACTCCACTCACCTGTCAACGGAGAAGAAAACATCGTTAGTTACAAGCTCACGTCGAGAAAAGGAGGGGGGAGGGGCAAGGGGGTAATTTCACAACGGCAACGATAGTAAGGTACAACACAAGGAGGAGCAGCCCTGCCCAGCCTCGCCACGCCGCCGCAGCCTATTTGGACGGCGTCCAGACGAGGCGCGTCATGTTAACAAGGCGTTTGGCGATACCATTGTGCCAGAGCAGCG
>NW_026267140.1:755048-758196 GCF_000697945.3 Frankliniella occidentalis | reverse complement strand
CCAACCCGAACCCGAGAGGTGTCTGAATGGGGCTCGGTAGCGTACAGATAAGGCAAGGCCACACGGGGAGAGGCGGGAGGAGGTGAGTAGTTAGGTAGCACAGGTAGCAAGTAACACGCAGGCCGAGCTCAAAATCGCCCGAGGGCAGAGAAACCTGAAATCGGTAGCGCTGAGGCTCCGGCCGGCCGGCTCCCAATCCCCTCCGCTTCACTTGGAGCGGGGTGCCCCTCGCCCCTCGGGGTGCGGGACCAGCGAGGGTGTGAGCCCCTCTGCTAGGCCCGCGGGGTCCCTCACCTCCAGCCCAGCAGTGCGGGGCGGGGCGGGGCGGGGCGGCCCGCAGCCCGGCAGGCCAGGATCCTGTTGCGCGGCCCGCAAACACGCTGTACAGGCTTTACCAATCAGATTGATCGGCAGAGATTGACGTGGTCGGCCGAGGATTGGCTGCGCGTGACTTCCCTCGGAGAGGGGGTGGGGGAGGGGGTGCGACGAGGATGGAGGTGGTAGGCTCGCAGAGAGAGGCAGAGAGAGGCAGAGAGAGGCAGAGAGAGGCAGAGAGAGGCAGAGAGAGGCAGAGAGAGAGAGAGAGAGAGAGAGAGAGAGAGAGACCAGACGCAGCCCCGGATCAGGCATTATCACCCGGCAGCGGATGAAAGCAAGATAGGGCCGAGCTGAACGCCACCGCGGGGCGGGGCGGGGCGCGGCGTGTTGGCGGGGCCCGCAGGGGAACAGAGATTCACACTCCATTAGCGAGCGATACATTGCAGAGCGCCCGCGGGCCTCGGCAGCCGAGTGGGACCCCCGCCGGGCCGGGTGCGGGGCGCCGGGGGGTCCTCGACGACGACGACGACAGGCAGAGAAAGCAGCGGCAGAAGCGGAGTTGTAAACGCAAGCTGCGCGGCGCCGCGCGCCGGCCGGCCTGGAGGCGCTCTGGAGGCGCTCTGGAGGCCCTTTATGACCGGCCCCGCACCGCATACGCGAGACACATTAGCGTGCGTGAGACCGCTAGTCTCCGCCACTCGGGAGCGCGCGCAACGGCATCAAAGGGACAGCGGGACTTACCGGGGCGTACGTCCCATTGAGTGCGGCGGGGCGGGGCGCGGCGGGTCACTGGGCCGCTCCTCGTTAAAGGCGCTAATCAATGGGACTCGCTCAATGAGCTATTAGTACGCAGCGCACAGCGACGCAACCTACGGGGAGGCCGCCGCAGGCCGCAGCGCTCCGCACTCGCTCGGCCACTGGCAAAGCGACAAGTATATCCTATCCCTGTCCCGAGTCCACCCTCGAAGAAATAGTCCTCAGTCCAGTGCCTCTTTCGAAAACCAAACGGTCCCCCTTACGAGGACGGACTCTAGCGAGATGTGCGTATCCCCACGCCTAGGAAGAGGACTAGGACATAATTTTTCCGCAACGAGGACATGTCCAAAGAGTGTCCAACGGCACGGAATGCGCCCCTGCCGGGGCCCGGCCGTTAAGGAGGTGGTCGCTGATGAGGCCGCTGTGCCCGGGCCGCTGTGCCCGCACGAACACACACTCTGACTACCGCACGGCACGCCAAGGAGGGGAGCCCTTCTGCCTTTGCGCCCTCGGGCGCTGCGCTGCCCGGCCCCGCCCCGCCCCGCCACGCTCCGCTCGCACGACTCACACGCTCCCGGGACGCTGCTGCGCGCTGCTGGCTCTGGACCCACGCGATCCCCCGGTGGTGTGCGGCCAGCGTGCGTGTGCGAGCGAGACAGAGCGACAGCTCTTTCATTATCAGTGTGGAGCCCGCAGCCGGGGCCGGGAGGGAGGGAACCAGGGAGGGAACCGGGGAGGGAACCTCAACGCCGGTGGCCGACCAGAGTCCGTTTGAGCGGCGCGAGGAAGTACTGCTCCATGCGGCGCCTCCCCGCGCCACGCCACACCACGGCGACACACTCCGCGCACGCACTTTCACTGGTCGCCGCGGATTCAAACACGGTCTAGCAGTGCGACAAAGCTTATCGGCCAGGACCGCGTGCCATACCGGGCGGTAGGTGGAGCTATCACTGACCCATACCAGGTATATACGGGGAGGGGAAGGAAATGGGAGGGGAGGAGGCAGGAGGGGCAGGAGGCCGCGGAGTGCAGTATTTCCGGCGAGTTTGACCTCCACTCCACTCCCCTTCCCTCCTCCCCGCCTAATAAACAGGTGTGTGCGGCAACGCACGGCTGAGGGTCAGACACAGCGGAGCGCGGGCTCCACAGGAGAGAAAGAGAGACAGAGAGAGATAGAAAGAGGGGGGGGGGGCAATGCATACCCCAATGAGATTGTTGAGGCCGAGGGTGGGGCCCATCCGCCTAGGACCCTGGAGACGCACGACGTATGGTTTGGGGCTGCTGCAACGCCCGACACCACCCCATCACAGTGCCTACCCACCAAAGTCTGTCTACCAAAAGTCTATCCGTTTGGCGTCATTCCCATCCGGGGCCCGGGGGATGTGGCGGGGCGTGGTGGGGCGTCGCCCTGTACGGCACACACGGGTCGGGTACCCCGGAGCCCCGCGGTGCAGCCAGGGCCGGCCGGCATAACACAATAATAACTGTAATGACGGTCATTACAGGAACAAGAGCGGGAACTCAAATAAAATCATTCCGATACCTTACACCGTGTGCCCGGCCAGGCCCGGCTCTGGAGCGGGCCGGACGCACGGCCCGCATAATTCGAGAAATGAAAAGTGGGAACGTGACAAAGGCTCGCGGACGTGTCGGGCAGAGCGGCGGACTCATTGGAGCTGCCCGGGCAGACGAGGAAAGGGGAGGGGGGACAACTGGGATCAAAGTAGACGATTTGAGCACGAGAAACGAGAAGGGAGAGACATGCAGAGATGTAGAGAGGATGGCGAAGGGCAGGAAGACAAGAGAGAGAGAGAGGGGGGGCAAGGGGAGCGGGAAGGTGAGTACTATGTTCCTTATTTCTTAGCGATGGTCCAAATAACAATGATTACCCCGCCGTACGACCCGAGTAATAACATAGTGTATACAGCAGCCCGAGTCGCGGAGAGCAAGAGAGAGTGAGAGAGATAGAGCGAGAGGCGGGGAGAAGGGGGGACTACATGCAGGTCGTTGGTGGAAGTAGTTGGCCTGGCGCCGCGCTGCGCCTATTTACTTACATGATAGAAGCAAAAAATGG
>NW_026267140.1:752238-754998 GCF_000697945.3 Frankliniella occidentalis | reverse complement strand
GAGGCGCGTCATGTTAACAAGGCGTTTGGCGATACCATTGTGCCAGAGCAGCGTAGCCAGGCCGAGCAAACCCGACCCCGCGCCGAACAGAAAAAGAAGCCGCGAAACGCGGTTAACCCGGACACACGCGGCTTGATTCTTCGTCCTCCTTTTGCTTTCAAAACGAGCCCACACTTGGTTATCGAAATGCATGTGTGTACCCTTCTTCAGCCCCCGTGCGCTATACGGACCGCCGCCGGTGTCCCCGCAGTACTGCAGGAGGCTTTGCGCGAGCGGTGGCGGCAGCATTTCACATTATCGGGACCTGGGACCTGACGAGCCGAGATCGAAACAGAATCCGGCGGCGCTCCTAGCCGTGCCGAGCACCAGGGCCAGGCCGTGCACTCGTCGGCTCGGCTCAGGCCCGGCTCGGACCGCCCGATAAATCGATTGGATAGATGTATGCTTGTCTGATAGGGCCCGGCCAAGGCCCGGCCGGCCCCGCCGCTCCGGCAGCACTCTACTAAATCGTCCGTCCCAGCGTCTGCTGCGTAAGCCGTCGTGTACCGAGCAAAAGTCGCTCAATAATTTTAATCAGTAGTCGTCGGGCGCGGCGCGGCCTGGGAACACGATATCACGTGCGGAGAGTCAATCCAACAAGTACCGGACTGCTTTAATTAGTGTTTGGACGAAATATATTTTCTTCCCATAACAATCATCATCAAATTTAAAAATGTGTATTTATGCATCCTGAACACTTTCTCACAACTCGTGAGTTTTTAAATCCACAAAAAGCGGGTAGCGAGCGGTGGTATGTGTATGTATAGGATATATTTGCCCGTTCGACATTGCTTGTAATTGATAGAGTAATTACGTGACACACCCTTCTGCTCATGAGCAAAAACTTACCACGATTCACAGAACCCCAAACACAGTATACACAGTATACACAGTATACAACCTACATCTCCCCATAGCACAGTTTTATCATCTCTGGTTGTTCTATTCGTTTTGGGCTAATGAGAAATGTTTGCGTTATATAACATTAATTGAAGAACCCAGAACAGGGAGGGCTTCTGTTGGCAGCAGCAGTTGGGAGCAGCAGCAGAGCACTGCTCCCCTCTCTCCCGCCCCGGCGTCCGTTCACATAACCCGGTCGGCTCGACCCATCGCGTTTAACGAACGAACGAACGGTGGTCTATCAAACGATCTAACGCGCTGCGGAGGGCCTATCGTGGGGCCTGGAGGGGCTCCAGAGCGCGCTCCAGCGGGGCGGGCAGCAGGGCCAAGCAGCGCCCGCCGGCCCCCGCGCTATGGTGTGGTGTCGCAGCGCGCCGCCCGCCCCATCGCTCAGTCGGTGACAGCGATCAAAACGACCACCGGCCTCGTCACCCCGACCCGACCTCCTAATGAGTGAAACCACACCAACCATCAAATTCCTCCAACAAGGAGGGAGGGGGAGGGGGGGCGAGGCGAGATACCCGGGCGCGCGGGATGTTTCCCGAAGTGAATAAAAATGTCATTTCCTCGGGAGTGCGCGCCGCTCAGCGCCGCGGGCCGGGCGCGCGGCCACCATTTATCAGCGCGCACCTAAGCATGTTTTAATAGCGGGGCCCTCCAGCGGCGCGCCCGGTCCGCCACGTGGCGCCGCCTCGCGGGCCGATATCTCCCCCCCTCCCCCCTCCCGTAGACTGCATCAGGTCGCACCGCTAAATAACAGATGAAACGAATCCCGTCATCATTTTAAAACCTCCCTCCCCTCTGCTCGCCCGTATACGTACGCACGCAGACTGTTTTACCTTCCCGAGCGTGAAGATGGTGCGAGAGATATACAGAGCGGGGGTTGGAAAGGACTCCGGAGGGGGGAGGGGGTAATTGTGCGACGATTAAATAATCTGGCTGGGTGCGCGACATGTGCACCTCGTGAATCGTCCCCGCGCTTTTATATTTTTCGTGGGCAGCTTGATTTTAAATCGCAGGCGAATAAACCACAGGGAAACTGCGCGCGCTCCGCTTTTAGCGGATTTCCCATCCGAAACCTTGATCAGATAATCTGTAAAGTAGTGAGGAGAGCGGAGCGTCGTTCTTCCTCCGCCACGGAGAAGCCGGCGAGAGGGGAGCAGCGTGTCGGGGGTGATTGGTCAGCACGCCGCCGATTGAGCGCTATCGGGCGGCAGTGGTCTCGGACTCGGGCGGCCTCCCCGTCGACGCGAACCCTCGCGTCAAGATCTCTCAGGACTGCAAACACGGAGTAAGAGTGACTTTTCACCGCGTCAGCAGCTTCAGTCACTATGCTGTGACATTGTGCCAAACTTGTCGCACCCCTCCTCCCACAAAAGAAAAGAAAAACGATTTTGAAACGTTCGTGCGGGTGCCGGTTTTCCTCGCCTGAAGAGGGTTCGCATGCGCGGCGAGTCCGAGTCCCTCGCGTCGGATGTACAACAAAAAAAACGAACACAAACATAAAGCGAATCGAAGGAAAAAGTCGATCGCGACTGCCGCGCCCGACTAGCGAGGCGATACAATCAGACGTACTTCCCCGGAGCGCGAGTCGCGTCGGGACGTCTAGCGGAGACACGCCGAAGGATTTGCACAAAAACAGATTAGACAGAACAATCGAGGCGTGGAGTGGGGTGGGGCGCGGCTCCGGTGATCTAAATGAGAGCTGCCCAAGCGTTGTCTCCGTGGCCGGGCCGTCGGAAGGACTTGGTAGCCGCGCGGACAAATGCAGACTGGCAAAAGAAGCGCGAGATATGAACAGACGATATAAAGTACCGCGTC
>NW_026267140.1:741379-743657 GCF_000697945.3 Frankliniella occidentalis | reverse complement strand
TGAGCGCGAAAGGGAGAGAGAAGGGGGGGGGGAGGTGCATTCAGGAACGAGAGAACGCGGCGTCGTCTTCATACGCGAGTGCAAAATGCCATGGTGAAGACGTGAGGAAATCATCATCATTTTCACTCGGTGTGTCCCCGCCGCCTGCGGTCCGTCCCCGCTGATCTGTCCGAGAAGATTTTGGGTGGTGCGCCGCCGCACCCCGCCACGCCACGCCACGCCCCGCCACGCTTCGCAGTCCCGACTCAAAGAAGCGTGATTGGACGTGGCCGCTCAGTTGGTTTGCTGCAAGTCACTGTTGATTCACTCCCCTTTTTCTAAATAGACGCGCAGTCCATATCTTTTTAACGAAGCGCGCCTCCCGGAGCCGGCGGTGCCCCGCCAGGCCGTCGAGTCTCGCGGCTGGCCTGACCTGCTGATGATATCAGGACCCTGCTTTTGTGGAAATCATAGGGAAAACACACACCTCGGATAGCGAGGTAGACTGGCCGCTACACTCTGGCACAAATCCCGCACGGAATTCGACGTCCTTCCCAGCAAGTAACCAGCAAGAACAGAAAAGATAACTCCGTCGAGCTGCGTGCCATTAAAGCAGATGATGCAAATTCGAGAACCATACCTTTTACCCAATTTGCCCAAGTAGAAATGTTCAGAAGGGGTCAAAAACTTTCTGAAGTAGAATTGAGGCAAATTGTAACTTTCGAAGCTGAATTTTCAAAGCGTTGGCTAAGAATTTTTTTGCAAGGATTCAAGAGTGTGAGTGTGCAAGCTAGCTTGCACATTTCACTCGATTTCACTATTGTATGATCAGCATTATTATACAGTTTACTAGTTTAATTGTTAAATAAATCATCCGCTAAAAGTGTTCAAAACGGATTTCATTCTTCTGAAATATACTTTGGATTGGCGGTGGGAGGGATGACATTCCTGTGCCGCCCTCGTTAGGCTGACGCGCTGCCGTGGTCCAAGAGGCACATCCCGGTGACATGGACCGCGGCCCACCACCGGCAAAAACGCCTAAAAGGACAAGGAATTCACGGGTTGGTGGGGGAGGGGGGCCCGTACCGCCGAATACTCGCCCCCTCCGAGTGTGCGAGAGAGACGACATCTAATTAGCAGGACGGGCGGCCAGCATCGGCGATTGGTTTACCGAGGTCCCATATCACCGCCACGCACGGCGTGGCCTGGAGTAGAGCGGGGAGACATATGGCCTCCTGCGTCCGGCCAACCACAGCCGCACGGGACCGATTCCACCAAAGTCACCGACACGCAAGCGACGAAAAATAGTCTAATAATTATAAAATACTACTTTCGCGAGATACGTTACGTGACCTCCGGACGATACTTGCCGCTTTTAACGAAATTAGCGCCTCAAGCCGCGTTACTCACGATCACTAATTAGCCCCCCCCCCTTTCCCAATGCTCCCCGCCGCTGTCATTTCGCCACAATCAGCGGCTCCTTTGCCTCGCAACAGTCACCCTCGATAAATTAGGCGGCCGCCTCAATTTAGCCAACATGCACCGGCCAAATAAATTATGGCAAAAAGTCCTGACTGGCGTGGCGGGGCGTGGCGGCAGGGCGAGCGGGCGGGCGGCGGCGGGAGGGCAGCAGCACCCATGCTGGCAGGAGGAGCAGTGCAAAGTCAAACCTCACCAGTCGTTAAGATCATACACAATGTTCGGGCGTGTCAGACCGCACTGCGCGCCAAATTTAAAACTCGCCGTTAAAAGAAACACGGCATGAAGGCGTGGCGTGAAACAAAAGCGAACACTCGGGATATTTCTTTTTTCAAGAAAAAATAAACAATGGTAAAAGAAAGGAAGTAGTAAAGGTGTGCGGGAGGCATCGAGACACCCCACCCCGGCGACGAGACACACGACGCCAACCCCCTGTCTGTGACTTTCGCAAGACCATTGAAGGAGTTCACCACAGTTTACTGATCTTTAAACTAAAAATCCTGAATTGCCGTCCATTTTACAAGTCAGTGGTTTTGTTATTTTACCTAACAACCGAACAGTTATCATATATGCATTTGTAATGCAACCAACGCTAAGAATTAAAATGTCTGATTGAGGGTGTATTGTAAGAGAGAGCGGGTCTATGTATCAGCGCTATCAGCGGGTATTTTCGGTCCTTTTTCATTACCCTAACAAATTTCAATATCTCTCTCCCTCTCTCTAAAGAAGCTCACGCATAATGGCGCGCTAGAGCCAGTGCTGGTGGGATATATTATTTCTGCCACCCGGCTGCGAATGGCGATTGGGTCCCGTCGAGCCA
>NW_026267140.1:731089-735551 GCF_000697945.3 Frankliniella occidentalis | reverse complement strand
CCTTCGCGGCAGACCCTCGCGGGCGGGCCGAGAAGTGTCGGACCGCGGCTAGCGTCAAAAGAACCCCTAACCCCAACACACCATTCATTTATATAGTGAAACGAATAACGACGGTCCTCACCCCAAAGACGTGTTTTATGTGGGATATCGAATTTTCGTGGTGATTCTTCCCTCTCCGCCCCAGCCCGCCGCGCAGCGCGGCCGTGTGCGGAGCACTGACCCTCTTTACTCTGTATTGAAGGACCCCCGCCGCGAGCAGCGGGTGGCGCACTGGAGCCCGGAGCAGCCTGCCGGGCTGGAGAGCGACCTGCCGGAGCGACCTGCCGGAGCGGCCGGGCCAGACGGCAGGGGCTAAGCCCTTCGGAATGTGATTAATTTGTACGGACGGGTGGGGCGGGGAGGGGCGGGCAACCCCCCCGCGGAGTGCGGGCGGCCGGTGGCCTCGCGGGCTGCGGATCCCCCTCACACAACCCCCCGATGCAACGGCGGGGCCGGGGCTGTCAGGTGAGGCGCAAGGGGATTAAGCGGGCGAAAGCCAATTCCAGGGAGCCCGGCAGGGCAAGCAGCCGCGCCGCACACAACGGCCTGGAATATAACGTGTCCCGACTGTTTCCAGGGCAGGGCAGGCAGGCCGGTCGGCAGCGCGGCGCGCCGGGGCCCCGGGACTGGTTCCACTGGACGGGCGGACTGTAATCCGGAAAACATGCGCGAGTCCAAACATTTTTATAGAGAGAGCACCGGAGAGCGGCGCAGCGTGGCGCGGCGAATAGCCTCGCCACTATAAAGCAGGGCAATGAAGGCGCTGTAGCGTCCTGCAGGCGCGCCGCCCCATGGGCCTCTGTCGACCTAGCATAGGTTCCGCAGGACTAGCAGGATGCGGCGCCGTGTTACACAAAAATAATAATAATCTAAATCAAGAATCCATCTTGAAAGCAGATGATACAAGTTCAAGAATATCGGTTGTTTCGCATTTAGCTGTCATTTGTTTATGCTTGCTTGTTGCTTGCAATTTTGTAATTCGGCGTACAAGCGGCGTTGAGGGGCAGATAAGGCGCGGGCAGAGCGGCCGGCGCCGGTGAGCTAGTATTGTTGTGCAGGGACGGGGGGGACTGTGAGCCTACAGTATTGTTAGGCAGGGTAAGGGTAGGGGCCTGACGCGACAGGACGTGAACTCTTTCTCTCTCCGTGGTGTGAGCGAGGACGTCTCCCAATTCATTAGCTGTATAACAAATAAACAAACAAAATTCGCACAAGGAAAGCGGTTATGATATTTTTCAAGAAACCAAACGGGAAACTTTAACATTCGGGTAGGGACATCCAAACCAAAAAGAACAAAAATTTAAAAATCAGAAAGACTACATTGCAAAGGAGTATATTTTCACTTTAAAAACAAGATAATATTGAAGACAACACTTCAACTATCCGGCTGTCGGTGACGGCAACGCCTCAGCAATTTTGGGACAAGTCGAACGCAATGCGCGCTATGTCTAAGATCGTAGTCCCAACGGTGCAGATGGGGAACACGACGAGGATCATGCCTTCTCCGGCCCCCTCTCCTAGTTGCGCGCAAAAGGACAGTGTATCATTTATATCCATGATGAATTGGTAAACTCCTTTAGCAATGCACGTAAGAGCATTAGTTGCCGCTGGTGGGACAGGAAAAAAAGAAGATTATTTCCGCGTTTTAAGTTGGACACTGATACCAAAAAGTCCACGTGAACTAAATCTTACATAGACTGGTAGCCTTAGTTTCCGCCAGCGCAGCCTCGAGCGCAGGTGAGGGGCTCGCCTGAAAAACACCATTTGAATAAAATGTCATGGATCTCATGTCCGGCAGGTTGCATTTTAAATAAATCTCTTCCTAAATGTCTGTAATTTTGTATTCATATAAAATTCCATTGGAAAGACAAATGTATGATATTCTACCACTGCATCTTAAGTGTGCATTTATATGTTTATGTGCAAACGTTTGTGCTAAGTTAAAACTAAGTTTCGCTTCGTAGGGTCTACTCTGGAAAGACAAGTGTGTACTTGAATGCAGGAGGTCCTGTGTACTTACATATATGCAGGAGGTCTTGTGTACTTGGCAAGTATACAGGAGATGGCATGTGCTTGATCAAGTACACACTTCCTCCTGCATACTTGACCAAGTACACACTTTCTCCTGCATACTTGCTAAGTACACAGGACCTCCTGCATTCAAGTACACACTTGTGTTTTCAGAGTATGCGCTCATTTCTTGCGCCACTGTTACTGTTGTTATGCAACCGGAATATTAGTTCACAGAACTGTAAACCGTCTTCGTTGCTTTTCTCAATCACTGTGAAAAATATCGTCGTAAGTTTACAAAAATTTTGTAAACTCGAATTATAATTCAAGTTGTAAATTTACGACAACACATTTTTTACTCGCCAAGGGATTAGAAGTCGATACATACTGCATGTATTTTTACGATTACAAATTGTAGTTTTACAACTTGTGTCAAGGAAAATTTTCCTGTAAACCTACCTACTTTTTTCACAGTGAATGAAGTTCACAGAACCATGATTTTGCATCAATTAGATGTTAGTAAAATGTTTGCAGGAAGTCTCCTAACCTGAGCGAACTGAAGCGCTGCGAGGAGCATGCAGGCCAGCAGGGTAGTCCTCATGATGGTCTTCATGGTGGAACAGATGTGTGTGTTGTGTGTGATTGTGAGAGCACTCGTTGGTTTTATAGGAACACTCGCTGCTTGAGGTTAAAGTCCTTTCCTACTTGGTGTCAGTCCCAATCCCTTATCGATAAGTGGCGCGGGTGGACAGGTGTACTGCAGATGCATCGTCACCTCAGCTACCCGAGACGAGATACTTGAGGTACAAATAGTTTCAGTTTTTATCTGTGTAATCGATCACTCTCACACTCGTGAACAACAATCAATCACAAGTGTGCACCAGTGTGCGCACATCATGATTTTGCATATTAGATGGTGTCTGACGTTGCGCACTGTGCACATTTTAGACGTTTTGTATATTCGGTATATTTTAGTAATGATTTTGAAGTCATGAATGATTGAGTCGTGTGATTCTAAAATCTCACTTAAATTGAGAGAGAATAAATTTTGGAAATCTCACACAAAAAAATCGTTCAAGGAAATCAAACCTCGCACTTCAGAGAGCGAGGAAATTTACTCCAATCCTCGCTCTCCGGAGAGCGTGAATCGTTGCTCCAGGATTTCTGGTGGACTCAGTAAAAAAAGTTCCGTCAAGGCACGGATCGAGGAAGCAGATGATAAGTATGTAATGATCAAGCCTTGCATTATATTATTTCAGTACAGGATGTGGAGGTTTCAAAAATCCAACACCCACATTTACAGAATTTTGTTGCTATTTATATCATACAAGTTTCCCTCTGCCGTTTCATTCTCCTTCAATTTAGAATAGCAAGATATGATATGATATGATATGAGCCGAACCGGGCCAAGTTCCGAGTTGCGCGTCCAGCCGAGCGCCGGTCGAGCCGAGGCGGGCGGGCCAACACTAGTAACAGTAATACCCACGTCAGTGTTGACGTGCAGGTTTTCGGTCCGGACGTCACGCCTTCTGCCACCCTGCACGCCGCTGCATGACAGTACAAGCAATGACACATTTGACAAATCATTCTTATTAATTTCAGTTATGAGAATTGTTCAAAGTTTCGGTTACAAATGTATCATCTGCTAAAAAATAATGAAATAAAATAGAAACATATGAGCCGAGCCCGGGCCGTTAGGCGAAGTTGTCAGAGATGATAGGCAAAAGGTAATCAACCAGTGTGTGGGGCACTATAACTCAAAATTTTGAACATTTGCCCTACCCCCTCCCTTTTCCCCCGCGGATTGATGAGTGATCCCCGCCGTGCCGAGGCGAGGCACGCTTCTCTGGGTGGCCGTTTTAAAGTGCGGCGCGTCGTCTGCCAGCCGCACGCAGAGGAGCGAGCTGCCAAAGGGGTAGCCAAGGTCCTGGCCTGGAAGCCAAAAGCCATAGGAGGCCGCGGCGGCCGGGTCGGGCGCCCAAGCAGTGAGACCAGCCGGAATGTAATCTCCTCGGCAGTGTGATTCAAGCCACTCGCAGCCCGCTTGCAGCCCGGCGCGCGGCCCGACCGCGAGAGCAGACTCAAATTTCAAACTGGCAGACTTTGCTTATTTGTCCAGGGCGGAGGAGCGCACGCACTGCACGCACGGATCGAGCCCGGCGCGGCCGGCGACGCCTGGTCGGTCGCCCAGTGAAATTAATTATCTTGCACCATCACGATAGCAATAATAAAACACTAAACTCACGTTTCCATCTTGGAATAAGTTGCTCGCGGGGCCGAGCCGGGAGGCCTTGCAGCTCAGCGCGGGCCGATACCATCGGGATCGGGCACCCGGGGGGCAGGAGCGGGGAGGGGAACCCGGGGAACACCTTCAGATCGCACTGACACACCACATTAAAGGGCGCGAAATTTT
>NW_026267140.1:728708-731039 GCF_000697945.3 Frankliniella occidentalis | reverse complement strand
GAGATGGAGGTGCAGTCGCGCGTGCAAGACTGAGAGAGATGGATGAAAGCAACAACTGCTTTTGCTTCCAGCTGGGAAGCAAGCATTCATCTTGACGCGAGCACACAAGCCTGCAACATTATTACAGCAAATAATTCCCCTCCCCCTCACAAGTACATTAGTCGCTACGGTATTTTACAAAGACAAAGGTAGGACAAGACTAAACAGACTAACACATACTAGAGATAAGGGGCCATTCATCTGATTGGGCCTAAATATTTCTCATATTCATTCAAAGGCTAACTATTTCTCATATTCATTCAAAGTACACAAAGGTCAGCATGGAGATGGTAAATAAGCGCTGAGGGTGGTTTGCAGGACCACGTGGTCAGGAGTGCGGAGGGTCAAGCGGTTAAATGAGACGGGAGATGATGAGAGGTCGTGCAGCCGAGGCAGCCCTTGTAAGGGTAGGCACTATAACCTCGAGGCCGTGGAAACGTGTCGGAGAAACGGCTCACTCTGCGATTAATAACAAATGACATTTCACCTCGGCGTTTGACAAACGCCACCGCGTAAAAACAGTGGTAGAATACAAACACGCCAACTCGCTTTTATTTTTTTTAAAGGCGAACGGAAGCAAACAGGAGGGCAACCTGACGGAGTGGGGCGTTGGGGCGTGTGAGAGGCTCGGAGTGTTCATTAAATGCAATGGCTGTGGCCACCGCGCCACCTCAACCCGGACGACGCTAGAAACTGATTTGAACCCAATTAAAAAGAGGACTTCTGCTAAACGGCCGTGCTGTTGGGACGCCACGCCACGACTGTTGGCTTCCTGAACCGTTAGTGTCCTTCTCTCTCTCTCTCTCACTCTCTCTCTCTCTCTCTCTCGCTTACTTTCTTTCCCGATCTCTCTCTCTTTCTCTCTCCGTCCAGAGTGCTGACACTCTCACTCGCTGGCACCACACGCCCCGCGGGTCATTCGCACGCTCGCGAATTCAATCAGGCAGACAGTAAAAGAAAGAAGGCAAAAAAAGAAACAAAAGCAAAAAAAGTATCAGAGACCGAGTGAATTTTTTCGTTCTCTTTTTTTGAAGTGAAGTTGAATACAGTACAGAGAAGACAATCGCATGCATATACAGACGAGAGCGTCGTCGTCGTAAAGTTAAAACAGCGGGGCATCATCATCGAACGGCGCGAACTATTCAAAGTCTGTTATTGCGGGCGGCTCTGCTCTGCACTTCTATAGCGGGATCCGCAGCACTTCCTACGGGCCGCGTCCGGGGAGGCAGCGCCACCGCCGCGCCCTCCGCGGGGACCTGCGCAATAATTAGGGACACGGACGGTTCGGACGCGGCCGCGCGCCGTGTTGGGCTGTAATGAAACGTTTATTGGAGGTGCAGATCGCGGGTCGTTCCGCCGCCGTCGTGGAGAAGGAAAGGGCGAGGGAGAGGGAAAGGAACTAGCCCTCGCACAATATGTGTGCAAAAGTCCTCCTCTGTGAGATGGACAGTGTAGTCACTGCCCGGTGCCAATTAAACACGGGGCGATGCTGTGGCTGCGCGTCATTCAACAAACAATCGAAAAACAACAGAAAAGAGGGGGAGAAAAAGAAAGAGACGAAGCACGAGGGCGGCCCGCGCCCCACAGCGCCTGGCCGCGCTACACCACGCCGGGGCCGGGCGCACCCGCTCGCGCGCCTGAAAAAGGACCTTTCCGCCAGGGAGCCGGGAATGCCAGAAATCCTGAGGTGCAGGCGACTTTTGGCCACTGATGAGGAATTTTTTCAGGGATTTCGTCCTGGCCGGCCGACCGGTCGAGCGTACGACCGACAGACGAAACGAGCCGCGTGAGCAGGCCGATAGATTCCAAACGGCGCGGGCGGCGCGGCGCGCTCCAAAAGTAAAATAAAAAGATTAGTAATTAAATTTCCCTCCGCTCGCAATAAATAAGATGCTGACCATTGACCGTCAGGGCGCGGCGGGCGCTACGCACGAGGTCCGACCGACCGACCGGCTGGCCCGACGAGCCCGACCAACTCGTCCGCCGAGGAATCCGACGCGATGCAGAGCTGCCGCCCCTTTCCGCGAAACGGAGCGAAGCGCAACGCGACGTCGCCTCGGCTTTTGCCGCCCCAAACACTTGACACCTCCTGCGGCTCAGCCAAATCCTCTATGACGTCAGCCCCGTCGGCCCAGCCGACCGGTTGGGAACAGACGGCCGGCCGCGGGTCGGCGCCCCATCGCAAGGTGCCGACGCATCGCCCAGTGATAAGCCTCTGTTTGTTTACACGCCGCCGGCTGCGGGGCGCAGGGTGGCGGGGCCGGACCGGACAGTAGGGCCCCGCCCTGCCCC
>NW_026267140.1:710949-718873 GCF_000697945.3 Frankliniella occidentalis | reverse complement strand
GTAGGCGACATTGCGCGGAAGCCGTTGCGCGCCGCGACACGGGCAATATGTCTCCGCTCCACGAGCTTGACCCCGCGGCCCCGGACAAGCCGCTGCTGCGCCTGCGCGCTGCGCGGGAGGGCGGGGGAGGGAGAGCGCGATGGAGAGACGCAGACAAAAGGGGGAGCGCGCAGGAGAGTGATAAGGAGGGAAAAGGGGGTGGGGGCGGGGAAAGGTAAAAGGGACAGGGGAAGGCCGATATTCATCCGTAATGGTTATATCGCGGGAACGAGAATGGAGTCTTCGACATTTCGGCCAGCAAGGTGAGAGGGGAAAGGGGAGGGCAGATGGGTCTACTGACATAACGCTGACGCTGGCCCCGCTCGCTCCTCCACTCCGGACGGGACGTGTGAGCGCAGGATATTCATACGCGGCCCCTCTCTAACGGGAGCTGTCCAGTCCGCCGTTGTCATCATTATTTGCCTCGATTCTGCGCTGCAGGCTTTGCAGGCCATGCTTGCCGCCGCCGGACTGACCTCGGCGGGGAGAAACTCCAAGCGTCAAGAGAGCACAAGAAAAAGAGCAAAAGAGGATGCAGGGAGGGGTAGCGGGTGGGGGCAAATTGAAAGCAATCTGTCCGGTCTGGAAGTGAGCACATACGGATCGGGGCATGTGTGGAATCCGGAATATCTTTTTGAGGCGCAGCCTCCTGCCTGCTCATATGAGGCGCATCTCATTTACCCGGGAGAGCCGAGTGGACCCGTGTGAGTGCGACAGAGAGGCAGCGTGAGCGAGAGAGACACACGGCGTCATGCCCTATGTGGAGTGTGCTGACGTCCAAATATGGAGGCATCTTATTTCAGCCGGGAGCAGGCCCGCCCCGCCACGCGCTCGCTAAAACAATACATCTCGGCTGCCCTCCTGAACCTGGGCCGGTCCGGCCCAACACACACACACACGCACACACACACAGGGCACATGCCGCGGCTACTTAGGTCCGTAATGAAACATTGACATACGACTGTTGTGCGTATGATTGATGTTGACCGGCTGCACTGATGCGCCTCGGGCGAGCGGGAGTAGGGAGACCTGTGTAGACATTAGGAGGGCCGCACAATGATGTTGTCGCAGAGGCGGGTTCGACAGACGAACAAGGGAAGGGCAGGTATGACCCAACATCATTTTCACGGCTTTTCTAGTAGAAGTCCCCGGACTACACGGCGCCGTCGCGCCGGCTACCCATTTCCCCTGTGGGACGGCGGCGGCTCAGGAGCACCGCAGCCGCGGCAGCAGCGCGTGGAGCGGGAGGCGAAGGAGGGCGAGGAGTATGACCAAGTAGTACGTAGTAGTGAGAGGAGGAGGAGGATGATGACTTATCGAAGGTCGGACCGGAAACTCCCGACAGGCCAACAAGGGACCCGAGCCGGGCCGGCCCGGGCTCTGGGCTCCTGACATGACACGCGGCGGCCACGATCGACATGGAATCGACAAAAGATCCAAGATCCTCCGCTGCGCGCGGCCAAGGCAGGGGCCGTGGAGAGGAGGCCCGACCGGGGGGGGGGGCTGGAGGGGCAGAGGGCCCCGCCAGCAAACAAACGAGCAAACAGGTACACAGTCATTCAAACAAGGTGATGGACAGAGTGGTCCGTCGGGCCGGGGCCCGGGCGCTGCCCCCGCCGCGCCGCCGCGGGGCTATGAGCGATGCGTCGGTGCCGGCGGGCGTGGGGGCGCGCGCCGGTCGGACGCGACTGGACCCCGTCAGGAGGGACCCCGTCAGGAGGGACCCCGTCAGGAGGGACCCCGTCAGGAAAGCCGTCAGGGACCTCGTCAGGGCGAAGCAGGGAATAGAGCCGTGTTGTCCCTTCTCGGAACCAGCAGCGAGGCACCAGCAGCGGGTCGCAGCAGCGCGCGGCGCGGCGGTGAAGGATTGTGCGGCAGAGATACAGGTCACGGGGCGGGGCGCCGGGACACGGACATACACACACACATACACACACTCGCACGGCGACAAGCACGAGTCCGGCGAGCTTATACTGAACGTTTCTCTCGGAAACTATACTACTGATTCTAACCCCATCCCCGAGAGGTTCGAGTTGGAGAGTGTGAAGAGAGTTAGGCCAGAGCAGAGACGAGGATGTGGACGGTGTGGAAGCGTGAGAGAGGCCCGGGGAGGGGGTGATGGCCGAGCCAGAGGAGCCCCGGCGAGAGAGGGAGTGCGAGGGAGTCAGCACTCTCATGCATCAATCGCCGCGCTCACTCGCCTGCTCCACACAGAATGCAATAAATGCCACAGCCTCGCGGTTTACGAGGCTCACACACAGGCGAGGCTGCGCGATGCAGTGCGCTGCACAGCGTGCTGTATCGGCCCCTGGGGGGCAGGGGAAGGGGGCGAGGAAGGGCGAGGGGGACAGCAGAACAAATCAATCGCGAGTTCACATCCCGTTGCGACCGTCGCTAGCCGAGGACGGGGGGGAAGGGGGGCTAGCGCGTATACCGAGTCGCTCGGAGTCGTGCTTGCGAGTGGCAGGGGCCCGTACAAAGGCGACTACTTCTTATTTGCACGACGGAAAAACTGGGGGGAGCAGCTTGCGCGCAGGCTAGGCGGATATGGCTGTGCAGGGGTCCACGCTTCCGACTCCTCCACCTATTTGGCCCTGTGCGCACCCGCTACCGACGTGGGGCTGCTCTACATCACAGCTAATGTGTAGCAGTCGCACACTTGAGTTAACAGCGCGCCCATCTCACTGATATGCTCCCGTGTGTGTGTGGATGTGGAAGCGGCCGCGGCCGCGTTGGAGCCCTTCCTTTTCCTTCAAGGGCCGCCTCGAGGACCGGACGGGCCGCAGCACCGGCAGCCGCACGCACCTTTCATTTACATGCTGTACAGTCACGCGGCCCCGCGACACGCACCGGCACGCACGCACGCACGCACGCACGCACCAGGACGGAGGACCTAATTAACGCGCACGCAGGCCCCTGTCGCTGTGTGGGAGGAAGACGGCACGGCAGGTGGGAGAGATGAATGAAAATATCCACATCATCGGGCGAACCTAGGCATCCGACGCACCAACACACACACGCGCACACACAGGCACACAGCAGGCGCGCACCAAAAAATAAAAAGAATGAAAGAAAGAAAATGGCACCTTCGCATCACCTGCTTGACCACTCAGTTAAAACGTCGTATTTCTACATCGTCAAACTCTTCCCCTCCCTCGGCCCGCCAGCAGTAGTGTGTTTCTCACAGTGCCATCGGCCCGATGCCCGGCCGATAAGCAATAACCGTGGCCTGGCGGGGCGGCGAGGGTCGGGGTCGGGGAGGGCCGCTCTGGCTGGACGGGCACGCGGAGGCGCTGCCGGCCGGGCCCGGCCAAGGGGGCTTTGTGGGACCCACTCGATATTTGGGCCTCGCAGGGTCATTATCACGCCTCCTCAAGCGGCTCCGGCTCCGGGAGGGAGGGAGGGAGGGAGCCGGGCGAGCACTGGGCTCCCGCGGGTGCGGCGACTCCTACGAGCTGACCGCCACTCGCGGGGTGAGGCAGCAGCAGCCCCCCACCGCCCCCGCAGCCGCACGCGTGTTGCGTTAGAAAGGCCCAGGAGGTCGACCTCAGCGCCGCGCTCCCCGTCACGACTGCAATCATATCTGGTGCGGGGGGCGTGGCGGGGCGTGGCGTGGCGGGGTGCCGCTTACACAGCGAGGCGCCCCACCGACGGTCACACGGCCAGCACTTCGCGTTGCGCGGCGCAAGCAGCAACCCGCCACCACCTACCGACTCGCGACTCATCTTACCCGATCTTTACTCCGGGCGGTCGGGACCAGAGGGGGGCGCAGCGTCTCTGACGAGGTGGTAACAATGACATTAAAACGGAGCCGAGATCTTTGGCCAAGTGTGCTGCTCTGCTTTTACACTGCACTCCCATGTCGTGGCGGGGCGGGGCAGGGCGGCCCGGGTCAGGTCGCGATGTGGACACGGCGACGCCCACGCCGCGCCCCGCCACGACTCGACCTCCACTTTCGCTGTGCCGGTGGCCGCCGCTGCAGGCCGCTGCAGGCCGCTGCACCCAGCAGGCCGCCGTCCAGCCGAGTATGAAATGGCTTATTTTCTCGGTGAGCGCGCAGCAGCCGCGCACATTCCCTCCCGCGAGCCCGCTGCTGCATCAGATGCATCCGCGCGCACCCCGCCCGCGAGTGCGAGAGAGACGCGGCGCGGTGATGCTCGGCGAGAGACTCGAACGTCAGTCGCGCGGGATCGCGGGTCGTACCCCGCACGACTGTTGCATCGCAAGGGGGCGCGGGACGCGGCGCGGGGGCGGAGCGGGCGAGCTATCTCACTCTGGGCAGGCTCCATCGGGCTTCATAACACACCGGGCTGCGAAACACACTCACACGCATCTCTCTGCAACGTTCGGGGCTCCGCGGCATCACCTTTCTGGCCGGCGGTCCAGGGCACGCAAGGCGCTGTGTGATTGAGCGGTACCGCAGGGCGCGGGGCGGTCCACCACAGTGTAGCATTGTTACTGCGACATGGCACTGCTACACGGGGCCTGTCTCACGACCTGCCCCCGCCACGCCACGCCGCGCCACGCGCGCCTGGCAAGCGCTGCTCCGCGCCGCAGCGAGTCAATCGAACTACTTAGTGATCGATACGATTATGCGATACGGTGCCGTTGTTGTTGCCGCCGCGCGTGAAAGAGTCGAGAGCGGCCGCGGAGGCCCCAAACGTGAGTGGGGCCTGCGTCCCGCCGCGTCCCCCCGACACAAAAGTAATTCGAGCGCGCCGCGTGACGCCGCCGCGTCGCACCTGTAAAACGTGTCGCGTGAAAGACGCGCTCCGAAAAATGAGTCCCGGTGGTGAGTTACGGCGCGGCGTGAATTAGAGCGACTTTCCGGCGCGGCCCCGCGGAGCCGCCGCAGGCGAGCCGCGCCGCGTCTCTGAAACGAGCAGAAACACATCCAGGCAGGTCGCTTTACACGGGAGGTGTAACGTACAGAGCAAAAGCAGTGAACCTATCTCTGAGCAGGGAAATTACAAAGTGACTGCCGATCGTCAAAAGCATGCAGGTCGCTTTTGCCTGCCAGGACTCGCCTCAGCTCGGCAGCTGACTGTGCACTATTGGCCTAACTGTTCCCGCGGCCATGCCCCGCCCGCCGCTTGTTCTTGTCTAAGAATGTGGGCTGCAGGACACGAACGGCTATGGTCCATAAACGAACGGGCATTTAACTACGGCGCAACAATCACCGGCTGTTTAGCCGAAGCGAAAAAAGGGAGAGAAGAAAGAAGAGGAGGTTGCACAGCGAGCAGCGAGGATGCGCAGCCCAGCGGCACAGCAGCGCCGCCGAGCTCCTTCCCGCAGCCTCCCTGGACCATCCCGCGGCCGCACCGGCGGCGCCCAGCCCTTGCCCCGCCCCGCCCGCCACAGCCCCGTTGAGGTCAGGAGCTCGCTATCTGTCATCTCATCTCTTTTCCACTGACCGGGGTTGAGAAGGACGGCACGACGTCCGTTAGACGGGCACCAGCGAGCCGAGACCCAATTAATGCACCTTTTACACAATTTGCACCAGGAGCCGGCTATAACCGTAAAGCCGGGAGAAAATGGGAAAGCGCGCCCCGGCCCGGTCTGCGCCGAGGCCTCGGCCACCTCAATCACAGCGGTGTCGTCCCGTCCGCCGCGCTGCACCACAAGGGCAGTCCTCGGCCGGCCGAAGCCCTCCACCTCAACTTTTTATCCGACATATTTTCATCTGGAGGCTTGGCCGGTCGCGCTGCTCCCGCATCAAAATAACGTCGTTTGTTTTTTCGACCGATGCTGCCTTGGTCTGCTGCATCGAGGACTGAATGAAGAGGACGGGGCGGCGAGGCGCGGGGGAGGGGCGCGGCGGGTCCAGGGGGACGGCCCGGCCACGCGGCCTCGCACCGAGAGTTGTTGATCAGAAAAAGGCGCACGGCAAGAAGCGTCCGGCGAGCGGAGCAGGTCCGCCACGGCGAGCGTCAGCACCTGCCGCCCGCCTGCATCGATGCATCGACGTCTCGCACTCGAAAGACTGGAAGAGAAGTCATGTCCATGCTTGGGGGTTCTAGTCGACACTTTAATGTTTCCCAGAGAGTGGTCAATTTAAAGGACGGTTTGCACGAGAACGCAGAGCGGCTTTCGGTGCGAGTAACAACACGTACGTACCACCAGCATACAATAGGCAGTGGGCCAATATAATTGAAACTACCTGATGAGATCATTTGAATTTTCGAACATTAATTTGTACCAGAACCAGCAAGTCGGGGCGTGAGGCACAGCTCGAGCACAGCACACAGCAGCCGGATGCGCCTGGACGCTGCGGGGCGTGGTGGGCTGCTGCTGCTGCTGCTGCTGCCGGACCACAGGGGCCAGGACCTCTCGCCCGGCCCCACCCCGCCGCGATACGCCCCTCCATCTCCGCTTCATAATTTGTTATAAATGCACTGCCAGCAGCCGACCAGCCGGCCGGCCAGACGGCGCCGGCCATCGGCCAGCAGCAGCAGGCCACGGTGGGAAGGGGAGACAGGGGGGGGGACGACGCCGCTGCCTGTGCGAGTCGAACCCGCGATCAAGTCCCAAGTCGGTGAGCAGAACGGCCAGCTCCTCTTTACGGCCGGCTGGCGCTGACCGATTACGGATGATGTCGTCAAGTTGGGTGACAACCCCCTCCCCTCCCCGGGCGCCTTCGCCGTCGCCGCCGCCGTGCAGGAGTCGAACGCCCCTGTCCAACAGGTGCCGCTCGGCCGGCGGCGGGCCCATCCCATCGGCGGCCCAACCGGTCATGGAGAGGCCTCGGGAGAGGCTGCGCCGGCTCCGCGGACCTCATGGGACGCGGGTTCTCACGTGACAGATAACTGCCCTGCCTGCCCGGCCCGCCGGCCCAGCAGAATGTCTTTCTGCGCCGAGGCGGCCCGGCGGCGGCCGGGCTCCCGGACCCAAATCATATACCGTCCTCCATTCCAGCGACACACTGGGGCAAAAAAACTGCTTGGGGAGCGGATTAAACAGCAAGTTTAAAAAATTTGCAAAAAACTTAATCAAAACAATAAACCAGAATGAGGACGGGGGAGGAGGAGGGGGCGCCTCCGGGTGAAGTAGGGCAGGCTTGGGAAGGGTCAAAAGCCAGCCGGTCCCCTCGGGCCCCCTCCGGCCCTCCGCGGCCCCCGCACACGCCCCCACCGCAGCCCAGTGACTCATCTCTGCTGCCGTTGCGGCGGCGGCGGAGGGCGGGGCGGCGGTCGCTCTGCGGTCAGGGTGCGGATTGCCTCTATAAATGTAGCATATACGGAAAGGGGCGCGGCGGGCAGCGGGAGCCAAGGGAATTAGCATTCTTCTGACGGGGTGGAAAGGGCGACAAGAGAGAGGGAGAGAGAGAGAGAGAGGGCGAGAGAAAGTGGAAAATGGGTGCGGATAGGATGGGTCGGGAGAGGAGAACTTGGGAAATAGGCCGCGGCGGCCAGCCTCGTCGCGCGCGTCGCCGTCCAGAGCGTGGCGTTTACCGTTAAGCCCTTACCGAGGTCGTTACCGAGCAGCGGCCATCGAACAATTTCATTGTGGACGCAGTAAAAGCTAGCCGTCCGCCGGGCCAGCCGGGCCGGCCGGCCAGGCAGGCGCACGGGGAATGGGATGGCACGGGACGGCGGCGCGCGGAGGGGGCGCGGCGGGGCGCGGCGGGGCGCAGTATCAAAACACTTATTCGTACGGGCCAGGCAGTTCCAGCCTATGTGCACCCCCTCGGCTCCCAATGTGCAGGCGCACGATACACTAACTGCAATGGCGCTCATCACGGGCCGGCGAGCGCCAGGACTCGCCAGGAGGACGGACCATAGTGCGGAGGCAAGAGTAACGGGCGCACCGCTCGCCGTACTGGAGCCTATAGGCCGGGAGCATCGCTGATGGGTATCATTTCATCTGGTTTGGGGCGTGGCGGGGT
>NW_026267140.1:710268-710899 GCF_000697945.3 Frankliniella occidentalis | reverse complement strand
CGGGTCGCGAGCCGGGCCGTCATGAGAACACCGGGGGAAGGACATATACCGACTTACTCCGACCGGCTCGTCGTTGCAACGCCCGACACACAGCAGAGCGGCAGCAGCAGTGCAGTGCATTCTATTTACTTTTTATGACGATTATTATTCTTTCTACAAAACACGCGCAGCCATCTGCTCGGCGATGCTGCCGTGTGCGAACAGCGCGCGCCGCCGCCCATACGAATGAAGTGGGACGGGGGTCGCGGGGCGCAGCAGGCGCAGCAGGGGCAGCCTAAACGAGCGCAGCTCCCAGGGCCGAGGCCCCGGCCGAGGCGGCACAGGAAGTTTGTTTGATATTCCTGGTGGAAGTGCTGCGTGCGCAGCGGCATGTACTCACCGTCCATCTGAAGGCGAAGGGGATCACCAGCTTGGCGTGGGCCGCCGCGTCGGGGTCCTGGTCCGGGTCCGCGTCGAGCGCGAAGTTGGCGCCGCCGAGGACGGCGGAGGTGGCGTTCCCGAACGAACAGGACCCCGTCGACGTCACGTTGTTCTGGTACTCCTTGAGACAGAGGCGGAGTCCCGTGTGGCAGGGCGCGGAGCAGGGGCCTAGCATCTCGTAGCGCGCCCCGCCCCCAGCCCCGCCGCCGGC
>NW_026267140.1:707567-710218 GCF_000697945.3 Frankliniella occidentalis | reverse complement strand
GCCCCGCCCCGGACCACCCAGGAGTGCGCTCGGCGCTGCCGCTGCGGATGCGACTGTATGGGAGTCAGCAGGGCGGCCGGGTTGGAGAGCGAAGGGGTCAGGCAGAGATATTCATCAGGGTCGCCAACTTGCGGTGAAAAGTGTACCACCACCACCACCACAGCCGCTGCTGCCTCGCTCCAGGTCCGACCCCTCCCCCTCCCTCTCCCCCCGGTGGCGTTGTACTGCATGCAAGCGCCCCGTTCCGCAGCCCATATGAATGCAGCACAAATCCTCCTATATTCATGTCGGCGCTGTAGCCGGCCGGTGCGCGGCCCGGCGCTGCTCGGCTCGGTCCGGCCGCGTGAGAGCGAGCGGGCGCCGCAGCGGGCTTACACCGCAAACACCACGGGGGCGGGTGTGCACCTCGGTGTGCACCGCGCACACCCACTGCAGCCAGGCGTGTGTTCGCGCGGCTCCCCAGCATCTCCGGCAGCATCCGTTCGGCCCTGCTGTAATGAGGCCCCCGCTGCCCAGGGCCGCCCAGGCCCAGGTGACAATGATGGATAGGGCCCATCTCCGCCCCGCTGCGCCGGGCTGCGCCGGGCCAGGCTGCGCGCCGGCCAGCAGCGGCCCGTGGCCCGCTCTGTTTGCTCAGCGGCTCGAGAGGGGCGCCGCTGCCGCCGACGCCGTCATTCGGGATCCGACACACTCCTGCTACAACTCTTCTTTATAATGCCGGACGTGGAGAATGATTTTGGACACGAAGTTGCCCGAATTGTAAAATAAAGTTACGCGTTCATTTCCAGCAAAATAAGTACTCTCGGCCGTTACTGCTGGCAATTTGCAAAGTAGGCGACATATCCGTCCGATGTTGTCAAAAACTGTATTTCCGTAGATGGTCAAAAAATTGTAGCGTACAAGTTTGTCACGTTTTTGCAAGTTATCGGTAACAAACTGAGAGTGCCTAGAGTGAAGTGCAAAGAAAACAACCAGTGCTAGGCTTTGCAAGCGCGCTGCATTCCGCGCACAACGTAGCGGCATGCTGTACCGGCGGGCACGCGTGCAGGTGGGTTGCCTATTCGCACTTGCAAGGGGTCATGGGCGGTCGAGAGCGGCAGCCCGCCGCCCGCCCACGCCCCCGCTTTGCGCTTCACATGAACCATTAAAAGTGCACAGCTAGAAGTACATTTCAGTTCGAATGTCCGTGGTAATTGCACCACTTTACCGTATATTTGCCCATTTTACCGAGGGCCGTGCGTCCGAGAGGATCTTTTGGACCGCGGCCAGCACCTCAGAGCTGGAGGCATGAGCGGCCGAGAGCGGGGGCCGAGCGTTACGGCGTTCGGTCAGTGAAAACCATTCGGCCGGGTGACGAGTAAATCTAGGCGCTTTCGAGCCATAGAGTGGAACAGCGCAAGAGAGCATCCTCGCCGCACCGGCCGAGCCCGCGCCTTGGAGGAGCAGGGGCACATCCACACGAGAGCAACACGCACACGGCGGCGCGCTCACACGCTCGCACGCACACACATACACACACGGGCGGGAGCGCGCGCACTGAGAGCGGAGAAGAGCGGCCCCGGCCCTCAATCACATGCAAAGAAAATGAAAATTCAAGGGATAACAGCTCCGGTTCGGGAGCTTGTCAGAGCAGGCTGCCTGGGCACCGGCCCCCGCCCCTGTCGGCCGGCTCGGCTCAGCAACGCCACTGTGGCTCGGCTTCAGAGCTCGACTCAGACCTGCCCGGCCCGGGCACAAGAGGCGCATCGGCCGGGCGAGCGAGCGAGCGAGCGAGAGAGAGAGAGAGAGAGAGAGAGAGAGAGAGAGAGAGGCACCCGCGGGAGTAGCGGGGAGAGGGAGCAGATCGAAAGAGAAGAGAGGAGAGTGAAGTGAGAAAGAGTGAGAACGCCCCGCCGCCGCCGGGGCCGGCCGCAGTGACCTCAGTCTGGATGCGCGCGCCGGTAAACAGAGCAACAACAGGCAACAGGGCCGGGCCGGAGGAGGAGGAGCATGTTCGGGGAGCCCGGAGCAGCCTCAAGGAGCCCGGAGGAGTCCAAAAGGATCCCCAAGCTGGTGACGAGGCGTCATAGCGGGCAGGGTGCATGCAGTGAGAGCACTTCAGTGGGGCGCCTGCAACAGACGTGGCACAGCCGTTGCACGTGTGGCGCCGAGGGGGGCGAGGTGGGGCTGCTTCAGCTTGTAACTGTATTTCCAGCCTCCGACTGGCCACCAGACGCAACCGGCCGTGGCTCCCCGAGTACCGGCCTCGGCTCCAGGGCCCCCGCTGCCGGTCAGCATCGGGCCAGCACAGCGCCATGGCAACGGGCAGCATCCCCCCGCACAGACGGACGCACCCTCGCGCCCCCCTCCGCGGCCGCCGGCTGCCTCCACGTCGAGCTGAGCAGGCCCCCGCTACACCACCGCCTGGCCCGTCTCATCTCCACGCCCGTCACTCTGGTGTTCAAAGACCGCGCCGGACCAATCAGAACGCCGAGCCCCCGCCCGTCACTCGAGCGGGGGCGGGGGCGGCGGCGCGGGGCAGCCGCCAGGGCCCGGGCAGCGCCGCCGCGAGGAAGCTGTCCCGTCCGGTCAGGGGCATTATTCAAATGAGGCCCGGGTCCGCGGGTCCGGGCCGCCAGTAACACACGGTAATTGGTGTGTCAACGCGGGGC
>NW_026267140.1:695403-695772 GCF_000697945.3 Frankliniella occidentalis | reverse complement strand
CCCCCCCCTTCCGCCCGATGTCGCCGTATAAACAACGCGCCCCCTCCCCGCCGCGCCCAGAGGCCGTGCCGTGTCACGCGGCCCGTCGCATCCCGTCCGCCAAGTCGCTTATTACAGTTATTAGGCGCGATATTTCTACAGAGTGAGTGTGGGGACCGGCCGGCGCGCGGGAGGCCCTCCTGCGACGCCCCCCCCCCCTGCCTCTCCCCGCGCTTGGTTGAGCACATTCACATGCGCCCGCACGCTACACACACACACACCTCACGTCAACCTCCTCTAGGGGGAAAAGGGTTACGATGTTGGCAGGTATGGGTTGGTTTGCGCGCGCGCAACGCAGCGTGAACGGAGCGGGGCGGCAAACCAAAACAG
>NW_026267140.1:693828-694835 GCF_000697945.3 Frankliniella occidentalis | reverse complement strand
GGCGGGGCGGGGCGGGGCGGTCCTCCCGTGGGTGGGCGTGTGCCGAGTCACCCTCATCAGCGCGGCCGGGTAGACAACGCGGGGCCTCCTCGCGCCGCCGCAGGTTCCTCATTGATGAGGCGGCCCAGGCCCGCCCGGACCGGCGCGGACCTCGCACCCGCACCGCCTGCGATTCTAGGCGTCGAGTCCGCGATTCTCAGAACGACTGCAATCGCATCTGGCCCCGCCCCGCCCCACCGATATTGGCTCGGGCTGCTGGGCAGGGGCAGCCTGCCCGGCCGGCACGGCCAGGGCACACCCAGGGCATGGCCAGGCCGAATGATTTAGGGTGCAGGGGCAGCCGGCCGCCCGGGATGCTGTAAAGTCTCGAGATTGGTTCCAGATCAGCGGAAGGCAGTCCGGATCACGCAGGGCGGAGCGCCGACCCTGCCGTGCGCCACGGCCCGGGCCCCGCCCGGCCCCGCCCCCAGGAGCCTTGCGCAACCACGTCATGCAGAGCCCCCTTCTGAAAAGAACTTGACCGGCGGCCCTGTCAGCTGTCACTCGCTCGCTGATTTACGGCGATAAACACGGGCGCTCGCTCGTATTCACTCTCGGTGAACATCAGCATGTCCCTCCTCCGCCCGGCCGGCCATACCAACCCGGACATCTCATCGGGGCGACACTCAGCAACAAATACAAAGTGGCACTGTGTGTGGCCGGGCGAGCAGAGCAAGCCGCGCTCTAGGGCCGCCCTCAGAGGCCGCCGTTGTATGCCCAGAGTGGCGTGTGCTGGCGACACAAGTGCAACACACCACACCACAACACTTGCGCCCAGGCAGGCCCTCCTCACGAGGCTCACGAGGCTCCCAAGGCTGCGGCCGGGCCCCGCCCAAGCCCTCCTTGATGCCCCTCACGGGGGGTCCAGAAGGGTTGCCGGGAGCGCCCCGCCGGCCCCGCCCCGCCACTGCCTCAGCAGCCCGGTCCAGCCTGCCCAGCCAGCCCAGCCGCGTCTAATCGAGCGGGCC
>NW_026267140.1:692259-692967 GCF_000697945.3 Frankliniella occidentalis | reverse complement strand
TCTTGGTGTACACTCTACAAGAGAGTTGAGGCCTTCCTCGGGCAGGCCAGAGGGTGCGGTGAGGTGGGCGGGCCAGGGTGCGGCCATAACCCACCATGGCCATACTGCGGAGCGGAGGACGTCGGGCCTAACTACACACTGCACGCCCGTAAGCAAACAGCAACAACAACGCACCGCGGGGCATGCAGCGATCGGTAGCAAAAGGCCGCGCGGCAAATATGCGAGGCGGTACAAGAGTAATCACACTCATTGCTACCAAACTCGCGGGTAACACTGGACCTGGAGCACACCAAGACCAGCATGTTGATGGGAGCGAGGAGTACAGTGCGCGCGCATGAGCCATATGCGGCACAGGCGAGCAGCAGAGGACCGACACAGGCGTCACTAAGCTCCCCTGCTCGTCCGGTGCACCGCTGCTGCGTCCGGGGTGCTCGTGCAGGCGCTGCAGGCGCCGCAGCCGCGCCCCGGTGCGCCGTGTCGCGGCGCCGGCCAGGCCCGGCATCGGACGCATACATTAAAACAACGCACTCGATTAAGCCATAAATCGTGAGTCCGTCGCGAAATATATCTTTCAATAATCACTTACTGCCAAACGGGGAGGCGTGTTTGCGCTAAGTCTTCCATGCTGCATTCGGTCATGCAGTTTGAATTATTGTCGCTAATGCCTGGAATAATGACGCGAACAGCGCCGAGGACGGGAGATCGGCG
>NW_026267140.1:673533-692056 GCF_000697945.3 Frankliniella occidentalis | reverse complement strand
GAGAGAGAGAGAGAGAGCATACAGACGCGCACAACGCACACACTGATCCGATTCATTAGCCCGCGCGTGAGATAGCATCGCAATGGGAACTCGCGCGCAATGCGATATGTTGTTGCCCAATAATGCGTTAATCCCGTTGGGTTTGAATATTTTCGACCGGCCCGGATACCGGAGGAGCGCGGGGCCCAAAACGCCACCAACGATGAGCAATCTGTGGGGGCGCGGCGACCGTTAAATGTTGCCCCCGAAATGCGCGCCACGCCGCGGACCGAACTGGAATAAAGAGGCGCGTAAAGGAAGGAGGTTAACGAGTTTTAATCACTCATTAATATTAACGGCCCCACCACCCCGAATTGGTCCAGCGGGACGCAGTTTTATAATCACAGTCAGTCTCTCTCTCTCTCTCTCTCTCTCTCTCTCTCTCTCTCTGCGACTATTAATGAAAATGGGAGAGTAGAATGTGTCTCATACGGTTCCACGAAGCGCCCCGCGCGTCGTCGTCGTCGTCGCCGCGCCGCGCACCGAGGTCGGGTCGGCAGACACCGAATTCCAGGCATGCAACACAACGAAGTCGACTATCTCGATCCAAGATCACCGGAGTGTCTGAATTCGAATGTCTACATAATTGGCTGTACAAACTGTGTCATTGATCAGATCGATATATAGGGAAAAGAAAGAATACATACTGCCCATAGTCCATTCCAGCGTGACGATGGGGGCGATTGCTGCCTCGCGCGACCCCAGGACAGGTCTCCTAATCATCAGGCCGGGTCGATTTCCACTATTTATCGCACTCTCTCAGATATTGTGTTGTGCGAGCAGACAACCACGTTAGCTTTAATTTATTAGTGCGTGTACTTTGTAATGGCGTTGCAACAAGCTTGCAAGAAGCGCGGCGGGACAATAACAGAGAGTAAGTTGTAAACATGGATGGCTTCTCTTTTAATTTACTGAATTTAAGTTTTAAGACTTGAAAACCGGAAACAAAAATGTAATGGGCACAACCTGTCGATAGTGTCACCAGCCCAATTAGGCACAGTTTAACTCAAATGTGTTTGTAGCCGGCCGCGACGGCAACGCTAGGCCTGCGTTATGGAAGGGCTCGGACACCTACCTGCAGTGCGTGCAGCAGCACCAGCAGCACGAGGGGCCGCAGCACGGTCATGGTGGGAGGGAAGCACCAGGGGGGTCACTGTTCACGGGGACGGCCTCCCCCGGGTCATGGTGAGTAATCCAGTGGTTGGTGAGGGCGATCAGGCGATCGGGACGCGCACTTAGTTGCCTTCCATGGCTCACTTCACAGCACTGGCACTCGATGCACAACACGCACAGATATCACATGCAGCACTCGCGCACAAACACCACCACAACAACAACAACCACAACCGCCACAACAAAAACAACGACGCGGCGCCGGGCGACATGCACGACGCTCGAGGGACGGCGGACGGAGCGCGACTACTGACGTCTGCTCGGCCGTCACTTCGCGGGCCGGCCGGCGCGCGGCCGGCGCAGGGGGAGGGGGCGGGAGGGAAGGCCTGGAGCGAGGGGAGGGGGGACGCCGCCGGCAAGGCTCCTGCTCCCGCTACCACTCCTCCAGCAGCCGCCGCGACGCCCGCCCGGCCGACCAATCAGGACGCGAGCAGCGGCGCGGGGTCCTTCGGGAGCGGGGGCCGAAGCCGTCGGGAACCGTCGGGAAGCCGCTCGGGGCCCGCCCGGCCCGGCGGCCCGGCGGCCCGGGGCGGGCGGGCGGACTAGCCAGCGGGCGCGCCGCGCCACGCCACCCCCACACCCTTTGCGCCCCAGAGGAATGTCGCAATGACCGGGAAAATGAATATATTTCCGCACGGACTGTGAACTAGCCCTTAACGAGCGCATGTAAACCAATTATCAGTTGTGTTATGCATACATCCCCGGTCAGCTATGCCTGAGCGCCCAATCTCATGGTGAATCTTCTTTCATCCAGTAGGCAACGCCTGGGTAATAGTGAGAAGTAGCTAGCCCAATCAATCAAACTTTGACACTTGAGACGGGCAAGACACTCACCATAAGACATAAGAACAACTCACCATTAACGAACGTAACGCCGTAGCACGTATGCCAAATCGAACTAGTTCAAAATTTAATTTTCTTGAATTTATACGCGATAATCCTGCCAAAGCTCACCTCTCACGACTGCCTATATGGCCGGGCTTACACGGAGGGCTTGCGTTGCTTCAGCCACGGGCGCGTGGCGGGGCGCTGCGCAGGACTTGACAAGGGGCGGGGCGCAGCAGCCCCGCTCGCCTATCGGAGCCCCAATCACAGCGCGAGCCAGCAGCGTGGGAAAAGGGTTATTTCAATCATGCGAAAAGCATTCGCTCTAAAATATGTCGCACACATATATAAAAGTAAAGCGAAGCAGTTTAGAGTAGTGGCCGCTTTGACATTTCTACCAAACGGTCTCCGTATGCGCCGAGCCTGCGCACGCACGCACGCACGCCGGTAAAAAGGTGTCAATTTGTCACGTAACAGCCGCACGGCCCCTTGCCGCGCGCGCCTGGTTTCGCGCGCACACACACACACACGTTTTGCCACCCCGCTGTTCGGGAAAGGGATTGGCCGGCGGCGTGGCGGGGCGTGGCGCAGAGAGGCCGCTCTATTTCTTGCATGGCGAAAATAGATCATTACCGTGCCAGTCGGGTCGGCCGGGCCGGGCCGGCAGACTGGCAGGTCTATGTGCGTTGTGCAACGACCCTCGACGACAAGACGTCGCCGTCCCGGCCGACCCGGGCCGACCCGCCGCCGCCGATAGACACACAAATGAATGGGAGAGGGCTGCGCCGCCGGGGTCACGTCAGCGAAAAGGAGCGGCCTCTGGCCTGGTGACAAGCTGGGCGGCCGCGCGCTCTCGGCGCCTACCCCTAGGAAGGTAGGCCCATTTCTTCCTCCCCCCTTTCCCATCTAGAAAATTAGAACTGCAAGGTTGATACAGATTGTTCACTGAGTTGCATCGATTTCGGCGTATTTCACTGACAATGCAAGGCGTATCATACGCTGATCACACGTCAGTTCACCTCAGCGGCCTCAGCCTCCAGTCGGCCGAGTGGCCGAGTGCCAGGAAGGCGGGGGCGCGAAGCGACGGACTCCCCTTTGTGGCCTCAGGGTGCGGATGACTGAAGGGGTCCGGCAGCCGCAGCGCTACCGTGAGAGGTGGGGGCAGCCGGCACACTGCTCTTCTGATTAGCGCTCTGAGAAAATGGGGTGCGATCGACCTAAATAAATAAATAACGTCGAACAGCTCTCAAAGCAGTTTGTACGAGCAAGGGACAGAAAGGGGGTAGGAGAGGGCACCTTGCTCACAGCGCACCAGCGCCGAGATGGTGAAGCACGGGCTGCTGGGACGCCAGCGGGAACTTGAACGCCCGGGCAGGCCGATAGCCGTCGAGAGCCGGCTGAGCCTCGCTAAGCCTCGCGGCTGTGGCCCTGTGGCCGGCCCCACAGGCGTTCGCTGCCCCCGGCCAGACCTGGCCGCCGGCCTCGCCCTCGCCCCACCTCACAGCCTCAGGTGGACCGGTTTGGCTGCCGTTTTGTCGCTCTCTGATCGTGTTATCCCGCAGCGGTTCGTCCGGCGGGCCGGCCGATCGGCTCAGCCAAAGCGGAGAAGCTCACCATCGCGAGGATGCGCCCGGCAGTCGCGGGAATATGTAGCAGACTCCGAGCCGCGTGGACTAAAGCTTCACTAACGCGGTGATGGCAAAGAAGCTAGCAGCGAACATCACCAATATGTATCCATCAACAACTTAACATTTTGGGAAAGCTTTTTAGGTTGAAGGCCATGCATAAAGTCACGGCTTGCTTTTGTACTTACTTGTACACTAACACGCTGCCATCTGAAGTGTTGAAATGTCAAATACATGCAATGTTAAAATGCTTACCATTGGTCGAATGCCTTAGCTGATAACTGCAAATTTCAGTATTTGCAAGAGTTAGTCTAGAAAGTTGAGCTCTTCCTGGTGTTCTATCTTCCCTAATCAAACACTTGCGTAAGACACTTCCGAGTGTTCTTTAACTTCTCAGCTATGCTCTCCGGTCAAACTCTGTCTTCAAACTTATATAGGTGCTTGTCAGTTGAACACTTTAAATGTCCGAGCAAATATCTTATCAGTTTTCACAGGCGCTTATTGTCTACAATGTTCGAATAAAACACCGTGCGCCTCACATGTTTGGGTTGGATCCCGATGCCAGGTAGCAACCCTACCCTGACCTGACGCTGACGGACCAAAGGTGTGAATGCCCGGAGGCCTCCGCCGCCACGGGGGAGGAGAGGGGAGGAGGGGTGTTACTAAACAAACATCAGCAATGATTAGGCTTGGCGGGCGGGGGGGCGCCTACCTACCTACCTTACCTATGGGCCCCCTGCCAGCCCTCACGCGCAGGCTGCTCCGCACAGTTCCTCCCCGGTCCACTTTGCGGCGCGTCATGCTCGCTAACTCCAGCGAGTCACATCCCGGGGCCGCCGCCCGCCGGCCGGACCCGGCCACATTACCGCCTGCGCGCAATATTCATCACCATTCATCACCCCGGCCCCGATCAGCATGCGGCTCCCGTGTACCGGCCAGGGAGATGAATCGACCAACTGCACACATATACCGGGGGGAAAAGTTTTTATAGTCAGTTTGAACGATCGGTAACGACGTAGTGTGTACAGCGCCAAATGCAACGCGGACAAAATAGTAAATTGCGTGCAGCTGTGTGCTGAGAACTAACTTTCGGTGCTTTCGGGACACCTTCCTCCCCGTCGGCTGCTTCCGATGCGAGGCGCGTCCTGCGGCCCAGCGCCACAACATTGTCGCCCGGAGCCTAATTGCCGCCGCCGTCATAAATAAACACGCGTCTTTATTGATTCTGCGAGTCAAAGTGAGGCGGCTCATCGCGCATTGATTTATCGCGGAGCGGGGCGCCTGCTTACGTCCCCTGCGGCCAACACGGCGGCGGCCACCGCGGGGCTCTGGAGGGGGAGGGGGGCAGCTGCGGCAGGACCCATAGGCGGCCCGGCGGACCCGGCGGCTGCCACCGCACCCGCCGGGTAGGCAACCTGACCGCACGCCTGCCGTGCGGGACAGTCTGACTGCAGGGGCACAGGAACCGCGCGTGCATTTTTATACGACGAGAAATGTACCGCGGCTGCGGTACGACATCGAATCGATCGAATGTCAACGGCTCTTTCTACGCCCCTTTCTAATACAAAAGAGGAGTGCCGCTTTTTGGCTCAAACCTACAAGACACTGCAAAAAAAGAGCGTAAGTGTAATGCAAAGTCCGTGGACTTAGGCCCTTTCCACTTTTCACCAGGGAAGAGACGATCGGTCCGCCCGCCGGTCAGTCGGCCCGGTACGTCCCGAGACAACTTCGCATAAACACGTCCCCCCTTTGCGCGGCCGCGCCACACCGCGGGGCTAATCCTGGATTATGGCCCCGCCTTATTAGCGGCAGAGTGAGGACCGACTCCCTGACCAGCAGACTCCTTGCGGCCCACCACGGCGACACGCGGGACATAATTCCGCGTCCAAATTAAAGGAGAAGCAGGATTTAAGAAAAGAAAACGGGTCGTCGTGCGCCCCACTTAACTCAACGAGCCGCGAAGTACGGCACACCTCTACAGGGGGGGGGGGGTAATCATAAATCACGGCGGCCGCCGCTGCAGCGGTGCGTTCCCTTCTCACCTCATGGAGAAGCCGGGCCCGGAGAGTGAGGAGCAAAAACTGTCCTATTTCCTCCAGTTCAGTTAGACAGAGCAACAGAGAGCCCCAGCAGCCGAGTTACACAACTCGCGGGCGCTCATTGGCCGACCCGGACGGTCACACGCCTCGACGCGCCAATCAGCGGCGACCTCACAGCCAAGACACTTTACGGTGGCCGCCGGGGCTGCCAAACCTACGGGCGGCGGCACCATCAGCTCGCGGACACCTCCGCGTCGTGGAGTCCCCCTCCCCTCTTCCCTCCGCGGCGGGGGTCCCAGCGGAGTGGCCAACTTGGCGAGTTTCACTCGCTCGCTCGCGTGGCGGGGCGTCCCTGCAACATTTTATTCCGTCTGCTTTTAATTAGACCTGCCTCCCAACAGCTTTTTGGGGCAAGTTGAGCAGTTCAATCGCACTCAGGGGGCAAGGAAGCAGCAGAGAGCACGAGGTAAAAGTTTTCTAAGAAAAACATTCGACTCGCACGAATAAAGTGGCAGCTTCATATATATATGGTGAAAAAGCCGCGAGCAAATCTTTGGTCGCAAATGATGCGAGCCGGTCCCGAGATTAAGCCATTGGGACCCCCCGCGGCGTAATGACTTGCAGCGGTGTGGTGGACCCGGCGCGGACCGATCCAGTGGCCCAAAACTGTTATGAGCCGTAAATCCCCTCGCTATCTGAGCGCTTAACGATGCTTTTATACATCTTATTGGGCGGCGCGCCGACGCGGTGCGTTGCTGTATAAAACAGAAAATGAAGGGCTGGCCCAGCCGCGTCCACCTGCCGGGTTTCCGACGGCCTCGGCCCCGCTTGGAGGGCGTCGTCCTGCTTGGTCCTGCTGGGGGCAGCAGGGAGGGAGGGAGCAGGGAAGTCCTTGCTGCGGGGGCCCATCCTGCCGCGCGGCTCGCCTGGCGTGTGCCGCCGCGGCGGGCAGCGGGGTCACGGCGGCTGTCCTGTCGTCGTCGTCCGCCACATCCTTGATCCCCTCGATAACCAATAAGACATAACATGTCGCGGGGGAATGTGCCCCGTCGGCCGCTGTGACGACGCCGCGGTGACGCTGTCGCGACATGTCGCATTCCGTGTCGTATTAATTGCCGGAGCATGATTTGGTTCGTGTCGTCGCGGCGGACGTCGTCGTCATCGCCGTGCCCTGAATGATGACGCGCCGACCTGGACGGGGCTGACAGGGGGGCGCGCTCCCACCCGGGGGACCCGACCGACCCCACGGCACGACGACACAGCGCCGCACAGCGGCAGGCCCACCATCATCGCTTGTTTTCACCAAACAGTAAAAGCCGCGTAAATATCATTCATTTCCGCTTTGGCTGAGTCGTGTGCGGTCCCTGCCGTTCTCTCTCCTCCACACACACAGCACACACACACACACACACATATTATATATTCTGAGGTGTCCGCTCTTCATTTCGCGTGTCGCCGAGTCCTTTACGCCCATCGGTTTACGTCTTTCAGGGAACGGCCGGCCACACGGGGGCCTTATACGCACGGCACGGCGCGGCACGGCACCGGGTGGGTAAGCTTATAAATTTCAGCGAGAATCGAGGCAGCCTCCTCAGCGGCGGGCCGGGCGAGAGGTAGCCAGCCAGCCTCCCCCGTGCGGCGCGGCGCGGCGGCGGCGCTTCCGAGAAGTGCTCCTGGTGGCGACAAGCACGGTGGGCCGATGACAGGGCGGGAGGGGCGAGTGGAGCGGCAACAGGCGGCGCGGCGTCCACGACGTGTAACGCAACGTAACGCGGACCGTCGGGCCGACCTCCAGTTTGCCTCCAGTTGTCCCCGGGTGTAAATGCATTGGGACGTCTTGGTTTTCCAAAACAGCTTGAAAAAACAAAACGTCGTGCTTTACAGTACTGCTCTCCTCTAACAACCCCAGCCTGCTTCCAAGTGCCTTAACTTGCTAAGGACCTATCTATATAGAAACTTCTTAAAAAGCGCCTAAACCAGCAACTTCATCATCAGAAGTATCTTACTTTCTGGGCGCCTCCTTTCCGAACCGTTCAGAACAGAACTCGATGACGGTCTGTGCTGGCTCGTGTCGCAGCCGCGTCGTTGGCCCAGGATCGCGGTCTGGAGCGCGGCGCGGGGCGTGACGCTGTATGGGGCGTGGTGGCGTTGGCGAACGCGCGCACAGTAGTGCGCCAGCGCGCCCGCACGCGAGGGGCCCAAGTCAGACGCGATGACGGCAAATCAAATCATACCATCACGTGACCGTCGGGACAAAGTGGCGATACACTGAGCACACACATCGCGGGCGTCACGGCGCGCGGTTTACCAACAACGGGTCCGGAGGGGAGTGGAGTGGGGGTGGCGGGGACGTAGAGCAGCAGCGGGAGGACATGGCGCTTCGACAATACGCCCGCCCCGCCGCCCCGCCACCTCCGCGGCGGCGTGCCCGCGCCCTCTCCTTGCCACGCAGCCCCCGTCCTCCTCCGACGCTGCCGCCGCCGGGGCGCCACGACACATAAATTACCCGCAGCCAACTCGTATTTCAGAATAAAGTGATATTGCAGGCCGTTTTATGAGAAATCGCATGCAACACGCTCGATATTAATTGCGGCGGCGGGCGTGCCAGCCGGGCGATGCCGGGCGATGCCGGGCATGCGGAGCTCTCGTTAATCTGCATCCTGCGTTGAGGGAGGGCGATATCCCTTCATTAACAGAGCGGGGCGCGCCGTCGAGTCGCGTGAGGCTGGACGGGGCGGACGGGGCGGACGGGACGAGACTGGACACCCCGTTACTACGCCCGCCCCGTCCATAGCGAAGCTGCCTATAAGCTAGGAGCAGCAGCGCCCGTCGCAGCTGTTTGCAGCTGTTCGCAGCCCCCCCGGCGGGCACAGCGGGCGCAGAGCGGCCCCGGGCCGGCTGGCGCTGCTGCTGCTGCCCAGAGGCTTGCGCAGCCTAAGAGATTTGCTTGCTCTTAGCTCGACAGTCTGTTTACCCGCGGGGCCAAGAAGGAGGCCTCGAGTGCTTGTCCTCTTTATGGGTGAGACTTTCACCCCGCGCGACACCTGCAGGCTTCATTTCCTTTGCGGCGCGGGGGTAACGCACGGCACTTCCCCCGACCGCCGTTACGACGAGGACACGCACGACCGTCAGTCGCCAACCTCGTCACTTCGATGCCGCGGGTCGGGAGCCCATAAGCAGTATGGGCGCGCCGCAGCAGCGTCGCCAGAGGTATCCGCACCGCTTTCCTCCCCCATTCTACCAACGCCGACGCAATAATTAACTCCCCGCTGCATGCACTTCGAGATATCGATAAGGCCGCGTGCTGATTAGACTCCCGGCTCGCACCTCGATATGTATCGAACGTATCGAAACGTCGTCGCATGCAACGCCTGCTGCTGCTGGTCGCCGCTGGCCGAGCCTTGTTCACCGGCACCACCGTGGGACCAGGTGGCGCAGGCCGCTTGGAAATGAGCAGACTTTAAACAATTGGGCAGACACTCCCAACTTTGCGCCAATTATCGAATGACAGTGAACGACAGTTATTGGACGAGGCGAGAGTCAACCGCAAACACCTATACCTGGATAAAAACACATCTAAAATGCCTCTTGAAACTTTCAAAGCGCAAGGGCAAAAGAGTTTCGCGCGACGGCGGGGCGTGCGAAGTCGCAGCGTGGCGTGGTCGGTCGTGGCGCCGCGGGAAATAGACTGCTTCTCGCGCGCCCGCTGCAGATGGACCCTATAGAATGTGTGATAAGAGATTACTGTGAGCGCACGACTCGGCACGGCAGCGGCGCGGCCAGCAGTGTGCAAATGCCTGCCATTTATCGCACTCTGGTTTTCCTTCCGAGGCAGAGATTTAGAGCGATGCAGGCTATTCACAATCTGGAGGGAGCGAGTGGGACGGCAGAGGGAGTGACGACGCCGTGCGACGGAGAGAGAGGAGGTGTGTGACACTCCGGCGAGCAGCACCGTTCGGATTTCGCGCACAATCACGGCAATGGCAATGAGGCTGGGGAGGCGGAGCGACGCAAGTGGATCGCGCGCCCGACCCGAACTGCAAAGAACCGACAGAACGTCGCAGCGGAGAGGAGGAAAACTGCGACAAAATTTTTACATACGAAGCTGAAGGCTTTGTCAAACAATACTTTTTCTTTTTTACTTATTTTCTACCCATTGGGCGCTCGAACGGCCGACCATGGTAAACCCCGATGAGCAGGCGCTTCACGCGATCCCCCGTCGCAAAAACCGTGTCGTGATCGACGTTGCTCCCCGATCGGCTCGGCTCGCTGACGTCTCACTCGGCGTGTGCATGTTATTGCGGGACATGTAGCGATTTATGGACCGATATTGACATGGAGTTGAGGCAAAGGAAATGGGTTAGACTGGGCTCGCCTAGGGCTGGGCTGCTCGCCTGGCTGCGGGGCTGTGGGGCGGGGCACCACGCTGGGCAGGCAGCATTGCGTTATTGTACACGAGTTAAATACCGACCGGCTATCAAATGAAAACGCTCCAAAGTCCCATACGCCAGTAAGGGTAAGCATGCACGCCAAGTGAATTTCTCCACAAATTTAAGCACTTTTCAGGAAAAAGTGCCTGACGGCAGCGAGCGAGTAGAAAACGGGCCGCCAAAAGTACGGACACACCCTTTACAAGTCATACATAACTTGTTTTTAACATTGTGCTGTAATTTACATCTGAACAGAAAACACCAAGCTCTGCCGCTTTAATTGAAATTTTCGTACCCTGGGAACATTTTTACTTACCTATGGCTACAACTCTTTTCATGTGTTTTTGCACTTAACATCAATCAGATGTCTCATTGTTCGATTACTTTTGCCCTTTCACAATAGTCCATTAATCAGTCGCTCAAAACTTGCTTATAAAATTAATTTTACCAAGGGGCTATCAACAGAACTGTTGCACATTTACAAGTGCACAGCTGCCAAAATCAACAGTTGCAAGTGCTTATTTATGAATTTGCGCACTCAAAGTATTGGTCGCACACTTGGCTCAATAGTGTTTTAGCACGGGGTTCATCCAGAAAGTACGTCCGTCGTTCGCCAATACAAACCTGCCAAATTCAGCCCTTCCAAGCTCTCATGGCGCCTGGTAGGTAGACAACATCTTGCCTGCGACGCACACGTGTGCGGCGGGGTGGCCTACCCTGAATCTTACAGGCGCCGAGCTTCGGTATTTCGCCGAATGAATCTGAGGAAAACGGACGTACTTTCTGGATGGTCCCACGTTCCCTGGGCCTAATTTTTAGTGCCAATGATTTTAACATGGGAGCGTGACCACTATGTGGTCACGTCGCACGGACCGTGTTAGTAGTTATTATACAGCACCTCAAAACAAAGAGCGATGACATAAACTCTCTGATACAAGACAGCAGTCTTCGGATAGTGTGATTGTCCACTCGGAGCCCACTCCCCCATGCCCCGCCCCACGCGCGTTATGATATGTTAACTAAGCCGTCCGCTCGTTAAGAGACGGAGGTCCGGAGAGATTCCAGGAACCTCCGCGGCGGCCCAATGAATGCGATGCCACAGATTGGCAGCACGGCTTTTAGCTGCTCGACGGGCCACGCCGCTCCGCCACGCCGCTCCGCCACGCCGCGCCACGCCACGCCACGATGGGACCAAATAAACGTCCTTCTCGCTCGGCTCGGCTCAGAGGAGATTCAAGGTAAAATCAATGAAAGTCGTGAACAACAAGACTGCTGCTCCTCTCCGCTCCCGGAGCCTGACCCAGGGAGGGGATGAGACGGCAAGCGGACTGTAGCAGCTGCGGGGCTACTCGGGGAGACGAGGAGCAGGGGGTTGCAGGGCTGCGCGGGTCGGACGAAATCGACCCCAAAGTGCGGCGCTTGGGGCGTACGAGGTTGAGTTATTGGAGGGTGAAAGCTCAACGGGCTGGGCGCAGCTCAAGGCCGCCCCCGCCAGCACCATACACAGGGGCCGCGGTTGGCAGAGTACATCACACGGGCTGCTCCTGATCCCTGGAATAGGGCCGTCAGGAGCAGGCGGGGCGTGGCGGGCCATGGCGCTCCAGGTAGGAGGCCCAGCGGGGCCCAGCGCTTGCTCGGCATGCTAGAGCCATGATCTGGTCAGAGGCCACTGGGTCGCCCCTTGGCGCGGGCGGGGCGCGGGCGCGGCGCGGGCGGGCGGGGCAAACCTCCCACGGCCGTGGCGCGCGGTGGCGCGGGCGCGGGGGGCAGCGCGGGGGGAGAGGGCTGCGGTGGTGGCCTCCCTCATGATACACGATCCTCAGCCCCACCAGTTTGCGGGGAACAATTATACATCACGATGGCGCTCGGCCAGCCCAGCCCGACCAGCGCAAGCGCGCGCAGCGCAAGCCTCGATTGTTACCGATTGACGAGAGCTTAGCTCGAGGAGGGCGTCGTGGGGGCCGCGGGCCCTCCCTCCTCTCCAGAGCACGCGTGGCCCGGCGCGCATGGGGATGCCACCAGACTGGCGGGGCTCAAAGCATTGGCCCGGCTCCGGCCCGGAGAGGGTTCGTCATTGTCCTCCCCGTTGTGGGAACTAGAGGCCCAAGAGAGCCGTTAGAGGGGTGGGGCCCGCAGAGCGCGCCGTGGGGCCCGCCCATCAGAGTGAATGTGGCACAGCGCGCTGCAGCGACCCGCAGGGGACCCGCAGGGGCATGCCAACACGTGTCGCCCTCCGGGTTCCGGCATTTCCGGGAAACTCCGGGACAGGAGCGCGCCGCGACGCCAGCCCAGCGGCAGGCGACGCCCTGCAACGCCCTGCGACGCCAACAGTGAATGCAAATTGTGCGCTGTTCCTGGCCGGCCCGGAGCAGGCCCAGAAGAGGTCGGGAGGAGGGGACCGGGGTGTGGGGACCAGGAGGAGAGACAGAGGAGTAGGAGGAGGACGACGGCAGGACAGCAGAGGACCGTAGGCTGCAGGACAGTGGGACAAAAGGCTACCTTACCTCCCCCTCACCACCTTCACACGCAGACACATATCCAGGATTTGCATGCATAAGGCCAGGGGAAGGTGGGGGCGGAAGGAGGCTCGTCACTTCATGCCATGCCGCACTTTTGCCTACTTTGCCCTTTTAATTGTTGCGTCGTTGGACATGTTCACGTAGCCACACTGCCGCTCAGAAAAAGTCCTTCTCACTATCAGCTGCACCTAAAGACTGACGCCGAACAGTGGAACTTTGGCCAGAGCGGGCCAGAGTCTTAGAAGCGTGTTCCCGCGGTTGTCGCACGACGCAGAGGACCTGCCGCAATGGCTCCATCTTATGCCCTCCGGACCAGCGACTACGGCCACGTGCGATACTCAGGTGGACCGGGTCCACGAGAAGGGCCGATGCCGAAGCGTGAGAAAAGAACATTGGGGGACGCCAGCTGCCCCGTCGTCGGGGCCCCGTCGGGGCTGCTGCTCCTGCAAGCCGAGTTTCTCTACGTTTCGTGTCAGCGAGGCTAGCAGGGCCAGGGCAGCCAGGGCGGCGGGGCTGCGCCGGCCCGCTCACTGCTGGCGCGGCTGAGCCGATGCTGCCTGGATACGGGAAGGCAATGCAGCAGCAGCAGCGGCTGCAGGCACGGCTGCGGGCATGCACACGAGCAAGCGCAGCGGCAAAGGAAACAACCGAATACATGCACGTCAGCCCTCGCCCTCCACCCACGGCATTGCCTAATACAGACATGCTGCAGAGACAAACCGGTGGTGCGGTAGTGTCGGCGGGCGGGGAGTGGCGGGGAGGGGGAGGACGGTCACCACCACGACGTCAAATGATACAGAGGGCTCGGCCGCCACGCGCCGCCACCCGGGCCGGGCGATGGAGTCGTCCTATCACATCACAACGTGCTTGGTCACCGACCGGATAATCATTCTGACATTTTCGAGGCGCGCCTGATCCCCCCCCCCCTGTTCCCCCGCGTCGCGGAGCCCGCAGCCCGACCCAGGGGAGGGAGGGGGCGTGCCACCGTCGCCAGTCACGCAGTAACGCCCAGCTAACGCCCCGGTCACGCCCCGCGAGCGGCCCGCGCGAACGATTACCGGACAAACCGACCGAACCAAACGGCCTACCCGGCCCCGACCAGCCCGCCGCTACGTGGACGAATGGCCACCGCACCGCGACCAGCATGCCAAGTAATTGTCCTGCAGCGGCGCGCGGCGGCCGAGCAGAGCAGCGTCGACTGTGGGCAAACTGTGAGGCCGCGGCGGGCGAGTCAACTGTGTGTGTTCATCGGCCCCGGGGGACGAGATGCAGCTTCGCCTGGCGCAGGACAAGACGACGCCCCCGCCGCCCGCCCTGATCACCACTGATCACCCCACGCCCCCGTTCCAGGACGCGGCGGCAGCCGCTTTCCATCGGACAGGAAGCGAGGCCTCCTCCGGGAGGTCGCTCGGGGCAGCATGCCGCCTGGAGGCGGGGCTGTCCGTCACGACGAGTCGACTCGACGGCGACAAACCCGAGCCGACGCGCCGCGCTTGCTCTAGTTGACACCTCGCGCACGGACCGGACCGGCTGCTGTCCAGCTACCGCCTTGCAGCCGCTTCCAGCTGCGGCCATAGGACAGGCTTCACTATGGACACAGCGAGCCCGCCAGCCCCGCCTCTTATTGCATAATACGGGCAATTCACTTTAGGTCCATTGTGTTCCATTTATTTCGTATTTCCGACCCATAATGAAGTTGTGATACTGATGCTTTCGCTTCTGGCGGTTTGTGGTGTTCTTTTCCACGACGACACCTCACCGCCGGTGGGACGCTGGGAGCCCAATCACTCTGAAAATCGACACGGGACCGGCGCGGATCAACTTCGTAAGACCGGCCGACTGTGCGATGGACAGTTGAGATACAGAAACAGACGTCGGTCCGCTACTGCTCGTGTCGCAAGACCACCAAGACCAGGGAAAGGCAAATACGTTGGCCGCGGCACAGTGGCCAGGCCAGGCCGGGCTGATGAAAAGTCCCGCGTGCGCTCCGGCAGTAAAGTCCTGGCCCCCGTGCGCGCGCTCCCCTCCAAGTCCTAGCGACTCCAACCGCCAGCCTGGCTCCTCCACGACAACCAACAACAACTCCTCGGAAATCACCCCCTGGCCCCTCGGGCACACTGTTTTCGAGCGGTTTCTGCTGCAGTCCGCTTACTTCACTTTGGCGGAGTGAATCGAGGCGGCTCATGAGCTACGCACGGTGCAGGAGTGCTCGTCACACAAGGCGTGTGTCGGTGGGGCCCCCGGCCGCCGACAAAAGAGCTCCCGCCGGTGCACTGAGTGTTGGCCCAGCAGCCTACGGGGGGCAAACACTCGGCGGCGCAGTGACACCGCCAGCCGCGGGGCCAACGGGCGCCCGCGAGGCAGGCAGCCGCTCACGCCAGCAGCATGTCCCGCAGCGCTGCTTTGACTGCGGCCCCGCCCCTCCCCGCGTATGGTCCATGACAATGGGGCATAACACGCGCAAAGTGATTTGCGCCTCATCATAACACGGCGGCAGAAACAAGAGAAACTCTGGACAGCAGCGCGGCTGCGGCTGTCCTAATGGCGGGACACGCACGGCAGGTGTTAGAGAAAAGGGGGAGGGAGAAGGGGGAGGCAACGTGTCACACCAGGGGGGACAGTCGAAACTTGAGTGAGGGGGGAGCGGGAGAGGAAGAGAGATGGAGAGAGAGGAAGAGAGAGGAAGAGAGGGGAAGAGGGAGAGAGGGCAGGAATGCTTGTGTTGCGGTGGGAGGATGGTATGTATGCTGAGTAAAAGTATGCGCGTTGTTTTCGCAGTAAACCCGACAGCTTACATCCTGCCTTGTCAGCGGATGAATCCGTTAAGCGGGAAGCGCAACCAACCGTTCAAACACTAGCAAGCACCACAACCACTTCCACCCAAGAGAGCGGGCGTTGTCGAGGAGGCCACCACCATCGCCGGCAGGACGTACACTACTGCTTCTGTCGCAACACTGCAGCGTTGTCGTGGAAACGGCGCGAGTCTGGCGCCGTCCGCCCGCGGCGCCGCCCAGGTGGCCCAGGCCCAGGCTCCCAGCAGCACCCCACCCCGCGCCCCAGCCGCCCCGCCCCCGCCCGCCACGAACAACCCCCAGCCTGACGTGCCCACAGTGCAGTTGTGATGGTGCCCCCGCCGCCACTGGTGAGTCCAGCAGGCCCGCCCAGGGACTCGGCACGCCAATAGAGCGCTCTAAAGAAATGGCGTGAACATGAACAAAACCGTACAACTCGACAGGGAAAAGACACAGCAGGGTTTTCGTTCAACGCGATGAGTGGATTGAAGCGTTATAATATGGGTCACGTAAGAAACACCCCTCCGCCCTTTCCTATCTCATGTGTATAGGTAGTGCGAAAAATTCGCGGTTTGGGCCGTCGATTGTTTAGTTTCATTTGGGCAACATGACAACGAACCGCGAGAACGGCGGACGGGGCGGATGACCGAGACGCCCGTGCACTTGTACGTGCACTCGTGCACAACTAGATGCACGCCACAACGGCCAAAACAGTTTCCCACCCGCCAATAAGAGGCTGATACGGGATGTATTTACCGGGCCTCGAGTTATGGATCCCACGCGCAGGTGCGCAAGAAAATTATATCGCGTAGAGAAACGGGGCCCCGCGGCCCCGCACGTCTTAAATCCTCATCCATGTGCGTCCCGAGCCGCCCGAGCCGCATCGCCGATCAAAGCCACGTATTCCGCGCGTGTGAGTGTGTGTACCGCCGTGTCGCGCATAAGTCAGGGGCTGCCGAAGGGTGTTCGGCGCTGCTGGAGCGGGGTGGCTGGAGCGGGTTCCGGGGCGCGGCGGGGCGCGCTGCCGAAGGGTGTTCGGCGCTGCTGGAGCGGGGTGGCTGGAGCGGGTTCCGGGGCGCGGCGGGGCGCGGCGGGGCGGGCCAAGTGGATGTAATTCAGAACGCTGCAGCCTGCCGCGCTGCTGCCCGCTCTACAGGTTGCGAGGCGCCGGCCCCGCTGTTCACATGGCCACGCCGCGCCGCCGCTACAAGTGGCGGTATAGTGGTGGTGCGGCGCGGCCGGCCGCGGCCCCCGGTGGCAGCCACACGCCCTTATCATCCTTATGGCCCCGTGATAAGCCCGATAGCTCGCAATTACCGACAGAGTGCTTTCTGGAGTAGCGGCCGGCGGGCGCTGTTAGTGTCGCCGAGTTATGACTGGGCCCATGCGCCGCGTCGACCGGCCAGCGGCAACTCTTCCCTGCTTCAGAAAAATAAAAAGTTTCGCACCGGGGGCCATCTAGCAGCCGGTGATAAAAGATTCGGCGGATCCATGGGGGAAAATAGATAAACTGGATTGGATTGGCAGAGAATGTAAGCCATCTCAGCTATTTTTAGCCACTCCAGCTAAATTGTAGGAGCCGTAGAAAACGCACAATCGGGCTTATGCAACACCGTGTGTCTACCCGACAATTACCAATAAAGACACAAATGAGCAATTTAATATTGTAAAATTAAATTGGCCGACGATACTCACTAAAACAGTGTGATTTTTGAAAACATGCAGAAAATTTGGGTGAAGTTGGTCCAATACGAACGCCAAAAAAATATTCTAGACAAATCCTATGAATTAAGACATGGAAAATGGAAAACTTTGTTCTTCTTTGTAACGGGTTTCCATTAAAAGACCAGTTTCTTGACGAATACAACTTGTTCGACCTCTGAGCTAACTACTAACACAGCATGCTAAAGATTTTACTCAGAGGGTCCTTCACTGGAAACTGACTTAAATTTAAACATCTACCCTCTTATCCCCCACCCTGTCGTAGAGGAAGGGTGGGGCGACACTCGTACGGGCGGCTGGCTGGCTGCTGTCTAATGTCTATGACACAGAGCAGCCCGCTGGTTGGCTCGGCCTGGTGGCTTATCACGAGCGGGCTGGCCGAGGCAGGCCGCCCAGGATACACTCCACAAGCCGCGGAAGGCCGCGAGAGGTGCGCGCCCGCAGGCGGCTCGGGTCTGGATGGAGAGGTGTTTGAGAGCGATAAAAAGAACCTGGGCGGGAAGGGCCCGAGGGCACGCGTCGTAGGATTAAACCCCCTCCCCCTTTTTCGACGCTGGAGAGGGTGTAGAGTGCGGGATAAATTTTAGGGGTTGTAAAACTAAGCGGCTTAAAACTACATTGTGATAGATAACACCTCACTGAGCGGTGTGAAAATGCGCGTCCTTTTACTGCGAAATGGTATCGCTATCGCCTGGTGCCCGCTGTCTGGACCGGGGCGATCTCCCGCGCTGACCGGCGCTGACACTCACTCACTCGCGCGCAGGCAGCCGCTGCCAGGCGCCTGTCGGTGGGCCCAGGGCCCGCACAGGGTTGGGCCGGCGCCAAACACTTGTGCGGCCGCCGCGGGACACCGCGGGACACACCTCACGAGCCTGGGGGCCCTCCTGGGGGCCGCGGGGAGGGCCGCCGGGCGCACCGCGCCCTACATGTGGCAGGGCAGGAGAGCGCCGGCGTGAAAAAGTCTAATCGCCCAATCCAATCCCATCTAATCTCGATCTGGAGCCGCACGCCGCAGCAGCAGCGTGCCGCACGCTCACACCGCCTGCCTCTTCGCGCGGACAGCTGACCGAACAGTCGTGCGAGCGGGGCGCGGGGCGCCGAGCGCGGCAGTGACGGATAGGGCCGCCTCCCGTGTATGAGTCCCTCCCTCCGGTCCGGCTTGGGCGGGGGCCGGGGCGAGCAGAGCTTGCCTGTCTAATTGAACACTTTCCCACGCACGGCGTAGCAAGCAGCGGGCGGCGCGGCGCGGGCCGGACCGGGGACTACCTGCGTCTGTCTTTGTTTCTTGCGCGCGCCGGCCCAGGACCGGCCCAGCCGCAAAACAACCTCCTTTGGGCCCCCGGCGGCGCGGCGCGCCCC
>NW_026267140.1:670028-673149 GCF_000697945.3 Frankliniella occidentalis | reverse complement strand
CACCGCCGCGGCAGCCCGGGCACGCCGACCATGACTGTCAGAAACGCGTGATTCGGGGTAGAAAATAGCCGCGGCGTGCGTGGCCAATGCGCTGCTCCACGCCGCGGTGCGCTCGCCGTGCGCTCGCCCGGCCACAGGAGGCTGCCGCGGGGGCCGCGAGGAGGAGGTGGACCCCAGCCTGTTGCGCCGCGCGCCCGCCCTGCGCCGCCCCTCAGAACCACGACCTGTGCATCGGAGGTGCGATACCTGCCAGGGTGGTGAGTCGTCTTGCTCGGACTTCCTCGGTTTGGTCCACGGCGGTATCCACAGGGGTTGCTGTAACCGCGACAGAGCGCCGCCGGCTGACACCCGCACATCTGCAAGCAAGTAAAGGCATTATAGGTAAAATTCCATAAAACAAGTTCGGCGAAATGTCGTATTGCATAGTGATAGGCAAGGCCAGCGCCGTCGTAGCGGATGTGCAAAGTAGGTTTTGCCTACCCTCATTAACCACACCATGTCGTCAGACGCCTAATGGCTCCAAGCAAGAGCAAGGGCCACTTTCCTCTAACCTGCATGTAAGGTGGGTGATGACTTTAGTCACCGATTTCAAATATTTGCAGAGAAATGCTTCCGGTGAGCGTGCATATGCCATCACATTTTCCCGCTGTCATAAACTACTTCTATTTCCCCCGACAAGAGCCGTTCAGCCGCCTCCTGGTGCTGCTTTGCTGCAGCTTGGCGGCGCGAGCGCAGCTCGGGTCGGTCCACCCCGTGATTCACAGCAGACTCGTTCGTTGTTGCCCCGGTACCGAGCCGGGCAGCGCGCGCAGCTCTCTTTCCGCACGCAGGTTTCGTTACAAATGAGGTCCGTGCGACGCCGCGCCGCGCCACCCGACGTGCTTTATGTCTCATTCTTCGCGTGAAGGGCTCGGGACCCACGCGGCCAGCAGCGGCGGGGCCCGTCTATGGGGAGTAAAGTCCTCGCCCGTCGCTATCAATATAGCCTACCGCGGGGACGCAGCGGAACGGTTGCGCGCCCGCGGGCGCTGACCGGGAGAGCGTGGGCGGCAGCAGCACCAGAGGTGGCCGTCGTGTGCCAGATCTCCGCGGATCCGTTGCGGAAGGCCGCGCGCGGAAGACACTTATCGGACGCACCCCGTCGGCGCCGGGCTGGACCGAGGTGGTCGTCGGCGCCGGGCTGGACCGAGGTGGTCGTCGGCGCCGGGCTGGACCGAGGTGGCCGTCGGGGGCGCGCTGGGCCGAGGTGGCCGTCGGCGCGGTGACACGGCGGCGCATTGTTCAGCAGGCAGGCCGGCCGGGTGCGCCCGCTGGTACGGCGCCGGCCTCTGCTCATTAAACCTGTCCTCCCCGCGATGGAATGAGCGAGTGACCTTTCAAAACCGTTGGCCGAATTTACGGCGCCGTTCGCTCCTACAAATCAGGTACACCGCGAGCAGCGCGCCGGGGCAGCTGAGCTGCGGCCGCGCGCGGGTGTAAACGTACAACACTTTCGCTGTGCTGCGCGGTCCCCGCGGGCCTCTCAGGGCCCTGGCGAAACTCCAGAGTAAAGCGACAGGCTGTTGTCGCAGTTGAAGGGAGCCTCAAGCAGGCCAGGCGGCAGGCGGCGGCAGCGTACACACGCTTATTAATTCTTTGGCGAAAATGAATAAGTGCCCGCGGGGTCGGCGGGGCGGTCCGTCGCACGCTGACGCCTCGCCTTGCATTGTTGTTGTTGTAGCTGCCGCGGTGCAGTTGTGCACCACATCATAAATCTGCCGGCACGACGGTATTCCAGAATCACACTGCCACTTGCCACTTCCTCCTGCCAACGGGTCTCCAGATTAATTAATTCTTGCCCGCCCCGCCGCGGGGCACTGGCCGCGATCGCACAGCACAAGACGACTCGCGGTTGTTGTAAGCAATTGTACATTGTAATTTCCCCCCGCTCGCGTCTACACGGAACAGCCCGCAAGTCCCTTTGCCGTGAGCGCGATTGTGTTATTTTCACCATGCATTCAAAATACAAAAGAGATAGGAGTTAAGGAGAAAAGATAACAGGGAAGAGGGGGAAAAAGGGAGAGGAATATGCGAAATTGTCAAGTTTTATTTATCTGCCGACCACAGTTTTTTTTTCTTTTCCCGCATCGTGAGCATCGCGGCGAGCGAGCGAGCGTCGCGTCGCCAAGCGCATTAGAGGGGCACTTGTTATTAATTATAAACCACATGAATGATTTAAAGGCGCGTTAGTTTGCGCGTTCCGCCACCGCCGCCTTATCGCGGCGCCTCCGAACGGCAGGCGAACGGGGCGGGGCGGCGCGCGTTTCGTTAGCTCATTGCTTCGCGACAGCGCGTGTGAGTGTGAGAGCGCGCACATGTGAGTGTGTGCGGGCGTGTGTGTGTGTGTGTGTTTTGCTCTACTAGTACTGCTACTACCTCCTCTCGGTGATATCCGAGTGTCCCGGCGCCATTTTTTAAGTGCAGATCGGCCCCGGATAAGAAGGGGAGGCTTGCTTTCGTCGCGAGTGAAACTGGATACCAGTAAAGTGGTCTTGCTGCTGCTGCTGCTGCTGCTGCTGCAGATCAGAGGCCCAGCCCGCGCGACACCCCCTCCCTCCCCTCTCCCCCTCCCGTCCGGCTCGACAAGCTGTCGGTTCGATCGAGCTCGCTGATTCCCCCGATACCTTGTAACTTGATTTATCATCGGACGTTTAGGCCGATCCGCCGCGACGTGCAGGGCGGCAACGGGGAGGGTTGAGGGTCACTTTCACACGTCACTTTAGGGCCACTTAGTGCCACTTACGTGGTCCAGCCACCGCACCTGACCCGCCGTTGTAGGAGGCTCATGAACACCCTGAAGCAAAACATAAACGCCACTTCGGCGTCGCCCCGCACCTGCCCCCGACAACCTGCCCCCCCCCCCTTCTTCCCAGGTTGCACATCGAACATCAGGCGCACGGCTAAGTTCAACTTTAAGAAAGGGTTCAGACATTCGCATGGTAAGTGTAAATGAATACACGCCCCAAATGGTTGCTTGATTCGCGTGTTTCGGTCACTAAATCGTACATCGTGGTTTCAGTGTATGCACTACAATAGCGGCTTACTGGACAAGTGGGAGGCAATAGAGTTCTTAAACGGGCTC
>NW_026267140.1:666971-667547 GCF_000697945.3 Frankliniella occidentalis | reverse complement strand
CGGCGGCGGGCGTGGCGCGGCGTGGTGTAGGGCTGGGGGCGAGCTGCAACGACGCCACGCAGCAGCCGCAGTGACGTCAGAGGGAAGGCCAAACCGCTGGTACCGGGTAGCGTGGGCTCAACGCAGGTAGGGTAGGGACACTATTGGACACCACACCTTCACGCACACTGCACCAGGGCATCTCGGGCGCTAAGAGCTGCGCGTCGAGACACTTGAAGCGCACCTGCACTGCAGATATGGACGAGGCGTTGACCACCCGGACACTGCTGAGACAACTTGGGCGTTGCACTACTCACTTGGACGCTACACTGAACGCTGAAACACTGTAATCCAAATTGCAGAGGGGACCGCTGCGACAGGGACGCTGGGCTGCGCCGCTGCACCGTAGAATTCTGGGGCTCGTCGGGCGGCCCCCGCCCGCCGGGCCCCTCAGCTGCGCACTCCAGATGACGCTCCGCGTGTGAGACAAAGGGCGAAACAGAAAATCACTAATAACTCGCGAACCCCGCAACCGATCGACACAGCACTTTGCACAGACACTCGCGGGCACAACGCCGATTCACTGATACTAAATTC
>NW_026267140.1:661880-666921 GCF_000697945.3 Frankliniella occidentalis | reverse complement strand
CGCGCGGTTCGCGCTGCATTTACATTCGGTACGTACTTTTCCAGCAAAACGATTGCACCGCGAGAGATGTGTCGTTAAAGTCCTCTCCGCCCGCAGGCCGGGTGGGCGCGCGCCCCCCGCCTACCGCGGTGATGACACTGATGATGACAACGCCCTCCTCCTCCTCCTCCTGCTCCCCTCCCCCGACGGGGATTAGGACGTAAACAGGCGTAAAATGCTGCAGCCAGTTAGTAATTATCCGGGTTGCGTCCCGCTCAGCAGGACTGCCAACCCCGGAAAACAAAATTACGCTCCATTTTCGAACGCAAGCCTTGCGGAGCGTCGTCGTTAACCCCGATGAGTCGCAGTTTCCTCGGGCGGATGCCTGGGGAGGGGGAGAGGGCGGGGGGACAACGGGTTGCCAACCTTGGGTGCACGCAGTGCCCACCTCAGGAGGGGTCTTCTCCCCCCCCCCTTTCCCTCACCCGGCCTCATCCGAATTCAGGAAGACGACACACGGGACCTGGCGGCGACAGCGCTGGCGCCACGGCTGGCCCAGTCATGCACGTAGCTCACGATATTTGAGATAATTTCCATCATTTGTATCCACCGCCTGTCATTTCGACAATCATGGCTGCCACCCCCTCGCCTACCCCTCACGACGGGGCGACGGGAGCGCGTTTTAATAGCAAGAGCGTTAGGCCCACAGCTCACACCAGCCTGTGGGAAATGTGACAGCAGCATGTTCGTCTCACCTCGGTCTTACCTGGCAATATATGGTCGTCGGTCGTAGCACAGCCTTCGCGTCCAAAAGCAGAACTGTGCACTTTTCGATATTTATATTTTCAGCCTTGAAGAAAAGACAAAATATGTTAATTTAAAATTGACCACCCTTCTCGACAGCGATTTGCATAACACTCACCACAGCTCTCGCGCAGGATCTCGCCCGACACCCATCCGCAGGCCGGTGAGCCGAAAGGCCAAAGGCGGCCAACCACAATCCCAATGTGAATGAGTCATCCGAACCGTTCGTCGTTGCGACTTATTGATAGCTATTTGATCGCCGTGATGAAAGACAGTTGTGGCCGGCGTGTTGCAGCATAACGACTCAATTCTCCCAGCGCTAAACGTAGAAAAGATAGCCATTCAATTGATGGGGAAGGAGGAGGATCCGAGGAAGTAAAAGGCTCTATCTATACCTACGAGAAAGAGAAAAGGACAGATACATCAGATGTAGCTTAATGTTCCTACGAGTAGCTGCTAAATGCCAGCCCCACCCCCTCCTTTTTTCTCCCCTCCCTCACAAGACATCCGTGCCCAAAGCCCCGGTAGCCTCCTGCCCAGTCCGACTGCCCAATAATTTAATGGAGTGGCCATGTCCGTCGATAAAGGCGCGTTCAGCCCGCTCTGTGGCCAGACAATGTTTTATTAGCATTTGCATCTCGCGTGTCAACTTTAATTGCACGATGCTTTTAAAAAATTTCAATAGACGCGGCGTTTCCTAATTAGGTTATAGCACGATGTTGTCACAGATGGTGGTTTGTGTGCCATTTTTGTCGCAAGGTGTAACAGATATAGACATGCACAAAAAACGCCCGTGAAACTTGGGGCGAACAGAAAACCAGAGAAACGTGTCCTCTCCGCCTTTATCAGCCCGGTGCACGGCGACACGGTTTGAACGTTACCCCGCTGCTGCTCCGCCGGCTGCTGCTCCGCCCGCTGCCCGACCAGACCCAATCCGGTCCGCTTCCAACTTCTCAGATTCGCTTCCTCCTGCAGTTCCTTTGACCGAGACCTGCCACGCCCCGCCACGCCACGTGTGTTAATGAAGCTCATTAGCCAAGCCCGGGCCCCGAATGTGTTGATAAGGAGACAGGCGGCGTCCCGGTCGGGTGTGACTGCAGCCCTTTGCAGCGACGCGGGCGGGGGGCCGACGACAACGGCCCATGGCTCTGCCCGGTCCTAACGCCGGATGCAAACGGTTCACTTCCAGGATATGAATGGAGCTTGTTATACTCTACAACAATCTCACAGCGGGGATGGACTATTGCCGGACCGAAAATCTTGACGCGCGGAGTCTCCCAGCCGCGCTGGCCCTGCTGGGAACAGTCCCAAAACAGTTCTCGACTTTAAACCAAGTTCCACGCAGACAAAATTAGTCAAGTGGAATTTTCATAAGCAGCAGCAGCCGCAGGCCGATCCTTATCACGACGCTTCCGGCGGGTTACACTTCTCTTCCCCCCAAAAGGTTGTTGGGGAAAACTTGGCCCGGTTTTTCTTGGCGTTCCCTTAGGTTCTTGCTTTGTTTCGGGTTGGGCACGGTTGGGCATCCTTTTTACCCCCCGGCTGTACTTCAATAATTATCAATCCAGCCGGCAAATATCGCTACATAAGTAACAATAAACCCCCTTCCTCTCGGTTCGTAGCTAACAAAACGATTCCTTTTGCCGCCATTGTGCCACGCATTTACGAGTCGCGGACACACGACTATTATATAGCGCCTGACAAAAGAGGTAATGGGACGGGCGGCCAAATTTATTGAGAAATGAATCACCTTTCTCGTCACCGCGCTGCGGCCGGGTAATTACCACCGGGCGGCCCGAGCCTCGAGCCTCCCCCTGCGCAGTCGTGATGCTTTTGGAAACGCCGTGCGACACCAGTCGGCGGGCAGTACCCGAGGATGGATACACCAGGCGACACCGGGCGGCGAGTATGGACCTCATGTCAGGGAACCCAGGTGCAGAGAATGTACTACTACTAATACTGCCGCCTGGTGGAGTCTCCAAAACCTATCTGGATATATCGCATAATAAAGCACGCCCGTGCACTCGCACCACCGTGCCTGAATCAAAGTAGTTTTTGAAAGGACGAAAATTAATTTAGAAAGATCATGTGATGCAAAAGACAGTTGATCAACTCCACCCCATTAAAAAAAATAAAAAATATTTGGGTTCTGACAGTCTTACGTCAATAAAAGTTGTTTTCGCTAAAACTATAACAACGCCAAGAAAATATTTAAAAATATTTTCGATACGTGTAAATGTGAAGAGTTGTTGGCGTATTACAAATTGCCCTGCTCAAGAATGTGAACCGCGCACCCTCTAACTCCCTCCCTCGGATAGGTATGCGGCTTTGCTACTGAGCGTGTGAACCGCGGCGGGTATTTACCTCCAACCCAAACGAACTGTGAAAAGGCGCTTGCGTGTGCAACATGCAGCGCACTAAAGGGTGCCGCAGAACGCCCCTCCCCCCTCCTCATATGTTTCTCCACACGCCCCGCCCTCGCCACGCCTCTCTCCGCGACAAACCACTCGCACATTAACAGCTCATCACAAAAGGCGCGTTGCACGGGCTGCGGTAGGTCCCCTTCCACAAGGCAACGCCTGGCCTGGCGAGAGGGATGTGCGGCGGGGGCGACAAAGACGGAGACAGGCCCTACAATGACCTGCTTCATGGTCCGAGAGAAACAAAAGAGAAACAGGGCGAGGGGGGGGGGCGACAGAGGGAGGGGGAGGAAGAGAGAGAAAGAGGGAGAGTACAGGGAAGGTGAGGGAGAAAGAGGGAAAATGAGGGGGGAGCGGGGAAAACTGCAAATAAGCTTGCGGCGGCTGCCCGGCTGACTATAACTCACATTCGACCTGGGCCAGCGCGCGCCAAAGCCGCTCGCACAGCGCAAGCCAGCGCGACCCGTCAGGTCAGTAGGAGGAGGGGGTTACTATATTGACCTCCAGAGAAGCACCCCACCGCCAAGGCCCGCTACACCCACCCACGGTGTACCGCCGCGTCGTGCTTATGAGACATCTCTTTGTCAAAATCCTTCAGCAAGTCTGTCAAAGATCAAAAATATCAGTTTAGTACCAAGAGGATGAACTGCAATATTAGATAACGTGTCCTACCAAGAAATATACAGAAAGGAGGGGGCTTCAATGGGCAAGAGATCGTTGATCCCGGCATTAACAATCTCCAAACCTTTCGTCACCACTACATTCTTCTCGAAGACAGAGAGTTCTTCAGGAGTTGTTCGGGCGAGCCATTTGGTTTTCTAAGTATTTGAACAGTTTGTTCATTTTCCTCTCCATTCTCCCTTCCAGCCTGGTTTCTGCCTCTCTTTTGATAGCTGTAAATCTTTTCTTAATTTCTCTTGGTGGAAGGCGAAGGAGGACAAAAACCAATTTCAGAAGGCGAGCCACTTCATTGTCGCCACCCTTTTTTAAAGGGGTGCAACAACCCCTTCTTCTTGGCCTGTCTATAGATAACCTGTAATGTTGAAAACTTCATACTCATACTCCCAAGACTTATGAATAAAGGCAGAATTATTTCTAAAAGTATGTAATCCAATTTTGAATAATACTTACACACTGGTAATGGAAAAGGCACTCCCAGAGTGTAATACTTAAAAACACCCTCTTCCATGCCTTCTTCTCAGCCTGTTCCCAGTTTGTCGTCACAACTTTTGCACAAAGCCCTAGTTCTTTCAGCTTTTCAATGACAGACACATGTGCTGTCGTCATTTTGGCTGTCATAATGGCATATGCAAATGGGAAAACCTGGAAAGATGAAGTGTCATACCATGAAGAAAAAGGGAAGAAAGGATGGCATTTAAACTCTACTTACAACAAGGCCAAATGCATGGAAACTTCTGAAGATTATTTTTGAAAAGACACTTATATTTTTGTGCGTTTCTCAATGGTTGCTTATGACTGAAGGTCCAATAGAGACATACTGACTCAGAAAGTCAAGATTGCCTAAACTTTGCCTGCTGAAGACTTTCCAAATAGGGACATAGGCCCCACCTTCCCTTACTGGTTTGCCCACAAGGCCTTGGCGGAAATGTTGTGTGTCCCGCCTGTTCAACAAATAAATTAATTTTTATCTTACTTTACAGTTATATTGAAGTGTCGTCAAAACAATTCACTTACCAAGATAAGAGAAGTCCAGGTTCTCAGCTGCCTGTCGCAGCGTCAGAGGAACTGGTGGGAGGTTCATGTTCCTCAGACGACTTACGGACCTCTTAGTAGACAAGGTGTCAAAGCTGGCGACAAAGCACTCAGCTCCAATTCGC
>NW_026267140.1:652965-654504 GCF_000697945.3 Frankliniella occidentalis | reverse complement strand
CTCAAATCATTCTGTATCAAAGGCAAACCCACCCTTGCTGTCCGCCGGCCGCGGGCACTGCAGTCACTGAGCAAACGGATATTCGAACGTCGGTAGTGAGTTCGTTCTCCTCGCCTGCTGCCGGAAGGGAAGAACTTTATCGGAGTGGGCTACCCTCCGGGGCAAGGCACTGCAGCGGGACGGAACACGACCGCCACGCACCGCGACAGCGCGTGGTCGATTACTCGCGGCTCCAGCTCCAGGCCCCGGCCGTGTCCCGAGCGCGTGGAGTAACGACACGCCCGCGGCACGCATGTACAAAGAGATAGGCCCGGGGGCTCACGCGGCGCTCCTGCGGCGCTCACCCCGACGCGTGGAGTATCTGCTGCGCGCCACGCGGCCGGCCAGCATGGCACGCCGCGCCCCGCCGCGCCGCGCCGCGCCACGCCGCCACGCTCAGAGAGGGGGAGTCGGTCACGACTTTGTTCGGCCAAACGGATTGATTGCGGAGAATCGCATCGCGATGTTGCTCAAGTGGCGGTGCTCCTGCTAGACTTAACCCGCCACGTCACGCCACGCCACGCCACCTGGTGCTGCTGGCTCGGCGTTTCCCAAGAGCTGCTCAACGGTATCCGCCCCGCCCTCACATCGCAGCTCTGAACGCGCGGCCGGGCGGGCGAGCGAGGCTTGGCGGGGTTGCGTGTGGGCGGCGGGGACATTAGCAGTCCGCGGGGTCGCGTCCTCTCCCAAACCTTTCTAGAAAAACGGCACCTGCTCTGCATGCCCTTTCCCAAAGAATACGAATTAGACGGACGAGTGGGCGGGGCGAGCATGCCGGCCGCGCCGTCCTGGTGAAAGCGGATCGTCTATAAGAACCCCTTCTCTTTCTCTCCCCCTTTCTCCCGGCAGGGCTGGCCGCGCAGGGGGCGGGGCGACGGCGGCGGGAGCGGGGAGCCTCGCCGGCGGAGGCAGCCGGGGGCGGGGGCCCAGGGGGGTGGTGCCCCGGCCTCGGCTGGGGGCGGAGAGGACGGCGATGGGGGCGACGGCAGCGCAAAGCAGAGCGACTCTACGAGCGACACCACGGAGGGCGGGGATGATGAGGTAAGTGACCCCGCGCACAAATGAAGACAGAGGTGAAAACCAGGATGAGTTACCTGCTGCGTTTCTACCTTTTTGAGTTAGTATTAGAGAGCCCGAGCCCGTGGGGCTGAGGCTGAGGGGGGGGACGAACGGTCAACACCATACGGCGCGGTGAGGTTAGGGTCCACTTCGCGTCCGAACATTTCTGTTTACGTATCACTCACTCGGCTCAAAGTTGCGAAGGGAAATACTATAAACCTGGTATTTTGTTGAAGAGTAATAAATCGTAATCGGATATGTACTTACCACAGAAATCACCGTCAGACCGTCAGGGGAATCGGTATGGTATCATAACCTCGCTCGGACTCACTGTGATGGCACTTTTGAGCACACGACCAGTATGTACAGGTCACTAGTCAGTAGCGCAAAATCGGTTTCTGCAAATTTGTCAACAACAGGTTATGGTAAATTTAATCTTGT
>NW_026267140.1:652385-652915 GCF_000697945.3 Frankliniella occidentalis | reverse complement strand
AAAAATGCAATAAAATAATTTTTGTGATGATTTCATCACAATAATGTGATACACTCATCACATTTCCGGGGGTTATCGTGCCCTTTGGCGTGGGAATCGCAAAACACCAGTTATCGAATGGTTTTGTGTTAAAAGTTTCGCAAAACCAGACTCTGTGTTACCATGAAGAAAAAGAGAAGGAAGGATGGCATTTAAACTCTACTTACAAAGCCAAATGCATGGAAACTTCTGAAGATTATTTTTGAAAAGACACATATTTTTGTGCGTTTTTCAATGGTTGCTTATGACTGAAGGTCCAATAGACACATACTCATTTTGAAAGTCAAGATTGCCCAAACTTTGCCGCTGGAGAAGACTTTCCAAATAGGGTCAGTTTGTGCCCCACCTTCCCTTACTGGTGGTTCATGTTCCTCAGACGACTTAAGGACCTCTTATTAGACAAGGTGTCAAAGCTGGCGACAAAGCACTCAGCTCCAATTCGCCTGCTCGCCCGCACGCACCGCTACCAATACATCTCTGAAACAAATATC
>NW_026267140.1:651714-652335 GCF_000697945.3 Frankliniella occidentalis | reverse complement strand
TTGTCAACAACAGGTTATGGTAAATTTAATCTTGTGAGGCGAGTTGGCTCATCTAGATCCACGAACGTTTCTTAGGGGTCACCATGAGTAGCCTATGGAGCACTCCACTCTAAAGAAGAACAAGAAGAAGATGGCCGCTGGGGGCGGTGGTGGGGGTAGGAACATAACAAACATTCATTTGTTTAGCAGCCGAGACCGACGCCATCTTTCTACTTAACCTCTTCCCCGCGTCGGCCAATGTTGCTTTATTTTCAACGCTGTTTGACTAAAATTAAGTGTGGCAGTGTTCCCCAAGTGCAGAAATCATTTGATCACTTCAAATTAGTATTAATTTTAATAATGCGCGAAAAGCGTTAACCAGAAAGATCGCGTCGGTCTCCACACGCTTCGTCTGCTAAACAATTGAATGTTTGTTATGTTCCTACCCCCACCACCGGCCCCAGCGGCCATCTTCTTCTTGTTCTTCTTTAGAGTGGAGTGCTCCATCTCCGCAAAACAATATGAAACTAAGTTCACCAGCAGTACTTACTTACCACACCACAAAAATAAGGTTTACCGTAGACCACAGAACCACAGTTGACAGACACAACTCACAACAACTCGAGCGATGCGACACGCAAC
>NW_026267140.1:646811-651664 GCF_000697945.3 Frankliniella occidentalis | reverse complement strand
CTCGCCCGCACGCACCGCTACCAATACATCTCTGAAACAAATATCAACGTTAATGTGTATTAGTATCTCAGCCCATGCGGGCCAGTGCCCTACCCAGCGTCTTCTGTCTCTCTTCACTCATCTGCGTCAGGTAAGAGTAAGGGAGACACACTGCTGTAGACGGAAGCTTCGGAAAGCCCTCTTCCGAGCGCGGGGCGGATGGAAGGCGGTGGCCGGCCAGGCGCCGGGTAGGCCGGCCGCACGGCTCACCTGCCCGGCGGGCTTGCCTAGCCACGCCCGTACGCGCGCGTGGTGGGGTCGGGTGGGGCCGAGTGGGGCGCCGCCGGGGTGGGGCGTCGCGGCGCCTCCGCATTGGCGGGCTCCGCGGCGCTCCGTGGAGCCGCGGCACTGTTAGAAAAGGCGGCACGGCGTCCGAGACGCCCAACACCCGCGAAATAAGGCGTGACGTTGGACGGCAAAACGACTCTCAAGCTGACAATCGCAAATTCACGAGACGCGGGGAGGGGTGGTTGCGGAAGTGGTCCGACTCGACCATACCCTTGGGACCGCTCGCGACCTTCACTATACCGCACGCTAAGAGGGCAGTGTGACACATTTGATGATGAGGGGGTCAACGAGAAGCATGGTCGGGTTTGCAGAAGACGTCTAGGCTAAATCTAGGGGATTCGGATCACACTTCGACAACTTTGAGAGGAGCTTTCGGCCGAGGGGTGGACGACTGGGCGGCTCTTGTGTACAGGCCAAAATGTACTCCAGGTGTTCTCCGATTGTACTCCGACTGTACTCCGTGTACTCCGGCTGTTTTTGTCGCAAGTTCTCCGCGTACTCCGACTGTACTCCGGGTGTACTCCGGTGTACTCCAGGTGTACTCTACGCGCTCCGACCGGCAATACTCAGTGTTCTCCGACTGTACTCCGTGTACTCCGTACTCCTGTGTACACGAAAAATTCAAGTCGCCCACCCCTCGCTTTCGGCCGCGTGCGTGATGATGCTCTGCCAGGTGGTCAAGGAGCAGCGCGGCGCCCTGGGAGGGTCCGATACCGCGTGGTCGTTCGTCATAAGAACAAATATGTATCGGTCCGGCGGAGATGCAGAAAGAAAAAAAATATGCGGGGTTGCTTGGAACAGTCGTAACGCGCCTGGCACTATCACACTTAATCATACTGCCTCTCACACGGTTTGCATTCTAGACTCGAGTTTTTTCCCGACCTCTATCCGTCTAAGGTAATGAGCATTTTCTTTCTCGGACCGAACCTAGTCGTTTTAGTTTGCATGATCGATTATTATCGGCGTCGAAAGTTTAGTGCGCCGTTATAGACATGTTCAAGGGAGGGGCGCGGGGGGATCAGAGTGAGTAGTAAAGGTAAAATGGTTTATAAAGCTGACCTGATGGACCGCGAGCTATCGCAAGAGTATTGACAAAGAGATTAAAAACGTTTATGGCCTGGTTATAGCATGTCTTAACGCTGAACTTTCAGAAGAGGCGAAACATGATCTGTATTGCTGCCCAAAAAAGTACTGAGTAATGTAATCTGTGGATAAATAAGGCGTTTGCGGATTAGAATCAAAATTAAAGTTGAAGTATGTCGTCCTAGATATAGTGAGACAAGTACCATCGTCCGTCACAAAGAGACCCTATGTGGAAGTAACACATACTAGCACGCACAAGTGCGCACACACAGACACACGCACATATTCCCTACGATACAGTCCACACGCGTCAATTTTGCCTCCGCATGTGGAGGATGTAATTTTGCCGACGTTTATGAGCTCACATGCATGGTATACGGCGCGCGGCGCTGTAGCGGCAGCACTTAACGGTGGTGGAGCCGGTCCGGCGCGGCGCGATGCCTTCGAGCCGCTTTTGCTTATGCCCCAGAACGCGACTTAAATCTTCGCGCCGCGGGTGCGGCGGTGCGACAGCGGAGCCTCGCCGCTGGGCTAGGAGGGCCCGGGCCCTGGGTCGCTCCACCCCGGTATGCCCGGCTCATAAGTTCGGTCCGGCGTTACTGCGCCAGCGACCAGCCAGCCGTTTCCTGGCCGTGGAGGCCGCCGCACATCACACCTGCCCCGCCGTGTCCACGCACGGGCACCCAGGGCCCCGCAGGGGGGCCACCGCCCGCCCCGCACCGGCGCGCCCGCGGCCTTAACAGCGCCCAACAGCCCCCGCTACTTTCTAGGTTCTGCACAACTGCATTCAGGCAGGCGAGGCGCGGGCACGGCTGCTCTCGGTTGTTTAGTTTGAGAAACCAACCTCGCCTCCCCGCGCTCGCCGCGCCGCTCGCCCGAGGCCCCCAAGGCTGACCCGATAGTGAATACAACATTTTATGGGCCAGTTATGATAACCTGGGGCCGGACGGGACGCGCCGCCACCACGGGTGTCCCGCCTAACGGGGACAAGTCGCACTCGCACAGCCGTCACACGCTCTGTCTAGTTTAGCTTGTCACCCTGAGTTAGGCCCCAACGGCCGAGAGAAACGAGCGAATATTTGGTCGCGATAAAGGTTTGCCTCGAACAGAAAATTGCGGGATTCTCTTGAGAATAATGAGTGAACAAGATAGTCGCACAAATAAGAGTCGTCCACATTGTGTCCACAACGTATACCTAGCATACAGGGTAGGATGTCTCACACGCACCATTTGTTAGCAAATAACTTTAAGCATAAGATCAAATAAGTTTTGTAAGAGTTATGGAATAACACAACACATACGTACCGTGTCCAACTGGGACATAACACCGGGTTCACCGCATTTGCCGCTGGACTCGAGCAGGTGGATTAGATGGACGAGGAAGCCGTCGATCTCCAGGGTGCCGCCGGCGGCGTGGCTTCTGACTTGCCCACAGGAAAGGGCAACGACGAAGGGGAAGACTTTCGCGTTTTCCGGCCATCTTCTCTGGATGTCCTGGAAAAGACGGAAAAGGATTATGATCATGTGCGCTATGTCCAATAGAGACCATTTTCCAACTGGAAATGGAAAGTGACAGGGGGACAGCAGGCGTTCGCCAAGTCAGCGGCGTTTCCCACGGTGACCAAGGACAGCCCCCACCCCCGGCCCGCCCCCCGCGGCCGAGCACGGCCCCAGCGCGCCCCGAGCACGGCACATGCCAAGCGGCGTGCGCGAGGTCATGCTCCAATCAGTCGCCTTGGTCGCGCCGCTCGCGGAGCACAGCGGGCGACCCCAGCAGGCCGCAGCGGCCAGCAGTCGGCAGGTTACACGGGGAAACGGTTGGTCAGAGGGGGAGGATTTTTCTGCAGTCTCCGATAAAAGAGCCACGGCTGTTTTACTAGGAAATCCATTCGGTAAAGTACAGGAGCTCAGCGCCTGCGAACTCTGGGTAGGCCACCCCGCAGCACACGAATGCACTGCGGGCCAGATTTTGCCTACTTACAGGCGCTATGCATGAGAGCTTGCCCAGGCTGAACTTAGCAGGTTTGTTCGGCGATTGACGGTCTTACTTTTTGGATGATCCCTATGAAATCCGTCCACATGCTGCCATGCATGCATGCGGTATGCAATAGTCTGTGTGACAACGGTGTTTTTCAGGTACCTAAGTGGGTTTGCCTACCCACAAAGGCCATGGCGCCTTGTGGGCCCAGAAAGTAGCAAGCCTCGAGACACAGGGGTGCTCTCTCATACACCCCCCCCCCCACGTACATTCGATGCACGCCTTCTTCGGTCCCGCGCCAGCCCTGCCACTCGCATCCTCCGCTTTGACAAGGAGGACGACGAGTATTGTCGGACCGCCAGCTTACACGGGAGGGGCGGCGAACAGATCCGCCGCGACGTGCCTCGTGCATTTGTCCGCGAGGTGGAGGGAAGGGGGAGGGAGGGGGCGTCGTTAATGAGGGAGATGGATCGCGAGGATGTAAGTAATGAGGATTTTACTGTTCGCCGCCGGCAGCGCGCTCTAGCGGCCGAGGCAGCGGCCAGATTTATCAGGCAGCAACAGCAGCACAGCGGCGAGCTCCAGTCCGCGTTCACTTCGACTCACGGGCACGGGCTCAACGAGGGGATGGACTTGGTGCCGTGGAGCTTGGGCAGTGGTGGGTGCAGCCGAAGTAGCTGTGGTTGTGGGAGGTGACCACCCCCTTGGTAGAGGGTCGAAGAAACAAATCATTTGAAAATGAACCATTGGCCGGCCACTGCTTCGTCAGCTGGCTACAGGTGACGGATATTTTGGGCTAGGGCGGGCACAGTGAACGTCCGTCACCGATAGTTTGGCGCTGCTGCCCGGTTGTTGTGCAGTCCGCAGTCGGCCCGTCGCGGGGAATAACGAGATCAGTTCCACCGCCGTCGCGTAAGCAGCCATAGAGAGTCGGCGCGGCGGCCAACATGACGAGGACCCGCGCGCGGGGCGCGTGTGTGTGTGGTGGCGATTGAATCATCACGCCCTATTGACACACTCGCGCGCACGCACGCGCCGTCACGCACCGACTGGGCCGCCGCGCATGTTGTTGTAGTGCGCGGTGCGTTACGTCGTGATCAAGTCGGGACCACGAGCAATTAAACGCGTGGCGTGCCGCAAGTGCATACACACAACGCGCACGAGCAGAACGATCATCTCAGCTCGCGGCTGTTGAAATGTATATGTACTGTTTGGTGAACGATATAAAGATTTGAGCAGGGCATGGGGGGCACAACCAGCAGCACGGCAGGCTGCTGCTGCGGCGGCGGCGGCCGAGGGATGGGGGAGGGGGGACCTCCCACCTGGTGGCGAGCACGATGAGTCGCCGCGCCGCGCGCGTCCTCCCGCCGACCCCCGGCTGTATCCCGTCCACGACGACGCCAAGTCGGGCGTGTGACGGCCACGGGAGTCACCCGGCCAGCAGCGCTCCTCCCCGCGGGCCCCG
>NW_026267140.1:638258-644313 GCF_000697945.3 Frankliniella occidentalis | reverse complement strand
GTAGACCACAGAACCACAGTTGACAGACACAACTCACAACAACTCGAGCGATGCGACACGCAACGGACGCGTCGCAGGAACAGGCAGCGCCAGCGCGAGCGAACATCGAACATCCATCGCCTGCCAGAACTGAAGCGGCGACCCTAGCGGCAGCTCCGGAACTAGCGAATGCAGTCGCGCTTGTCCGTCTGTTACAATGCCCTTCCCAGCGAAACAATATTTATCTTTTGGCAATGGCCAAGGGGCTCAAGTACCGTTGTTGTAGTTCTGTACGGGAGAACCCCATCAAAAGAAATCCTGATGTTTGTGGTACTAGGACTCAGCTGAAGAGGACGGTGACAACGAGGACAACGCATCAGACGACTCGGACGAGGACTCAGACGGTAGCGGCAGCACCTCCGGGACCACCTCTTCGGACTCAAACAGTAATTCGTCTGCGGACTCTTCATCCGAGTCAGGATCTACAGTCTCGTCGGACGGGTCGAGCTCGACCACTAGCGAGACTCGGCCGACGAACCAAACGACCCTTTGGGATGGTAGGCGAACTGCTGGGACTGTAACCAATGTTGAGCATGGGGACGCCAAACAAACGGTTTGCCTTGCCCCGGCCAGGCGCGGCGCGGTGCCAGGGCAGCAGCCGCGGGCTGGTGGTGACGGCGCGGGGGCGGCACGTGGAGGTCTCGCACCTCAGCGACATCGTGGGCTCGCAGCTGGAGGGCGGCTGCGTCGCCGGCGTCGAGCGTCGGCGACGATCCTCATCGGAGGACAGCGACCGCACTCGAGGGCGAGGACGGGGGCGGGGGCGGGGGGCGCGTCCTCGGGCACAACAACTACCACCCCCGCCGCGGGCACCGCCGAGGGCCTTGCCTCCCGTCCTACCGGCGCCCTTAGCCAAGCAGTCCCAGCCCCACGCCAGAGACAGAAGCCGGGGCCGCACGGCCTCCACTGCCGCCGAGGCACGACGGGCAGCTGTTCGCACCGGGGCCGTGCCCCGCCGGCCCGCCCCGGCCGCAGCCCGCGCCCGCCCCTCTCCACCCCCGGCCCGGAACCCGCGACCTTCCCGGCCTCGCGGAAGGGGTGCGGGCAACAGGAACATCACAAAGGTAAAGTGTGGCTGGTCAGGAGAGGCGGAAACCTTGCGATACTCCACTAACGACTCCAGTTGTAATGACTTTCACCTCAGGACTTCTTTTTGGTGCCTTTAGGTTGTTCGTAACGGCCGCCTCGCTACGGTCCTGGTCCTGGGCAACTACTCCAGTTCGTCCTCTGCCTCCTCCTCAACCACAACCACGACTCCATCCTCGTCCTCCACCTCTGGCCAGTTGACCACTAGCAGCAGCGAGTACACCTCCTCTGAACACACCTCCAGCTCCGGAACGTCTGGCCCGGACGAGTCAGACAGCCTCACTGCCCTAGACATCAAGCTCCACTCGATTTTCTACAACTGAAACAGCCACCAAAACGAAAAAAAAATGGGAAAATGAAAACATTTAAATCCTTTACGAGAATAAAAATATGTAAAATATGGTGAACGGTGGTAAACGTGTGTCCCTTTCCTGCTCGTCACCTCTTGGGACGCCGACACGAGCGGCCCGTCCAGGGGCTGGGAGATAAAGCCCAGGTGCGCTGTGACCTTTCGCGCCGCGGGCCGCGGAGGTGTCGACAAGGGGAGCGCCGTCGTCCCACCGGTGCTGCTGGGGCAACGAGGTGCCTCCCAAAGGTGGACCAAAATTACGAGCACTTTTTTCTTATCGTGGGAAATGGGGTGGGGGCGGTAAAAGAAGAGGGAGAGAGAGAGAGAGAGAGAGAGAGAGAGAGAGAGAGAGAGAGAGAGAGAGAGACGGGCGCTGAGTGCCGGGGTTGACGGTTTGCATCTCAAGTAGCTGGCCGTGGAGGAAGGCATAGGCAGGGCGACGAAAATGGACCGCTCTGGTCCGGCCGAAGCAGCTCATTAGTAACCACGGGTGAAACTATACCGAGCGGCAGGGAAGGCTGGACAGCCAGATTGTTTCTCTCTGCGTCATTCAGGCCACGTCCCGATGGACCACCTCATGCATGCGGACCAAAACTTCTTCATATTCCTTCTTTTTTTAAGCAGCGCCGACTAAACTCACAAGTGGTCCACTATACTACTAGGCGCCCCCCGTCAACGCGCTTTCAACGCCGTCGTTTCAGAGAAATAAATCCAGGTTTGCTCTTCTTTAAGACCATCACTTCTTTCCTCTGCTGCCCGGAGGTAATTAAAGCGGAAAGGCTGGCCTCTTATCGCGATTCGAATAATACACTCTGAGAATGTGCGGGGGAACATGCGCCGGCCTTGTCTGCTGCTCGCCATTTGCCAAACAGGCCAACAACGCCGAGGCCTCCCTCCGCTAGCTCCACGCCACGCCAAGCCACGCCACACTGCAGCCCCTCCCGCTTGCATGCTGCCGGCCGCGGACGATCTGGTGATAGGACCTTCTCAGCAGCAGCACGGCTCCGCTTCCCTTCCGACCCGGGCGGACGGGACGGGGCCGACGGCCGGTACGATGTCATCTCCTGGTCCGGGCCGTGAGAGACACGCGAGCGCCAGCGGCCACCTGCCGGCCGCCCCGCCCGCGCCCGACCAGCCCGACCAGCCCGCGAGGCTGAGCAGTGGCGGGCCCCCGCGTGCTCCGATAGCGCGACGAGCGCGACGCAGCACTCTGCGGCGGCAATCACCAAGAGAGGAGCATTTTCTATCAGCGGCATTGAGTGCGTACGGGCCTGGCCAGGCCCCGCCGGCGCGGCTCCGCCCCGCGCGACGCCCTCCAGGGGGGCGTGTCGGGCCGCGCGCCGATAGTGCCTGTCGCGTCGCACGGAGGAGCGCGGCGCAGTGCGCTCAGTTGGGCTGCGCCGTGCGTGCGCGATGCCACCGACCCCCCGGCCCCGATGATGGCGATGGCCTCGGCGAGGGTCGTCGGCGTCCTGGTGCTGCTGGCCGGTGCCGCGGCGGGCTCGTGCGTGGCCCGCGAGGACCCCATGCACACGCAGCAGCTCCGCCAGGCCCTGCTGTGCTCGTACGACCCGGTCGCCGGCCCGACCTCCAACTCTACCGGGCAGGCCCGAGTGCAGGTCACCCTGCTCCGCTCTCGCATGGACGTGGACGAGGCCACCAACACCCTCACCCTGTTCGGCTACCTTGTCCTGAGCTGGAGGGACGAGTGGCTTATGTGGGACCGCGCGGCCCATCCCAACGTGACGCGCCTCTACGTGGACTCGGAGGAGATATGGACGCCATCCATCGCCTTGCTCGAAAACCCCACGTCAGTGCTAAAGAGCAGTCAGGTAAAGTTTATAAGAGTCTGAAGGAACCGTACATAAACGCCATTAAATTACAAGGTAGACGCACGTTAAAACCGTGTGAAGCTGAGCTAAATGTGCGTCTACCTTGGCCTGCGGCGCGCTTAAGTTGAAATGTTTTGGCGATTTTTGTTGGCATGCCTGTCCACCTCACATCCCACGTCTCACTCCAGGCGCCTCACGTCACGCCGTCTTCCGGGCGGTCTTCCCTTGCGCTTCCTGACAGAGCTGAGCATTTAAAGTTAAAGTTTAGTTTCAAGTTCAAGTTAAGCTCAGCAATAATATACTTAAATACAGGGTGTCCCCTGTAGACCTTGTAAAATGTTTTGTTACAAAGTACTGCTTCCGTATGCCTACCTATAGTCGGTCAGCCGCGTACGCAACCTACCCACACAACTGCATGCAGTACAGTATAAGCAAAAATAGTACCGAGGGGAAGGGCCAGGTTCTCCTTCCTGCCCGGGCCGCTGCTGACGGAAGGCAAACATTCGGACGGCGTGCACTGGTCTGGTACATAACCTACCCCAAACATTTCTCTTCCGCCCTGCAGGCGCTGGTCGTCAACGGTACCGTGGTGTACAACCTCCTGGTGCCGCTCCGGGCGCCGTGCCTCAGCGACGCGTCCCGCTGGCCGTACGACCGGGTGGTGTGCAACATGAGCATCGTCAACCTCAGTCCGGGCACGGCCAAGCTCAACAATTCCGCCATGCAAATCGGCTTGGTGCGCTGGCGGTAAGTCCTCCCGGGCGCCTTTCGTTGTCATAGTGGCACGTTTGCGGACGTGTCGTGTTCCTCCCGACCCCGTGCTCGTAGGCCACCCGCCCGCACGCCTGTGTGCGCTGCAGTGTCAACTAACACCCTCACGCCTCTATGCCGCCGTGTCCTCCAGGAGCCGGGGCTGGTCTCTAAAGGCCGTGTCCATGAAGCCGTTCCGCTCGCCGGGCTTCCTGGACGGGCTGCTGGTGCGCGTGGAGGCCAAGCGCAGCGCAGCCATGCACGAGGCGACCGCGGTGGTGCCCGTCGTGCTGCTGACGCCCCTCATGCTCGCTTCCCTCTGGCTGCCCGCGCACACGCCGCAGCGGCCGCTGCTCCTCTGCTCCGTCATCCTCCTGCAGGTGGGCACCCTGTGCCGGGTACAGTCGAGCCAACTAAACTCGTCGCGAGGGTTGTCAATAATGTGCGCGGTGTGCGCGTCGCGCCCGCAGATCATGCTGAGCGTGGTGGTGCCGCTGCACATCAAGGTGGTGGGCGTGCGGCCACCCGACATCCTGCTGCTGCTGCGCGACTCGCTGCTGGTGTCCGGGGCGGCGCTGTTGCAGTGGATGCTGGCGCGCTGGCTGCTGCTGCGCGAGCCGGCGGCCTGGCCCTGGCCCCTCGGGGTACTCGCCGACCTGGCCGCGGACGGGGGCTCTCACCTCGGCGCCGTCCTCTGCTTGCCTCCGGTGAGCGGCCAGGACTGCGCGCAGTCCGGGGCCTCTGACCACAAGGCCATCCGCATGTCCGCCATCACGGACAGGACCACCTTCGTGGTGCTGACTGTGCTTAGCGTCGCGCTCTCCGTGCGCCTCCTGCCATGAGCAATCCAGCCCAGCCACATACTTGCCTATTTCCGTGATCTTCGAAATGTAATAATAATATTAACAATAGTATCGACAATAATTGTGCTGAATATCTACGATATTGGGCCGCGTCACGACCGGGGCCGCACGGCTCCGTCCCTGCTGCATGCACAAACCAGACCGGGCCTAATTGTTTACAACAATGCAGCCGTGTCCTCCTCATATCGTGCATGTCGTTCCCAATGCTGCAGGAACCCACAGGAAAATATGAACACATTAAGACGAAATCACAACCAGCGACCTCTCTATTTTGTAGAACTCGCTCATTGTCTGCGATATCTCGTGAGCACGAGAGCGCGGGGGACCTCTGACCCGCCTGGGCCGCCGGCATTGCATACAGCTGTGTGCCCCCTATCCTTTCAACTTCCCCTTTCCCAGCTTGCACCGCGTGCACTACTTGTTTTTCGTGTTATTATTCCTTCCGAGGCGATCATGGAGAAGGCACAACAAAAGTGCAAGTGCACATAATAAATGGGGTATCTCAGCAAACCTCATACCGGAAAACGGAAACGCAGTAAACTCTGCTTTAGTGTGCAGTTTACACGAACGAAACCAAAACAACCACACCGAACCGATCCGAACAACCCAACCACCCTAACCACGCCTACCAAAACCGGTACGGTCCTGACTCAACAAGAACTATGCCCCTCCCCCCAACCACCCCAAGAAAAAAACAAACTCTCGACCACACGACCGCCTCCTTTTAGCTGTGCATTTCCAGTTATTTCATCCCCACCTCAAATTTTGTTGGGTGAACCTCGACCCCTTTCTTGCGACCCTCCCACTTCGCAAGACAGAGGCGGCACCGCATCGCATAGCGCCATCCAGCCGTAGCAGTCGTCCTGCCGACTGGTCCAGGCAAACAAACGGCGGTGCCACATGAGTGCGACAAGGACGGTGGTACGAAGGCGCTCGCGCTCTTCGGAATCAGTCGGCGCCGGGGTGCAGCGGCTGCGGAAGCACCGCCCTCATAGCGCTTTGTCAGGCGTTGGCGGGCGCGACGGGCGCCGCGGTCGACACGAGTGGCGGCACACGTCCGGGACGGCGAGGCGTGCTTTTGGCGTGCGCAGGCGCCGCCCAGCCGCTGCACCACACCACAAGCAGCGCGCTGCGGC
>NW_026267140.1:637184-638208 GCF_000697945.3 Frankliniella occidentalis | reverse complement strand
GCGCTCCTCCCCGCGGGCCCCGGGGACCCGCCACTTGACTTGACTTGACTTGACGACCCGCAAGGCCACTTTTGGCCCAAAGGTTTAGATCCGACCGGAGTCGTTCTATTTACCAGGCCCTTCCACCGGGGCACGATGCCGAGCATACATGCTGATCCCGGTTTCCGGTTGCAAACCCAGTGTCCTCAAAGATGGCAGCTAAGTGGGTTCCCGAACCCTTGGCAGCCCCGAACAATCACGGAGGGGGTTGGCCCCCGTGTTCATTCCTCAGGGGGGCTCAGGGTGCGGGGGCCCTGGTTGATACAGCGCCGTCGTCCTCGGGAGGTACCGGGGCGGGTTCCCGTACACTTGCCCAACTCGAACGAGACACGGAGAGCAGAGGCCCCGTGGATCATCCCTCAGCAGGGCAAGAGTATGGAGTACCCGGGTGGGCCGATGACATTGGTATCTTGCTCTGAGGCGCAGATGCGTTTGGCTTCGGTGGGCTCTTCGGGTGCACCCGTGGGCGAGTGGAGTAGCTGGGCCGGAGGGTGAGGGCGAGGGTGAGGGTACCTCCGCCGCGTAGTGAGCGGTGGCACCGCCCGCTGCCTGCGACACGGTGAACGCCCGTCGAACAGAGACAACTGGGGAGGGGTGAAATGAAGCATTGCTGCGCCAACGATGGTGTTTGGGTGGAGGCTGCAGTAGCGACGGCGGGCGTGGCGCGGCGGGGTGTAGGGCAGAAGGGCGCGCTGTAGCGACGTCGCGCAGCAGCATGATAGGGAAGGCCAACCAAACTGCTGGTACCGGGTCGCACGGGCTCGACTCTGGTAGGGAGGACAGAACAATTTGACGCAGAACAGCCTGTTTTAGCCGCGTCCGTGGTCCTGTAAGAGAGTGTGCGTCGCTGAGAGTGCAGAAGATCTCAACGGCGAAGGGTAGCGTCGTTAACGAAGGTTTCGTGTCTTGACCGGGTGCACCCTGTTGAACCCCGCGCAGTCTTCGTTTCTTGAACACTTGCTGGTCTGGGTTGCCCTCCCCCCTT
>NW_026267140.1:617439-628795 GCF_000697945.3 Frankliniella occidentalis | reverse complement strand
GGGCGCGACGGGCGCCGCGGTCGACACGAGTGGCGGCACACGTCCGGGACGGCGAGGCGTGCTTTTGGCGTGCGCAGGCGCCGCCCAGCCGCTGCACCACACCACAAGCAGCGCGCTGCGGCTGCGCCGCGGAGGCTCCTGCTGCTGCTGCTCCTGGCCGCGGCCGCGCCCACGCCGCCCCGGAGCACTTAGCAGGAGGAGCGGCTCACTCACACGTTCGGCGTTGATTGCGCGCCCGCTGCCACTGACCTTTGGCGCCGGGCCCTACGAGGCAAACACTGCACTGCACTGCCCGCCGCCGTCGCCCTCAGCCGCCATCACGTGCATTATGCGGCGCCACGGAGAGGCGATCAGCGCTGCGGTTCTCTTGTCGGGGCGCCGCTGCCGCCGTGCCGCAGGTCAGTACACCTGGGGCGCCGCTCCCCCCGGGCCCGCCCCCGGCTGCCCTGCCGCACTTGTGATCGGCCCCGCCGGCGGCGATGATGAGTTTCTCCCCACCGATGGGGGCCGCCCGCGGCTCAGCGTCCGTTCCGTGGAGCGTAAATTCCGCGCGGCAACGCGCAAATGCCGCCGCGTATAGAGCGTCGCGCGCTGAGCTGACGCGGTAATCCCTCGGGCTTGGTGCGGCCTGCGCTCGACCCTTCCCTTCCGGCGCGCCCCGCGCCGGCCCCCGCAGCACCACCAGACCAGACCAGCGCAGCGGCCACCGCGGCCTTCCGTTCCGCCCCGAGTTTTACTGCCCGAGTGTTCCCTGTACCGATACAGCGCGTCAAGTTTATTATGGATGGCCGTTGTTACCCAAGTTCCCCGCAGCTGCCCGCGCCCCGAGTGGAGTCGCAATGCGAGGGTGACTTACGCGGCAGCACCGCGGCGCCCGCTGCTGGTCGCTATCGCGGCCGTATCGACGCGGCGTCCGCGATAGCGGAGCGTACTATCTCGGGGCCTCACAGTGACACGCTGCGCAGTGAAAAACAAGCCGGCCGGCCGCACGCATGAGCCCGCGCCGTCCTGATGGAGTCCTGGCTGGGCCTGGCCGGCCTGCCTGCCTGCCCTGGGGGCCCAGCGGGGGCACCGAGTGGGGCCCGGCGTGAGCCCCGCGTGAGCCCGGCGTGAGCCTCGACGCCCCGCGGGGGGTCCACCGGGCCTTGCGCTGCAAGCGACGCCCGCAGCTCGCTGCAGCGCGCTCTCCTGCGCCTGCCAAACCCAATCGTTTCGCCACGCGGACCCCCTGCGCACTCTTGGGCAGACACAACCAGGGTAAGCACCAGTGTCGCCGAGAGTGAAGGATGCTGTGCTCGGCGTAGAAGCTGTCACGTCACCGCGGCGTCACCACCAGTCACCCTACGGGCGTCGCACGACTGGACGGCGCTCTACGATCACCGGCCTTATTTGCAGGCCTAATCTTTCCTACACACATATATACGGCCCACTCTAAATCGACTTTTTGCAGTCGAGAATAATAAGGACGCAGCGCCAAAGAGAGCGAGGTGTGGCGCGAGGCGGGGAGGGGGGCGAGGCGGACCGGTGGCTCAAACGGCCACGGATCTCACGTTTTATATTGAAGTCGGGCGGAGGGCGGGGATGGGCTGGACGCCTCTACCCCGCCACGCCCCGCGGCCAGGCTCCCGGGCTGGACGGGACGCGTGTGTAAATAAAGCGTACCCCCGGCGAGGCAAGCTCCGCTCCTGTCGAGGGAAACCAGGGGGAACCGCCGGGAAACACGACAGAATGGTATGAGCGGTGTGGCGGCGGCCAAAGTCGATGGAACTGCGGGAACGGGGCAGAGCAGAACAAATCAGAGCAGGCACGGCGCGGGCCCCTAAGCCGGCCCACGGCCCCTCGACCCGCCCGCCTCGGCGCGACCTGGAGCCTGGAGCATGGCTCATGGCGAGGCTCATGGCGAGGCGAGGCTCATGGCTCGTTGCACAACGCCGTGCGGCGGCGGCAGCTTTTGACGTGCGTCGATTATTCTTGTTAGGATTTGCCTTCCAAGTTGGCAACCATGAAAGAATGCGCGCAGAGTGAGGTAGAGTAGAGCCGGGCGTGAGGTGAACCCTCCCTACCCGTTATGTCCAGTATACACCCCCCTCGCCCTGACCGCCGGTACCGTATTGCTCGGCAAACAGGCGTAGAATCACGTCCGAACTCTCTCCGGAGATAAACAAAATACATAATTACCCGTCAAGACTCTTTTTATTTCACCGTGATAATATTCTCAAACGACAACAACCGCAATAAACACTGCAGTGGTGCGAGAGTGGTCCGTCCACTATGGTCTACGACAAGGTGCGCTCTGCGGGGGCGGCCCCGACGATGCTGAGGGACGACCGCCACTATGCCCGCGCGGCCCGCAGGTTCATAGGTCCCGTGCACGGTGTTAAATCACGTCCTATTCTGCCCCCCCTCCCCCCCCCCTCGTGGGAAAGGCTCTCGCGGGGAACAATGGCGGGTCGGCCGCGGTCGGCGGGCGGACCGGGCTGTAGTGCGGCCCGCACGCCTACACGGGCGCGTTACGCGCTCACCGCGCTCGCGTCCGCGGGGCGGGGTCAGCCGTAACCGCGCACGAATTGGGAGCTCCCGATGGCTGGACGTAATGTTTTCTGGGAGGTAAACACCAGGTGGGGCGGGACGCGGGGCGCGGGGCGAGGCGTGGTGGCTGGCTGAGCCAGATCTGGATCAGACGGCCACTGGCACTGCGACAAGGTATCAATGCGCCGCTGCTGCCGCGCACTCGTCCATCTCTCTCCGGCTAATTGACAATTTGATAATGTTTCTGTTGGCATCGCGGCCGCGACGTCCCGGCGCAGCCATCACTCTATCTCTCTATCCACCGGCTTCTATCGCATCGGCCGGGCCGGCCTGCCCGCTGCTGCTGCCTCCTGGACTGGACTTGAGCAAGATTGACGCAAAGCCTCGTAGCAATGCGTAGTGGCGCGGCGTGGCCGCGGCAAGGCATTTCGTTCGTTTGGAGCAAAGATCGCAGAGATGTGAGCCACATTGACGCCAACTACATTCTGACCGGCAGGCGAGTCTGACGGAATTGGGAGAATCGAGGACGCACCAACGCACGACCGAGGAGCGGAGGAGTACGACGGCCAGGGGGTGGGGGTAGACCCGGCCCGAGGGGTGGTACTCGGCGTTGTAACGCCGGAGAGTGCGCAGTTGGATCTGAGCACACTCGGAAATAGTCGGACATTCCGGATTCGCCCACACTAGTACTCACTACTTGGGATTCGAGTGCATTCGAATTTCGAGTACTCTTCGAGACTTCGAGTACAACTCAAAGTAACTCTTCGAGTACTGCCGAAGAAAACGGAACACGATGTGAGAAACGCCCGGCTCATAGTGTACGTTGGGCCTTGTGGAACTTCCTGAGTTAACCACCCCCGTAAGGTGGGGTGCAGCCGCTGGCCGCGGTCAGCACCTGGAGCGAGCGCAGCACGCCCTGCGCCGCGGCGCACCGGGCGGAGAGCGCTGTGTCGCGCGTCGGCCGCCCTGTGGGGCCGCGGGGGAGACGCTCGCCGAGGAGCTCGCCGTCCCGGGGGTAATTAACGTCCTCGATGAACATCAGTCCTCTGTCCCGTCCCCGTCCCCGGGTCCCTTCCAGACCCGTCCTCGTCCGGCATCGCTTCCCTGAAATCTGTCCGTTTCCCCTGATCGGCCCTCCGGGTGCGCCCCCCCCCCTCCACCGCTGGCCCCGCGAGTGAGGGAGGGTGGCTAACTTGAACCGCTCGCGAGCTGGCCATCGGCTGGGCTGGGCAGGCCAAACGACCATGACCTGTGCGGCAGCGTGGCGCGGCGTGGCGTGGCGTGGCGGGGCGGGGCCGGGCCGACTCCACCTGCCCGGGGATGGAATGCAGTTAATTCACGCCGATCGGCCGGCGAAGCGAAGCGATGCAGTTGGAAGCAGTTCACTTCCCGGGCGGCGGGGCGGCTCTCGGCGGCGGGGAGGGGCGGGAGAAGAAGCCGGGGAGCAGAGAGAAGAGGATCATCCCAAATTCATAAAAATGCATGTTAAGCGTCTAGAGCAGTAGCAATCACAGAGGCGAACAACACGGTCATTATCGATGGCTATGAACCTTGCAAGGAATATGATCGCTACCGTGTCTGGGCGCGCCGTGTGTGTGTGCAGGGCTGGGAAGGAAAGGGGGGAGGGGGGAGTGGAGGGTATGTGTGGAGATATTGGCCGGCGCACAACAGGTGTGAAGCAAAGTATAGCTCGCGTCCAATGATGAGTAGCTAGCGGGCATGAGAACCGAGTTGTCGCTAGCGGGCATCGGGTAAGAAGCGCCTTCCTCTGCTGAGTATCAATATTGTATATTTTTATTATTTTTTAATAACTGATGGGAGAAAAATAAATTCAGTTCGGGCATAATTTTTCGGTAAAGGAAATGGAACCTAGACGTGTTTTTTTAAAGACCCACATAGACCCCCTAAAAAAATAAAAATAAATAGTACTGTGCCTCTGCGCCGCGTGCAGCAGTGCAGCACCACCTTTCGGTGTACATGTGCACGAGCATGCGAAGCGGCTGAAAGATAGACAAATTCCTAAATAGAGACAGTCTTGGGGACTGTCTAAAAGCCATGTCCTTGAGTGTCGGAAACCTACCGTGACCCCCACCCCCTCCCCTCCCCGCGAGCCCAACCTTAATACGCCCCTGCATAACGCTGGCACCCCAGCGGACAGCACAGCCAGGTGGCTGATTAACCCCGTTCACTTCTGTGGTTATGCTGTACCGCACGCACGGATGCGGGCGGGCTTGCCTTTTGCCCCTGTCCACGGCGCCTTACGGGTCGAGCGAGTAGGCAACCCGCCCGCACACGCGCGTGCGGTACAGCATAACCACAGAAGTGGGCAAGGTCAATCAGCTACCTGGTGGTACGAACCGTACACGATTCCTTTTCCGAGCTCTGTCTGACATTGCTGACATATCGATCGCATTGGTGGACGTCGGTACCGGGTGCGCTGGACCAAACTCCAAACAGCCCGCGCCGCGCTCCTCAGCTCCCACGAGGACCAGAACAGGACGCGCGTAAACGGGAGGCTATCATCAGCATCACCGGGCAGCGCCGGGCTATCATCGGCCATCAGCAGAGCGGGCATTAGCGCTCCCGCCACGCCACGCCACACGGCAGCATGGAAATCACCCCGAGCAGGGAGTGAAGCCCTTATTTTCCTCAAAATTCTAACGCAAAACGCACACCTATATGAGAGCGTTGCTCTTTACCCTTGATTTCGTAAAAACGTGTGTATCGGGGCAGTGCACTTGTTACCATTTGCACCAATGCAGTTTGCATTGCAGCAAGCCGATAGTCAGTATAGTAGCAATTCCGGGCCATGATGCGGCACCTCATCAGTACATGTCCATGATGATTGTCCCTAGGCATTTTTATCCCAGGCCGGGCCGATCTAGCAAAAAGAAGCCGTAATGGCAATGAATGGCTTTCTCTCAGCTAGTGACATCCTCTCTCCTTGAAGGACTCGCCCGGAGGAGGCTGCTCCCTCCTTTCCCATCTTATTGTGACCTTTCTCAATTTCTTGGCCCCTTTCTTCCAGCCAGCCAGCCGGGCGAGCGCGAGCGCCGTGAGTTGCATGAGCCGCTCGGCCAGGACCTGGCGGATAACCATCGACTGCATTCGCACCCGCGGCCGCTCAGATTAGAGGTGATACGGACTTGATTTATGGAGGCGATTGCCGGCTGGAAATTGGAGGAGGTAGAGCGAATATTAGAAAAGGGAGTGGGAAGGTTGACGTTTTGCGCGGGCATGCGTGCGTGCGTCGCTCGTGGGTCGAGTTGGTCCGATCTGCGGGTTCAGCCAGTCAGATCAGCACGCCCGCGCTAAGTCTCTAACCGCCATGCCCGGCCTCGCCTCGCCCCGCCTCGCCCCGCCTCGCCCCGCCGCGCCCCGCCTCGCCCCGCCTCGCCCCGCCCGCGTGGCGCGAGGACCCCCGGCCTGCGAGTCACGACTCTGTTGAACCTATAGGGTATCGATCGGGACATCGCAACATGGGCCTAGCCTAGGCAGGACACGGGCTGCGTGCGGAGGGCGGTGGGGGCGGGGGCGGCTCGGGGGTGGCCGCGGGGGTTGGCCGGCGGGGGCGGCCCGGAGGCGGGACCATACAGCTAACCGGTGCGCCCCGCCCGGCCCCGCCCCGCCCAGGCCACAGGCCAGCCGCATGCCTCTCTTGTTTTAAGATCTTGTCGGACCGCTCGTTATTGATATGCCCCTCCCCGACCCGCCGCCCCGCCGCCCGCTACCCGGTCACGTGACAAGAGATCGATTATGTACCTTGGCGATGTCTCTCTCTAGATTGTCCCGCGGCGGACATTCTCTCTTCCTCTCTGATTGGACAGCGCGGCCGACCTCGTGGCGACTGGCGGGCGAGCGCACCGCCGTTGTCACAAACAATGACGTCGATCTCTCTCGCGCGGAGACCGGCCAGTCTCGTCAACGGGGTTACAAGGAGACATAAAACGTTTGGAGCCGAAAACTGACCTGTAGTTGGCTTTCTTTGTCCTCAAAATGACAAATCTATCAGTCCGTATCAGTCCAAAAGCAAGCAAATCATCGTCATTACGTCAACTTACCGCTCAAACCTCGCCGCGACGCGTTACAGGTGGGCTGCCGGGGCCAGGGGAACTTCAGGTCCATCTCGCAGCGGTGCCGATTCATTCCATTCACCGGGGCCTGCTCCGCCGCGCTGAGACGCGCGCAGTCGGTTCGGGCCATGCTCGGCACGGGGCTCATCACACCCCCTGGGCGCGGCCACAGCCCAGGCTTGCTGCCGCTCCGACTGTAGTCGTGCCCCGCTGTAGGACGACCCCGGGGGCGGCGGGCGGCGGGGGTTATGGGGGAGGAGGACAAAGCAAAACTAGCTCCGGCCGGCCCGGCGCAGCTCGCGTTAATTGCGATACACGGCGCAGTGAGCGCTTCAATGACAAGAAGCGTTGACACTCTGCCATATAATTGGCTGAGCGATGCACGCTTCTTCAGGTCGATAAAGCAGGGGGGACTTGATGATGGCCACGACGAAATCCATACCGTTTTTTGCCGCTCTCGTCACGCAGGCCGCCGCTATCCCCGCGCTCCGGGCTGCGTGCGCGACGGCGGCGTCGGACCCCCCGATCTCCTTCGCCCGCGACGACGACGCGGCTGCGCCTGTTTCGGACGCAGGCCTGGATAGGCTCTGAGCCCCCACCGGTACACTAATTTACTGCGTTCGGCAACGCACTTGCACTCCAGGAGCGCTCTGCTCCGCCGAGCTGCACTCTCGGCTGCACTTCCCCCACCCTTATCCTCCTCTTTTTTCGCCGCTTGTCCCACGCCTTCCTCGCGTCCCCCGTCCCCGCCGTGTCCCACGGTGTCGCACGTGTAATTGAATCCGCTTTATTGGCGGTCTTGTCGCGCCCGCAGGAGAGCGATTGGAGAACTCCCCCGGTCAAAACAGGACGGAGGGGCGGGGGCGGATACGGTCTGCAGGGGAGCTGTGCGGCGTGCGGCGGTCTCCCCAGAGCGATCGTCACACTTGGGTGTGACGTCACATTTTGCCGATAGGACACGCCAAGGGGGTGTTTGCTATGAAAGCATGGTTAAACGTAGGGGGAAAATCCCATAGGTGGCTGACCCACCGCACTTCTTAGTGATGGAGCACTGCATTCCTACACAGAGAAAAATATTTTGGTTGCTGTAACTAAACTGGTGTTCAATCTGCCCCCTGAGTCATAAGCATTGAACGTTCTATCGTGCTGGCTGGAGTGTTTGGCTAGAGCGTCTGAACGCTCAGCCAGCACGATAGAACGTTCTATGGTTATGACTCAGGGGGCAGATTGATCACCATTGTAATGACAGCAACCAAATTTTCCGGCCGTGGTGACCAAACATTTTTCTTAGTGTATGTGCGGGCGGGTTGTCTACTCTACTCGTTCGACCCGTAAGGCGCCGTGAATAGGGGCGATAGGCAAGTCCACCAAGTCGACCCGCGCTCGTGCGCGGAGTAAATCAGACACCTGGTAATAGTACAATGACGTGCTCCGCTGGGCCGGAAATATCCACCGACACCTGCAGCCAACGCCAAACTCATGATAGTCGACATTTTTGAGTTTTGGGCGGTTTCCTTCTCTGTGGCTTGTGTGGGATGCTGGAGAGGCTGGGCTTACGCTGAAGAGTTTTCGAGGGGTTCATCAACACCGTCAAACTTGCTGCAGTATCCTTCCGCCTGGCCTCTGGTTCGATCGGCCGGCGGCGGCTCCTTTCTCAGTCGGGTGACCCGATATGCATCTATCAATAGGCTGATTAATGAACCACAGAAAGGGCGCCAAGGAGTGGGTGTTGTCCCCCCTCACTCCCCACTGTTCCCCTTATTCTGAGTCTCCCCGACCCCCACCGCCCCTCTTTGGTCATCAGGCTGTCCGTCGGCCCACGACTAGCTGGGCGAGGATCAGGAAATTTACCAAGCAGCGAGTGACAAAAGAAATGATGGATAAAAAGAGAGAGAAAGGAATCATCGAGAAGGAAGGAGAGAGAAAGGTGAGAGGGACAGAGAGAGGGGGAGTCTGTTACAGGTAGGTGAAGAGGAATGAGGGGGCCAAGGGGAAGGAGGAGGGGGGAAGGGAGCTTTCGGCAGGTCTGCTCATTAAAATATCTGGGAGTCTTCCAGTGCCTCCTGAACCGGCATAGGACCACTGTCGCTGTCGCCCGCCGCCGCTGTCCCCTTGCCCCCCCCCCCCCTTTCCCCTCCACCCCTGGACGGGGAGCGGGGAGACGTTGTAGGTGGACAGCACGGCGGAGCACGAGATCGACGAGTGACTATACCGTGACGCAACCATCTTTTATTGTTTCTAATTAGGTATGCCGGCTGCCCCCCGCAGCAGGACCAGAAAACAAGCGCCGGGTATAAGTCTCGGCACGTCACAAGAGTCACACAAAACCTTACTGCTGTTTTGAATTGAAAGGTCAGGGCCATGGGAAGTTGCACTGATTCCAATAGAGCGCCCGAAGTCCTGTGTGGGCCGGACGACGCGGGCGTGCATGTGCAAGAGCATCGTGGCGGCGCTCATGATCGCGGCTGTGACTCATCAAGGACGGCGGGCCGGACCGCGCCGGGCCGTCAGCGTCCTTTACCTTCACAGACGCAGGAGTGGAATTCCCTAATTGGGAGATTTTGGTCATGAATGTTTGGGCTCGGCCCGCCGCCCCCCTCCTCCTTTGCGGCATTTCATTTGTTGGCCACGGACTTATGGTCACGTCCAAATGGATGCCGAGTGGCGAGCGCGCGAGGGAGAGCTCGGCAACTCTTTCTTTTCTTCCTCTTCTTGTTGCCCCCCGGCTCGATCTCAACTCGCTTTCTTTATCTTATTTAATTTTCCTCCACGGCCGGCGCAGCGATCCCTCCCCCCCCCCTTTCTGTTAGCACCGTGACGCTACTCCAGGAGGCACAGCCGCGGGCTGGGCCGCGGGGTATCTGCAGCCGCCCCGCCCGGCCAGCAGGCGGCGCCACCGTACGGGGCGCAGGGGGCGCGGGCCCGGGCACGGAGAGCGCGGGAACGCGACGGGGCCGTGAGATCGATTGCAGGGCTGTGGCTGGGCTGGGTGCCACCCATGGTGCCACTGGCGGCACTGGGGGAAACAACCTCGCCCGCCGAGCGACCGATTCCGTTTCTGCGTGTTTTGTGCGAAATGCGGCGTGTCCCCGACGGGACGGGCGCGGCCGCGGGACGCTGAGACGGTCGCGGCAGCACGCGGAGGGTCCGTGGGGGCCGCCAGGATCCGGAGGGGCGACGCCCCGCGGGAGGCAGGTGAGTGGTCGCCACCCCGTGGTCCCAGTGTTTACCCCAGCAGTGGGCGCGCGGGCTCGCGCCGGAGGCGACAGGCGACACCTTCCGCGGCTCGACATCGACCTGGCCCGGACCTGGAGCTAGCGGAGGCGCAGGTGGGCGACGTTGACCGCGGACTGCGCGTCCGTTCAGCCCAGATCGCTGCACCAGACCCCTCAGCAGCATCTTCGAGAGACCTAACCTCAAACACGGGGCGACGACTAAATATGTGATCCTTTCCCATTTTTGCAGGCTGGTGCGCACATTGTTCGAGAGCGCGCACGCTGGAGCCGAAAGTCATCGACAGAATGGACGCCGTCTCCTGTGGATCCGGATGAAGATTTGATCGGGGAGGCAAGAGAGTAGAGAAACCGAGAGGCACCCGTTCTGGTCTTGAGCCGTCGTGATGCCTTTCGGGCTGGGCTGGACCAACGATGACTGGCTGGAGGAGCTCACTGGCAACATCACCTTCACCATCCCAGGTGAGGACAGCTAGCGGATGCACGCACGCCTCCCAGGGCGCCCTGCAGGGCACAACACAGGGGGGAGCTTTGCGTGCGCCTGACTTGTTGGCCGCCACATGCGGTGCAGCAGGTTGCAGCGAATCGATACGAAGACGAACCCGCGGTCTCCCCCGGCCGATAGGGGCCAGTATAGGACACTCAGCACAGTGTGGCAGTTTCTACAGAAACGGTCATGAGGGGAGGGAGGTGAAAACAAAGCTGGTGGGCGGAGAAGCGATTGGCAGGCGATATGGTAATCTTGATCTGTAGCTACCAAAAAAATATCTTATATTGAGAACAGTTGTTAATTGTGATGGCGAGATAGCACTACCGGGTGTTTCAAAGCGGGCACAACAGTGTTGCGGGATTGCAAACTTTTTAGATCCGCATGGGCTAGGGCGTCTTACGGGCAAAGGGGGTATGTAAACCCGCAACACTGCGGTGTCCGCTCTGAAACATCTGGAACATGCCCATCATATTTTAAATAAATGATTGTTAAGAAATAGGACAGTGTGTCAAGAATGAAATACAAGGTGAGTGATCAGTGCCGTCCCCCTTTTTTCTGGTTGCACTGTACCGGATTGAGGGTTGCGGACGGGTTGCATACGCTCTTACTCTTTACGGGGCCATAAGGCACGGTACCATGCTTACGTAAGCGACGGTATAGCCAGAAAAGGGGCCGCGGCCTCGGGGACGGCGCAGATCACCCACCCCTACCCTGTATGAAGTATATTGTACTGTTATAATTAGAAAGCAAGATTGCAAATCTTTAGAGGTCAAAACCAAATCGATCTCAACCAAATTAGAGCGCAATTTTACTACGTACCATCAAACTCAGTGCGGAATTTTCTCGTCGCGGTATGTGCGGTGGCGGTGCCTCACACGGAGCGCCTCCCCCGGCGCCCCTCCGGCCAGACCTGACTCCCGGGGCAAACAGACAGTGAACACAGGCAGGCGCTGGCCTGGCCTGCCCCGAGGGGCGGCGCTGCCCGTGGCGTCCTGCGCTGACACCTTGCCGGCGGGGCGGGGACGGGCGGG
>NW_026267140.1:612069-613369 GCF_000697945.3 Frankliniella occidentalis | reverse complement strand
TCGCTACTAGTACGTTTCTGTTCGTCATGACAAACTAAAAACAACCTAATAGCATACAGAAAATTTTGCGTCGGGCAGCCACTAAGGGTATGACCTTAGCCGTCATAACTAGAAAGTTAACTGCCCCAGCTAATATTTATACCTATCACGAATTCAACTAATACATTAGCTTTCGTTACTTATCCTTTTTTTGCGTGTACCCATTAATGCCAGGTGACTGATCGCCCACCTTTCGAATTTAGACTTACCGAGTGTACGCTGAACCGGTTGCCTACTCCCTGGAGGAAGTACACTGGAAACCCAACAATGTACTTAAGTAGTACTCGCAAGGGAGAGTACTTACCATAGTACATAACCCTTCCTCATGTGTACTAAGCACACCCACGGAAAAAATGTGCGTTCCACAAGCTACAGATCAGCTGTGATATCTTGTTTGCTGGCTACCCAGGAATTTCACTGTTAAGAAAAATGTTATAAATTAACAAAGAAAGTTAGTTATGTTTGTTAGGAACACATGTTGTCTTTTAACAAATATTGTTGTCAAAACACAACATTTAAAAAATTCTCGGAGACAAAGTTTCTGACAGAAAACAGTCACTCTTGTTCTCTTGTTTTGTTCCTGGAAAGAAAAGTTGTAATATTATAGGGTTTTGTTTTGGAACGAAATGTGTCGCTTTCTTGTTTTTTTAACAACTATTTGAAACAGTTAGGCTAACTTTTCAGTTCTCACAAGTAAACTTTTACTGCGGTCTCCACCTATTCGTTGAGAGAACTAATGCGTCATTCAAACCAGATTATGCAGGGTGTAGGGTGATCTGTTACTAAGAAGTCATTAGTTCCGCTAATGCTCTATCTATTATAACTGATTACGTTAACCACGTCCTACGTAGCCCTTACGGGCGGCAGCCAACCAATAGTTAGTTACCAACACCTAATATTCGAATACGACAGCCGACAACTTCACTGTGTACTGTAGACCCAAAACATACACCATGTGTGGGGCGATAAGCCAAAACAGGTCGGCATGAACCCTGACTGTCCAGACTGCTAGTTCTAAACACCCTAAGGCAAGGGAGGGGGGCATGGGGGCATGTGTAGGGTGAGTGGCCTGCTAGGCCGGGCTGGGGCTGGGCCCGCGAGAGGGCGTTGGAGAAAAGATAGGCCCTGGCCGGCCAGAGAGGATGGCTTTGGATAGTCACGCCATGCATACGGGCCCGCTACTGCCATCGGACACGCGAGCGCGAGCCCGCCCTGCCGCCCGCCCGGGCCGAGCCTGGGCTACGGGAACGCTGCCCCCCCC
>NW_026267140.1:610005-611169 GCF_000697945.3 Frankliniella occidentalis | reverse complement strand
CACTGCAGTCCAAAGGGCCGCGGGGAGCGCCGCCGCCGCCGCCCCGCACGGACCGGACCGGCGAGCGCCACGTGTGAGTGTGACGGCCTGTGTGACGGCTGGTGTGACGGCCGGTGCGACGGCCGGTGCGACGGCCGGCGTGACGCGTGACGCGTGCCGCGTGCCGGGGACAGTGGTGTGACATGTGGTGACCGCGACGCCCCGGGATGGATAACCAGTCGCAGGAATGCTGGTACTCCACCCTCCCCGCCATGGCGGTGTGCGCCGCCGCCTCCAACAGATCAGGTAGGAGAGATGTTCGAAATGCCTCGGAACACGAATTTCACCTTTTCTTGGTCTCTGAACTTGATTTAAATTGGCTGTCGAGGCAGAGGAAAACCAACTATTTCCCATTAATTGTGAATGAAATACCCGCCGATGTCGATGACCGCGATGTGCGCTGGAGCACGAGGCTGGGCCGGCTGGAGAGCCCGGTGGGTAGGCCACCACGAGCCTCGCCTGCGCGGCGGGCTTGCCTACCCGCACGGCTGACAAGCGGGCGGCGCCGCCGCGCCCGGGCCGCTGGGTGGGACGGGCGCGGTTGTAGGCATTTTACAAGCGCAGTAATATTACCTCCACCGCCGGGAACTCCAAAGGCTCTTATCGCTATTGATTCAGGGAACCGTTTTCTTTTTACTACCGTACCGTAGCGGGGTCGGGGACGACTGCCCACCTCGTTAGCGGCCAGGCCGTCCTCCGTCCTGTACGCCTCCCTCCCCCCCTCCCCCATCACACATAATGATAATATTAGTACATTGCACTTGATTTTTCGCGTGCTTCATTTATTCAAGGTAATTGCGCTTGTTGTAAGACGATTTCTACTTGTTTTCACCCTAATGCCGCCCAATGGTGCTCTCAAAGCAAGTGCTTGACCAATTCAAGTACTCAAAAAAATTAAGTACAGGGAGCTGCGAACCTGAGGTATAGCGAGAACGCGCCTCACACTTGCTAGGCCGGGGGACAAATGATGACTCAAGCCCGCGCGGCGTGCGGCGGGCCGGCGCGGGGAGGGGCGGGGCTGGCCGGGCGGAGCCGCGCACTGCAGGTAGACTGGCACTTAAAAATCACTTTTTAGATATTTAAAGGTCTTAGGGTCAGACTTTGTTTCTTTCGATGAAAAAAAAA
>NW_026267140.1:596177-605650 GCF_000697945.3 Frankliniella occidentalis | reverse complement strand
CCTAAAACACGCCGCGGTGGCCGTCGCCGAGGTGGTACGGAGAAGGGGAAGGGGGTATCGAAAGGGGTCCTCCGGAGGTACTCCTCCGGTTGGCGGGGGTGGGGGAAGTTGGTAGCGGGGGACAACGGGGAGGGGTGGGAGGAGAGGGTCACGCGAGGGCAGTACACCGAAAGCGGGGAGCGGAATGGACGCACAAATCCCTACAAGCCATCGCCGCCAATCGCTTTTCCGTTCGCTTGCGGGGGGTATCTGTCTACCCAACTCATGCCCCCCGCGCCCTCCAGCCACCCTGCCCGGGCGGCCCGATGACGTGCAGCCGCCCATAAAGACAAATCATCCCCTATGCAGGGCGCGACACACACCCCCTGGCCTTTGGGGCGGGGCGCGAGGCGAGGGGACTCGAGAGGGAACTTTGTCTGACCTTTTCCTGCGCAGGCGGCGGATCCTGGTGCGACCAGTGGCGGGACCCGCAGAACATCCTGTACCACATCGCCAACACGTGCTTCGCGCTGGCCTACGTGGCGCCGACCAACAGCAATGGCGAGCTGTTCATGCAGTCCGCGCTCATCGTCGGTGAGTATGAGGGCGAGGAGGGCGCTCGTGTAAGAGAACCGCTGAAAGGGAGAGGGGCAGCTCAACACTGACACATAAAGTGTGCAACTGGCGTGCACATGCAAGTGGTCAACACTCCGTTGCACAATTTTAAGTGTGGGACCTAATATTTGAATACTAAAAAGGGTTGGTCATGAAGCCTTAGTTACTTTTGAACACTTTTGAAGTATTCAATTTCCCATCCCAACACCTAAGACGGTGCACCATAAACTTGAACACTACCATCAACGCTAGTTGCCAGTTTATCGTTTTTACGAAAGTAAAAAGAATTCTCACTATCGTGGATTTTGCTCGAGATGAATGTTATTGTTTTAATTTGCTGGGGTTGACGAAGTTAGAGGTCTTTTCTTGGTGTTGTGTATCCAGGCTTCATCCTCTTCTCGGCCTGGTCGTGGAACTCGATCTGCGCCCCTGACGCGTTCTCGTGGAACTTTGGCTTTGCGCTACTCAATATGCTGCAGCTGTTCCACGCCGTGTACCGGCTGCGGCCGGTCAAATTCGACCCCGAGCTAGAGGAGGTGTACCGGAACCTCTTCCAGCCATTTAAGGTCGGTAGCGAAACTAGGTGTGCTCATTCCAGAACAAGCTAGTCCATATCTGAAGGTGCACAATTTTACAGGTGACGCGGCTCCAGTTCAAGAAGCTGGTGAGCGCCGAGTTTGCGCAAGTCATGTCGCTGCACGCCGGGGAGGCGTACGCCATGCAGAACCTGACGAGGACCGACCGACTGGGGCTGCTGCTCTCCGGGAAGGTCAACGTCATGTCGGACCACCAGTTCCTGCACCCAATACTGCCTTGCGAGTTCCTGGACTCGCCGGAGTTTGAGTCGAGCAGAGCCAACGTAGATGACAAATTCAAGGTGAGTTCTCTCTCCGTTGTACTTAAGTGCCATCCTTGTCGCAGGTGTATACAGTAAAGATCGTCTCTCTGTGTCGCGCAGGTGTCTATCATCGCAGCCACGTCGTGCCGGTACCTCTTCTGGCAGAGGACGGCGCTCGAGTACCTGTTCGTCAAGGAGACGTACCTCGCTACCGTGGTCAGCACGATTGTGGCGAGTGACATCACCACCAAGCTGTACTCGATGAACAGCAAGGTGAGCGTTGCGATGCCATGTAGCCCCCCCCCCCCTCCACCTATATTTCTCGCCCTAATGTGTGCTAACGAAATGAGACGCCCTCGCAGATCGTGACGCAAAAGGGCTCCCACCTGGACATCCGCCTGCCCGCGCTCACTTCCTCGCTGGGGCCGCGCGCAACGCCACGCGTGCTGCGAAACCAGCGCGCCGGCAAGCAGCAGCCCTCGCCGCCCAGCCACAGCACCGGTGAGTATACTTGACTTGACTAACCACGAGGCCTCTTTTGGCCCGGCATACTGTAAATCGAGGGTGTCCTGTCCACTCGCCACAAGGTCTCCATGAGCTGTGCGACTAAAGTCGCACACTTGCTGGACACCCCTGGTTTGTGGAAGTGTACCCGCCCCCCTTCCTCGGTCTCGCACCCCTCACTCAAACCATCCTCTCGTCTCCAGATCTGCACGGCAGCCGGGAGCGACTAGTGGACTCACCCGCCAAGGAGAACAACATAGCCAGGGACAAGAAATACCAGCAGGGCAAGGTGCCGAACGGTCGGCTGGGCGACAGTCGGCTGCAGCAGGAAATGGAGCCCCTCAACGAGCTCCCCTCCACGGACGACCTGACCACCAGCGGCGTGGAGAGCTGGCTGGAGAGCAGCTCCAAGTACCACAGCTGCGAGATTGTGGACGAGTAGACCGGTTTTGTGCTGAAGGGAACATTAGTGATAATATGTGACCTTCGCTTTGATAGAGTCGTTTTCAGTTGTCAATTACTACTAGAGATAATATTGTCTAATGACCAACCCATGACTTAAAGATGAAAGGAAACGGACGAGCAACGTTCAAAAATTGTTGATTTCCTCTTTAAGTTTTGTGTTGATTTTATGTTAAAATATACCTGATGTGATACTTTTTATACAATAAATGTAATTGGTTTACTGGCAGTGTTAATTCTTGAGAACGAAGAGACTATTGAACCCAATGGCTTGCTGCAAAAGCCGAGAGAACAAGGAAGGGGCCATTCCCCTCTCCCCCTCTCCCCCTCCCCCTCTCCTGTCCGACCTGAGACACTCTAGACAGCTCCTATTAAAGCGCTGATTGGAATTTGGAGGTGGCGTGGATGGAAAGGGTCCTGTGGGGCTCACCGGAGAGCACGGGGAGAAATCGAAGAGAGGAAGGGAAAAGGTGAAAGGGGAACAGGGGAGGAGGACGGGTGGAGGGGCACTCCAGAGAGCGCCGGGGGAAGAGGTGGTGGTGGTGGTGTGGCGTTGTGGGGCGAAGTCAAACGATGCTGTCCCGGGCAGGCCTGGTGGACAGGATAGACCGGCAGCAGTTACATGACTACCACCCGTTCAAAGGGGTTTGTCGGGAGGGGCTGGGCGCGGGGGCAAGGGGGCAGCGCCCCTGCAGGGACGCACAGGAACCTCCGGGCGGGAAGGAACGGATAGTCATCCGGGAGGGGGCAAGGGTTACGAGGCTGCGCGAGCGCCCCCCGGCGGGACGCACCGGCAACCCCCTGGTCGTGGAGGGCGGGGCACGCAGGGGGAGGGAGCGGGAGGGGTGGGCACGGCCCCGCCGGTATTGATGTTTTGGGGTCGGCTGCTCGCGCCGCGCCGGCCCCCCGAGCCGAGCAAGCCAAGCCGAGCCGAGCCGAGCCAGGCCCGGCGCAGCCCGGCGGGGGCATGGCGCTGGAGGCCCTAGTCGTGAGCGGGACGCCGCCCTGCCAGGCCAGCCCGGGCCGCACCGAGCCGCGCGACGCGTGCCGAGCCGAGCCGCCGGGCCGAGCCGAGCCGCGCCGAGCCCCACATGTTGATCATCCCCAGTCTAACCGCCAGGCCCCCGCCGCGCAGCGCCTGTCGCCGCGACCGAGTGCGTCGTCGTGCACCTCTTCTATGCGTCCGGAGGTTGTCGCAGTGCCGCACCGGGGCTGTCAGGATGTGAAGAGAACCGTGAGTGTCTACGGCACGGCCGCCGGGGCGGTGGCGGGGCGGGAACTGGGTGTGCCCGTGCTCCACGCCGCGCCACGCCCCCCTCGCGGGCGCGAAGTGCAGAAAAGAGTAATAACTCGTCGGGACACTTTCCGCACCAGCTGGAGGCACTTTTACTTTTGCGGCCCACCCTACTGTCGCCGCACGTCCCTCACGAGTGAGACGCGGCGAGCAGGGACGGGGGAGGGGGCGCGGGACGTGGGAGGTGGGCGAGGGATGGGGGAGGGCGGGTTGTGCCCGTCGTGTTTTGGAGGGTCGCGCACGTTTGGCGTGTAGCTCCTCGTATTGCAGTGGAGAAATTCTTTTAGTGGTAGAAGTATGTGAGACCGGCCCCGCGACTCTCGTGAGCTGGGTCGTAACCGAGCGAGTTGAGTTAGAGAAAGAGAGAGACAGATATAGAGACAGATATAGAGACAGACAGACAGACAGACAGACAGACAGACAGACAGACAGACAGACAGACAGACAGACAGACAGACAGGCAGGCAGGCAGACGGGCGGACAGACAGACTAAAAGCGAAAGGGGGCTGGAGAGACAGAGAAGGGTGGAAGAAGAAAGAAGGCCCGGAGGGTAGACTGAGTTGGAGAGGGGTGAGAGCGAAGGGGCCGTTCATTGCACTGGTCAGCAGGAAGGTTCTGTGGTAGTAATAGGAGGTTGGCGTTGGCTGGCTCGCCGGATCACGGGGGGAGCCGAGAGGAGAACAGGGGAGGCGGAAAAAGAATGGGGGAGGGGGTGCTGGAAGTAAATAAAGTTTGCAAAAAGGAAAGTGGGGAGTGTTTATAGCGCCCCAAAAAGTTCTCCCAGAGTCCACGTGGTACGTGGCGGTGGAGGAGGGTAGTGGGGGAGGGGGGGGGTCTCTGATGGCTGCGATGACGGCTCGTCGTAATGGGATTACCCTGCTGGGGTCGCAATGGGCGGCTGGAATGACCGTAGGTGGGGCTGGCGGTGATGAGGCCGGCCCGGCCGGCCCAGTGCAGCGCGCCACGGCCACGCCGCGCTCAGTCAGGCTGGGGCTGATGGAGCTGCACCAGGGGGTCCGCTCGGCATTCCGCTCCGCATACCTTACGGAGAGAGGGTCAGGCCAAGGGTGGGTGGGGGGGGGGGCACCCTCACCGTCCGGGAGTGCCGTGGACAGCCGCCGGGCTCTCCTTGGCCCCGCTGTCACGTGATCTCTTCCTTGCTCTCCTTCTACTACTCGACCGCCCCCCCGTCCCGCGCCCGGCCCCGTCACCCGCACAGAGCTGAGGCTGTTCCTCCGCGATGATTTACAGCGGGCCAGCCAGCCAAACGGCTCCTCGCCTCACGCAGACATCCGCAAAAACACGACATGACAAAGCATTTTTCAATGCTCGCGGTGGGGGCTTGCGTTGTCGCGGCCGCGCCGTGCCGTGCCGCGCGCGCGCGTGTGCACCGAGAGCCGCGGGCCAGGGCTGGCCTGGCTCGCCGCCGCCTTTCCGGGTCATCCGTCACTTTCGCGCCGCTTTCCGCCGTGGCTTTCAGATATGTGTGTGCGTGGGGGGCGGGGGGCGGGCGCTACTTCATTGACGTATAAATCATACCGGTACAGCACTGGCGGGTGCTGTCGGCCCTCGCCAGGAACTGTGTTGGTCGTTCGCCAGACTGCAGATGATCGTTAGTCGGGCCGCTCCCCGCCGCTCCCTCTCCGCGGGACGGGACCGGGGCTCCGCGCTGCCAGGCCGGCCCGCCACACACGGCTGCGCCCGCGTTGCCTACCTGCCGGGCGCTCCCGGGCGGCCTCAGCGCGCTCGCTCGCTCCACAACGGCTCTCCTCTGCCTGGCGACCCTGCCGATCCGTGTTTTTCTTTTAGCTGTGGCCCACTTCAGAGAACTCTCTTGGCTGGAATTCAAACGCGACTCATCCCCACCAGTCACGTGCCGGACAGCGCGACGTGAATCCAGGGAGAGAAATAAAAAGGAAAAGGGGGATAGGGTCCTTCAGCTGCGGCCCGGCTTCGCCCCCGCCCTCACCCCCGACCTTGTCGCCCACCGCGCGCTCCGCACTTTATACTGCGCCCTGAAAGTAAAACTAACCTCGTCCAACGCCGGGCCGGGCCGGGCTAGGCCGAGGGGGCACTGTAGCGACGTGGTGAGATGGGGTCGGATAGGGTGGTTCGTGGGTCCAATCGCGTCCTGAACACGGGGTATAGGTTGGGGAGAGTGCAGGCGCGCACGGCGCACGGGAGGTCTGCAGACGCGCGCTATCAGGCATTCCAGAGAGATGCCAGTATCGCAATTCAAAGGATTTAGTCCTGCTCTCTGCTCTTCGAATAGCGGTTCCGGGCAGCTCCCATATGATACTTCAACGGGTAGGAAGAAGATGAGACCGAGGGCGGCACTCTGGAGCCAGAGGGAGCAGGTGGGTTGTTCTGGTTGTTCTTCAGTAAGCCAAACCAAAATCAGCAGGCGAAAGCCGTAAACCTGTTAAAATTATAAACAGACAGTCCTGATCGATGGTCCACGGATTATGCCGGATTCAGCCCGGGCGTGATCGTCCGGTGGTGCGGCGGTGCGCGGGCGTGCCCGGGTCGGCCGCAGTGTGCCCGCGTGCTGGGACTGCAGCCCGCGCCGGACAAGTTTTCGCTGTTAGCAGCACCCCCCCCCCTCCCTTTCCTCTCACCTTATTCCCTTCGCCCCACTCACTACAGCTCCCCACGGCTTCACAGCCAAAGTTCTGTCCTTTCGACGGTCCACTTACAGTCCGCGTACACTTTGACGCGGTGCACGCTGCGGCCCTCGCCCTCTCGCAGCGACAGACGGTAGACTGGCACTTGAAAATCAATTTGAATAATTTAAGGTCTTAGGTTCAGGTTATGAGGTTCTTACTTTTTCGACAGTTCCCAACACTTTCAACTATTTCAGTCAATTAAGCTAAAGTGACCAAAACTTTGACACAGCTATGGCCGTTGAACGTTTCTACACCTTTGAAGTCTGTTGGCTAAAATTCTGCCATGCCCAAATTTTAAACTTTCGAGAGTCCGACCGCACCCCCACCCTCCCTCTTAAAAGAAGAGGGAACAAAACCTGAAGCGTCAAGACCTTTCGCGCTATATACCGCCGTCTAAGTGCGGCCTGCCGTACCGTGCCGGCGTGCCACGCCGTGCACGCTATTAGTGCAGGGTAGGGCAGGGCAGGGCATGCGGGACACTTTGGAGCTCCTGAGCCCCGCAGCGCCCCACCCCGCCCCGCCCCAGGCAGGCGAGGCCCCGCGGTCGGGCCCCCGGGGCGCGCCTGCCAACCGGATCGTACCGGTCCTGCTGGAGGGAGCGGCGAGCCGCGCTCCGCTCTCTCTCCGCTCCGGGAGGCGCCCAGCGACGTTCAGCCACCCCGCCGCAGCTCTCGCGAGCCCTGGCGAGCTCTGGCCACACCCCACTGGCGCGGCGCGCCCGCCCTTTGCGCCTCGCGGGAGGCGCGGCCGAGGCCTACACCCGGCGCGTATCCACGGCTTCCATTCCCGCAGAGCTGAGCTGACCGACCGTTCCGACCGCTCCCCTTACCCGTAGGTCTCCAAGATGGCGGTTAGCCGCCCCAGCTCCAGCTCTAGCTCTATTTCTAGCCCCATACCTCCATCTCCAGGGGCGGAGCTTGGAGCCGGTGCGGCGCCCCGCCGCCCCGCACTGTTATGGGATATTCTTTGGCGCGAAGTGGCTCCAGTCGACTTGTGCGTGGTGGCGGGGGGCCGGCGTGAGAAACACGCTCTCTTTTGTAAGCCACGTCTTTGCTCAGCCCAAAAAAGAGGAACAGCGATAACATCAATTTTGCACGCCTGTCTGTCTGAAGCATTCGCGTCCGAGGGAGTCGGGTCGGCGGGTTGTGGGGGTCGAGGGCGAGGGGGATGTGGGATGTGAGGGGTGGGGGGCTGGCCTAGACACGGTTTATCCAATGCACTGATTTGAAAAAAAATATCTCACGCAGCAACGACTGTGGGAAATATGACGTTTGCTTCATTTACTAATACTAATTACGATGACTCAAACATTCTCACCAGCAAACAACAAAAGCTGTTAGAAATTGTGTGTACATGGCTTTCAGACAACACACGCCCTTCATGTGCTTTGCGCTCCCTTCCTCTCTCCTAATGTCTGTCTCTGTCTCTCTCCACTGTCACGGCGCACCGCAGCTAAATCTGAAGGGATGCAGAGTCGCCGTTGTTTGTCATATCGCCACAGACGCGGCCTGTTTGTTTAGCAGCAAAAGCGATTCATGGCGGCGTGTGGGTGGGGTCTGTCGGGGAGGGCCCGGGGGGTGCGTACCGCGCGCCACAAACCGTAAACGCGCTTCGGAACGGCCGGCATAAAACCCCCTATCCACTACCGCTCCCCCGCCCCGCCCCGCCCGGCCAGGCGCCAGGCTCACCCCGCGTGACTATAGAGAGAGAGAGAGGCCCCCACTTTTATGCGTTCCTTCCAGGGCCGCTCACGACGCACTCGCAGTGCGACTGTTGCGGACAAAGTGAGAGCAGAATAACTGCATCACGTCGGGGAGGGGAGGGGGAGGTGACCTGGGCTGGAGCGGGGGGAATGTGTGGTCGGGAGGAGGGAGCTGCCGTAATGGGAGGAGTGGTGAGAGGGACCTCTGCAGTCTGGGGCACATGGCGTGTGTAGTGAAGAGGAGTAGTCCCGGTGGGGTTTCAAGGACTTTGATCATGTCATGTACCGTTCATAGCGAACGAACCTGCTTCCCCGCACACCGACAATAATGTACCGTCCGTTGATTTTAAGGAGAATGGATCGTCGTCCAGAAAGTGCGTGCGTTACTCTCAGGCTCGTTCGGAAAATTACGTTCAGTTCGGTTTTGTAAATGGTTTTATTGCCGTCAAATTTTTACATTTGGATTTACATGGGTTGGTGTGCTGTTGCCCGTAGGCCTTACAGTATTTAATTATTTTTAACGAGTGAGAGGGTATGGGGTGGAGCGTTGATAAAGGGGTGATTGGATGGTGTTATGGTTGATGCTTTGATTTAGTGTCCTGTAGCTTACCCAGGCCAGGGGGCGAAAATTACGGAAGCTCGGCACCTCGGCGCCTGCAATACTCGGGGTAGGCCGACCCGCAGTACTCGCATGCACTGCAGGCACGATGTTGCCTACCCACCAGGCGCTACGAGAGCTGGCAAATGCTGAACTCCGAAGATTTATCACGGAAAATGACGAGAGACTAGAGCACTTTATGTATGATCCAGCAGATGATACCTAATTCATTATAAATACGTACGTGTATAATGTTAAAAAATAGACAAAGGCGTCAGAAGATGTTTGTCAGATCTTCTGCCCGTACGAAAAAGTTTAGTCCGGCATCAGTCCGTTTTCGGTCCGGAAAGAGTCCGGCTGGACAGTCCGTCATCAGTCCGCCAAAGCGAGCGGACTAGTCCGCGAAAAAAGCCAGATCGACCAAAAACCGACCTATTTGCCGGACCAGTCCGGCTGGAACTAGTTCGCTTTTGGTGCGCATCCCCGCCTCACCAGACTGATCGCGGACTGGTCCGCACGTAGAGCAGACTGAAAGCGGACTACCTGAAGCACAGCTGACCACTACCGTGCCAAAATTGATTGGGAAAAGTGCAAAGTTTAATGTTTATTATCGCTAAATAAAGTAAAATATCAGGTCAGCCGGGTAAATCGAACAGTGGTCTTAGAGTGTTAGAAACGAGGTGAAGCCAAATCCGCTGTCTGTTTTGACCTAGCTCAAGCCGTTTACGAGTTAGCAGAAAAATTTGCTTCGATTTCAATGAAATTAAAATGGCCCTACTAAAATAGGGTGTAGATGTCCCAAATAAAATTTGAGG
>NW_026267140.1:593473-595877 GCF_000697945.3 Frankliniella occidentalis | reverse complement strand
TGGACCTCCCAGATTTCGCGGCTGGAGGCTGGAGGCGCAGCCCGGGCTGGGCTGAACGTCGTGGTTAGGTAAACCCCAAGATAAAGATGCAGCCCGGCGTCTTCTTAAATCAGGGCCGGACGGGGGGTCGGGGGAGGATTACGACGACTGGGGCAGGTCCGTGCCGGGGCGTGCGGGGCGTGGCTCAGCAGCGGCAGCAGCGACGGCGGCGGCGGCGGAGCAGCCCCGGGGAGGCCCGTGCCCACAGGGAATTATTCAGGGCCGCACGCAGCGAGGCAGCGAGCCACGACCCCGCCCGCCCAGCAGATCTGAAATGCCGCTATGGTCAACATTATTTATTTTTTAGCCAGCCCCCGCCCCCGCCTCAACTGTTCACATCAAGGCCTGCTTCAATAACAGACAGGCCCGACCTTTTCCCAAACCAAGTCGCCAGATCTGCTCCTCTGTGCTAGCAACTCGGTTCGGCAGCGGTGGCGCTGGCCTACTCGGCGCCGTACGGTCGGGTGAACAGACACACGCCCGGTCGATTGCATGTAGGCCCGGCGTTATTGGCCTCTTCAAAGCAGAAGGGCGAGATAAAAAGAAGCGAATATGGAAAGTGGTGCCCCGGCCCGGGTTGGGGCGGCGGCAGCAGCAGCAGCAGCAGCAGCGCGATCGAGTAACAGCACAACTAGATCACTGCTCCCAGCGAGAGAGAGCGAGAGTGAGGAGGAGTGGGAGGGGGACGACTCGGGCGCCACGCGGGATTGCAGTGGTCGAGGGGGAGGGGGGGAGACAGAGAGCTAGTGGAGACAGTATAAAAGAGGAGCAGCGGCGGGGTGGGGATGGGGAGGCGGCTGCTGTCTCTTTTTTCGGTAAGCGGAAGGAGGGGAGGGAGGGGTGAACATTCGTGTGTCGTCCGCCTCACTGGGCAGCGCGCCGCCGCCGCGCCGTACGGCCAAAACATCTTCGGCAGCAAGGAGACAAGCAGGGTGAAGGAAGAGGAAAAGAGGAAGGGAAGGGGCAGGACTGCTTCCAAGGCTGGATTTCGCTGGTGCGCCTCCAGGCGGTTGGTTTGGGGCTCAGGAAGCTCTGGCGTCACGTCGCCTGTATCTGTGAAGGGGCGCGTGAAGAGGGGGAGAGGGGACGAGGGCCACCCGGTCTCCCGGTCCTCCCAGTCTGCCTGCTCATATATCTGGGACCCTCTGCGACCTGTGATGCTCTTGTTTATTTACGTGTGCGATGCTCGATGTACGAGCCCCCCCCCCTCTTTACACACACACTAACTCCCACCCCTGTACCCACCCGCTGTTATCACTCTATCTACCCGCCTCGCGTAAGGGGATGCCACTGCCACTGCCGCTGCCGCCAGCGCCAAATTGCTTCCATCAGCATGAATGCAATGTAATTTGACCGGGATCGCACGATTGGCGGGCCGTGGCTGGAGCTGGCCGGGGAGAGAAAGAAAGAGGGCGGGGGCGAAGTTGGGGAAGTGGGAGGGTAAGGGAAGGGGGACGTCGATAGGGCATATTCTTCGAAAAGTGGGATGGGGGGGGGGTCTGGAAGTGGGCCTCGGCGAAAAACTGCTACTGCCGAGCCCTCAACCAGTAAAGAAATCCCATCGCCTGCCCTCCTACGCCGTGGAACAACCTCCGGCACCACCACCATACCTCAGAGGCGGGGGCAGGCCAGCGGCGCCCGCCAGGGGACGTAGGGGTAGTGGGAGGGGTGACACTGATCCAACTACTTTGGCGCCCGAGCGGACGCGCCGTGCGGGCCGAACAGGGACACATACATCTTGGTGCTGCCCGTCCAACCTATCCCAGCCTAGCCCAGCCTCCGCCAGGCAGGGCGGGCGGGCGGGCCGAGCCAGGCATCTGTCGGCGTCAACAAAACAATCAGTAGTCCACCCCCTCCCAACCCTAGGCATGGGCCGAGGGCGGCTGGGGGGCGGCGCGAGCTCAGCCCATTCGAACTGGTGGCCTAATTTCCCCGTGCAATCAGCGAGGTCGCGCCGATCTCGCGATCCGTCTCTGCCCCACCCCACGAATGCCTCCATCCCCAGCTCCATCCTCTCCATCGGCGACAGCATGGAAAATGATCCGGTAAACCCACGACTATTTTTCACGGTTAGCGTGTTAAGTTTGCGATGGCTAATCATCATCGGCTGCTTTGTGACTGACTCCGCTGGCACGAAAAGAGGTCGTCGAGAAAAATTGAGACATTCAAACTCAGGCAATTTGTGCGTTTGTTTGATGGCCGCTCCGAGTTTGGACGGGGCCGGACGGAAGTGGGATGGGGGTGGATGGGGGGCGGCGGCCGAACCTGATTTGGCGTTTGCCTGCCATCGTCGAGATAAGGGTGAGCCGAATGCGCGCGAGCGGGGCTGCTGCCGGACTGGGCGCTGGTGGGCGCTGGTGGGCGC
>NW_026267140.1:587856-589083 GCF_000697945.3 Frankliniella occidentalis | reverse complement strand
TGCCGAGCGCGACAGATTGGATTTCCAGGGAAGCGCCGCCCCCGGAGGCTGCTTTGCTGGAAAGCTTCTCGACAATCCCTTCGCTGCGATATCACCCCCCTAAACGGTGTGGATGCTTTCACGGATAAGGTTTGCGAAACGTTTATGCAGCGCAGCCAAAAGTACTTTTTGCATATATTTTTTTTTAACCTCGTGCGTCGTTTCAGAATATCGATCGAGAACAGTATCGCGTTTGTACTTTTTTTCCCCGGGGCGAGCTAGCTGATGGCCACGACCATTAGTCTCTCTTCCAAACGTGCTGTCTCTCGCCCCTTCCCTCCCCTCTCTCGCCATGCCAGGGCCACAAGGGTGTAGGACGCTTGTCAGGATTTGAGAGGCCTGCCGCCTGCTGGCGTGTGCGTAGCGTACACATTTTACCTTTGAAATGGCAAGCAGCGGAGGCACACGCCTTCCAGGAAAGAAGGGGGTGGGAGGGTGCGCGCGTACGAGAGGGCGGTAACTTCTCTCACCTCGCATGAGCATGCACGCGTGCACCCTGCACGAGCAGGGCCGACGCCGTGCGTGCAGCGAGTTTACACGAACAGTCCACGTGACGTGCAGGTGCGCATGCGCTACAGGGGCCACCTCGACGCGCCACGCCTCCGCCGCGCACTCAGACTGGCAGCCTTGCTGCGTACCGCCGAGCGGCGGCTGCACTTGAGACCTGAGATGCAAGCGGGAGAGCGAAACACTCCGCGGCGCTCAGCAAATTATTCATGACACGGAGAGGCGGGGAGAGAGAGAGAGGAGAGCAAGCGGGTATCTTTGTTCTTTTTTTTTTCAACCCCAAGGTCTACCCTCCGGTCTTTGTTTTCGGGGGTTGGTTTAAAATACACCGCGTTTAATGTATTCAGACAGCGCCGCCGAGGCGTTGTAGTTGTAAGTTTCTGGCCCTAGCCAGGACCTCTACTTCTCCTAGGACTCTCTGAGGGCCGCGAGTAAGAGCGGCGGCCGTGCAAACCAATGCTCCGCCGAGCAGGTGAGTCCGGGAGACGGGCTGCGGACCGCGACGGCAAGGGCAGGTCACACATCCCTCCTACACCCTCCACTACAAGTCCAGTGCAGTCCCCAGGCCCCACCAGCGCTCCCGCCCGCCCCTTGCGCACGGCAGCCGGGGGCCGGGGTTGCACTTTTAGGCCAAGCTGAAATATTCCATCCCCGTGGGACGGGGCGGGGGCAGGGGGCAGG
>NW_026267140.1:585105-587806 GCF_000697945.3 Frankliniella occidentalis | reverse complement strand
GGCGCGGGGCGCGAGGTGCGAGGCGCGGGGCGCGAGGCGGCCGGCATGGCGACATCAATCACCTGGGGTGGGGGGCGGCGTCCTCACCTTGGCCCGGGAGGGGGCCAACGACCGCCGGGGTCGTGCCGGGGAGTGACACTGCGGCGAAGCACCCCGTCACATGCAATGGTGACGGATGGCGTCCAGCGTGTCCGGCCGCCTCTCGTCCCGCGTCGCCCGAACGTCCCCCAAGTGGCCAACGCGTTGCCGGCACTAATTGCAGCCTCAGAGGCAAGCTTCTTTTCCTATCTCCTGCCCCAACTTCCCCAACCCCCATACTCTTTCCCCTGCCTCCGCCTCGACTCGGCCCTCCCCGACCCGTCCCACCCCACCCTGCCGCGCGCCCCGCCACTCGCCTTTGGCTCCGACACTTCTTCTTGTGTGGCTGCTCGGCGCGCAACAACGACAAGAAGGGAACAAAAGTCCAGGCAATTAAAGGAGCCGGCAAAGGGATCGTGCCAGTCAGCCCTCTTTCCCCCACTGACCGGGGGGGAGGCGTGAGGGAGGGGGCAACCCTCTCCACCCTATCTACTGAGAGGCTAAAAGATTTAAGGCAGACGATATGGTATGCGGGGTGGGGCGCGGGAGCGTGGAGGGGAGCGTTCGCATTGCGGGGGAGTGATCGGGGGAACGTTCGGGGGAGCGTTCGGGGGAGCGTTCGGGGGAGCCTTTGGGGGGAACGTTCGGGGGAACGTTGCGGGAACCGTGAATGGAGGATCGTGATGGAGGAGCGTGGATGACGGGGGAGTGACGGGTTGTAGCGTGGCGGGGGAGCGTGGCGGGGACGACCATCTCACTCTCACGGGCGGCGCGCCGGCGATGCGATCGATACGGGAGCAGCAGGGGCGGAGGCGGCAGCGGCTGAGCTGAGTGTAATTCTACATGCGGCGCGTAAGCGGCATTCCCTTTGTCCGGCCGCGCGGGCGCCGAGAGGAGGCCGATGAGTCCGCCGCACAGGCGGGGAGGGGCGGCGAGCACAAGGCGCCTAACGAGCAGGACGGAGCCGCGGCTGTGAAAAGGATAGGGCTCGACAACGCCCCGCCCGCGCTTGGCGCCGCCTGCCTGCCGGCCTGCCACCGCCGCCGCGACTTGCGGCCGGGGCGCTGCGGAGCAGGAGGGGCCATTACCGCCGAGCCACGCCTCCGCAGCGCCGGTATCGTATAGTAGAAGCGTCTCCCTAGCTGCTAATGAAGGGGGGGGGGGAAGCTCGGGAACAACAACGAGTGATTACAGAAAATTTTATTATATGATTATCAGACCAGTGCCTCAGTGTCTCTAACCGAAAGCAAAGTGCTCGACGCAGGCTCGAAATGGCCCACCTGGTGTCCTACCCTCCCGCCCTCCTCTTTGCCGTTCTTGGCATCCCGATCGTGGCTGCCTTGTGAGCTGCCTTGTAGGCTACCTTGAGGGCTGCCTTGAAGGCTGCGCTGTTGAAGCGGCTGAATGGTCTAATAAGAAAGAAGGAACAATATTGGCCCTAGTAGGTTTTCTAAGCCGTGTCTTTTTGCTACGGTTATGCTGCACCGATTGCATGCGTGCGGATGGGTTGCCTTCTCACATGGGACCGTAAAGGCTCGTCTAGAATAGGAGGCGTAGAGTGCAGGCGTGGATCGTGGGTTTAGGTGTTAGTCGTGGGGTAGCGACGGCTAAAATGTCAACATAGCTCATTGGAAGGCACTGAGGAACGAAAACAGAACAGGGAAACCTTGCTAAAAACCCGCACAGCAAAAGCGAAAACCGAAAATAGTTTTCCACGACCTGCGCCTGCGACCCTACGCCGTCTATTGTAGACGAGCCTTAAGGCGCCGTGGTCATGGTAACTTGGCGGCCTCTCGCTCTGCTTTGCCCGGCGATGCAGAGCACTCCCGGTGCGGCTGGTGCAGCGCGGCGAGCGCAGCACTTACCAATAAATATCGCTCCCCGCCAGGTCTGTCCGGGCCATGGCCTGTTGCTCTGAGCGGGGCAGAGCGGGGCGGAGCGAGTCGGGGCGGGGCGGGGCTCTGGCCTGCAGGAGCGGACTCTGCAATGGGCTAGAGGTGGTGGCCAGCGGTGCTGAGCCCGCTGGACCGTTCGTTCCGTTTCCGCCCCGGCGCACTGCTCCGGCCCGCTGGGCTGGGTCGTGCAGGTCGTGCCGTGCGTTGGGCCGTGCCGACCGTGCTTGAGACGCTGGTCTGGCCGACCCCGCTCTATCGCAACCCCTCTCCGGCCCTCCACCCACCCCCTCCTTCCAACCCCAACGACTCCACAGCACAGACCTGCACAAGTTCTCGCAGACCGGCTGCTCTGCTTCGGCTCTTCGGGTCGTACAGGGGTTGTGGGTGGACCGTAGGTCGCGCAGAAAGAGAAGAGCGAGGAGGAGCAGGGAGAGAGAAGTGGGCGTCATGTTTAATTCAGGGACAGCGCATCGTGTCACATGTGCTTCGTGCGTGTTGCGTCACCGAGGTGCGCGCGTGTGTGTGCGTGCGTCTGCGTCTGTGTGAGTCAGTTTGGTGACAGAAGGCATGCATACACGCTGACTGTAGTCCACCCCTCCCCGGTGAGATCGCCCCCGCCGATACACGCAAGTCCCCCCACCACCCCCTCGAGGCCCCGGGGGTCGCCAGGCACGCCTCCCCCGCTGATAAGCCTACCGCCGCTCCCGCCCCCGGCACCGCCCCCGGCA
>NW_026267140.1:579910-581675 GCF_000697945.3 Frankliniella occidentalis | reverse complement strand
CAAGGGCGGGCGGGGAGCGGCACAGGAAATAAGCCTCGCTTCCTGACAATCTCCGCCGCGCCTCCCCGCCGTGCATAGCGACCGACTTCCGGTCACGCCGCAACCTCGCCGCCACCGCCGCGAGCGACTTGTTGACAGCCGCAGTCTTGCATTTCAAAGGTGACCAGGTGACCCGACCACCACGCCCAACGCTCTGCCGGAGCTGGTTCAGCACCCGCGCCCGGCCGGTGGCAGACGAGTTTGCTCTGGGAGGAAGACAGACAGAGAGGGAGAAAGGGGAAAGAACCTCGGAAAGAACAAAAAGAACCGTTCTCTGTAACTTGTGTGTGCGCACCACCTGGCTCTCCGGGATTCGTCCCTGTCCCTTACCGTGGCCGAGGAGGGGGCAGCGAGCTCGGCGGCTGCGGCCCACACCCACCCCCACCACCCTGGGGGCACGCCGCTGCCCCCAGGCGGCCCCCGCCCACCCCCTGACCCGCCCCGAGTCACGTACCCGGGGCCCTCTCCTGCCCTGCCCCCATATGCCACCGGCGCTCGGCTCGGGGCGTGGCAGGGGCGCCGCGGCCGGCCCGGTGTGCCTAGCTGCATTGCGGGAATGCCTACCCCGGCGACGGCAGGGGCTCCGGCGACGGCCGGCCGGCATTCTCCCTCTGGCCTTGGTAAGCTAGAGGACACCATGTCGAAGCATCAACCGTAACACCATCCAATCGTCCCTTCATCAACGCTCCACCCCATACCCTCTCACTCGTTAAAAACAATTACTTCGGACAACCGCACACCAACCCATGTCGAACCCATGTAAATCCAAATGTAACAATTTGCCGTCAATAACACCAATTTAAAAATTAAAAACTGAAACGGCAGCTCAGGGTTGGGATCCACGCTACATTCTGCACACAGTGGGTGACTAGCACTCGCGAAACAGGGGGGAAGGTCGGGGGAGGTGCAAAGTCTCGCCGCAGACTGGACATAAGAAACGTTTACAAGTTGTTTTGTATGTTGCTGAGCGAAGCGAAACTTTCTGTATGTGTTCCCCTAAACTCTTTGTTCCGAAAAAAACAGTATGATTTAGCTGTATTATCAGATTAACCTCATCCATTACGGGATAGCCCTTCAAATTACATATATTTTCGTTTAAGCGGCCTTAGTCTTAGGGAGCAGTAGAAATTTCATAATGACGTAGTTGTCGTATATAGCTCATTTAGATGCCAAAATAAGATCGTATTCAACTTAAAAGGACCTTCAGATCAGATAACGTCTTATAGTCTTAATAACTGTCAAGATGTCGACAGACATTATTTTGACTTACTTGACTGTTCTCTGCGGGGTTACGCCATACCGTCTTCATGCCTGTGAGCGTGCGGGATCCTTCCACTTCGTACCGGACCCTCTCCGCCGTTCAGCTGGGCTGGGATGCGAGTCTTGCAGGCCCGCTGCCCGCGCGCTCCATGCCAGTGCATATCGGGCCGCAGTACTGAGAAGCGCGGGCCCAGCCGATCATACCGGGCTGCCATTCCAGGTATAGTGCCAGTGCATCGGGCGGGGCGAGCGCAGCGCAGCGGTTCTGCGTAGTGGGCATATCTGCCTATGGGTGAGGTCTTCAACACTGAAAAAAAATGTACTGTGTCGCACATTTGGAAGGTGTTGAGCATTTAATGGCCCAACAAAGCAACTTACACTGCCAAAGTTACTCATTTGTAGTGCCTGTGGAGCGTTTTCATCGGCCTTTTCAATTGCATTTAACTCAACATCTCTTTAGCACCCC
>NW_026267140.1:574140-574852 GCF_000697945.3 Frankliniella occidentalis | reverse complement strand
CGACAAGTTTAACTTGTCGCTCTTTTATTCATTTTCATCAGATCTCTCTGAGGCATTTGAAGGATCACGAGTCGCTGAAGTATATTTAATTGAAAGTTGTATGATGTATTGTATTAAAGAGTTTAATTTCAATGCTCCCACCATTTTATTGGATATCATTGAACATAATGTGACTGCAGACAAAGCTAATCAATTTAAGAAAATGGTATACCTTGTTCTGATTTCGATGGGCCTATCCTACCTGGGTTTGCGATATTGGCTTTAATATTGTTCGGTCCCTTGCAAGTCCATGGCTATTGTGAAAATAAGTTGTGTGTTTAATAATCGTTTTGACAAGTCCTTTTGAAAGATTAGGCGACTTCCAATCATTCTACAAGTAAACACCATTCCATTTGGTTAAAATAACATAATTGAAAATTAGGATTTTTTTAGAAGTTACAAAATTAAAAGTGTGCTACAAGATTTGGATTCCTGATTCTGAATTAAAAAGGAAATGTCTTATGCTCAAAGCCGATCAGAGTCGAAATGGAAAAGTTATTAGCCTCCAAAGGGGTAAATGTATGCAAAAACGACCAAATTGTCAATTTGGTGGGCAATAACTCTGCCATTTCGACTCCGATCGTCTAGGAGCATAAAACATTTTCGTTTTCTTTTGTCAAGATGAACTCGAAACAATAGTTACCTTTTTACATTTCTCCCGAACCACTACCCC
>NW_026267140.1:570491-574090 GCF_000697945.3 Frankliniella occidentalis | reverse complement strand
CCCCCCCACCCCCTTGGGTGCGACTTCACATCCATGTTTTTCCAGTGCACGAACAGAACTCTGAAGCCGGCGCGAGGGGATTGATTGGGAATGTACACAAGATTACGTAATTACAGGGATTAAACGTGAATTTTGAGGGATTACACTTGAGCGTTGTTGAATTTCTCGCTCTAAAACCATGAAATTTCGACAATTAGGTGAAATTTGGTCAAGTATTACTCGGAATACATAAGGATTACATTGGAATTACACCCTCATCTGTACACAGGATTACGCGAGTGGTGGCCCCATCGAGCCGGCGCCTGTCTGTTTTTCGTTTCCCGTGAAACGCGTGTAACGCTCCCCGTCTCTCTGTTCCAGACAGTCCCTGGTGATGGAGAAAGGAGGGGCCGGCGCCCTCCTCCTGGCCTCCACTGTTGAGCACCGCCTGCTGGTAGCCGCAGCGCGAGCCGCAGCTGCGGGGGAGAGCGCCGCTAGCGCAGCCGGCGCCGCGGCCGAGTGGGGCAGCGAGAGCAGGAGCAGCCAGGGCGGCAGCGGCCCCGGGCCGTCCGCAGCACGGGATGAGATGTCGTCGGCCTACACGTCCTCCTCCGAGCCGACCGGCTGGACGGAGGAGCCGTGGGCACGCGGCGCCAACGGCAGCAGCAGCACTCCCGCACTGCTGGCCTCCGTGGCCGCCGCCGCGTCCGGGTACGTCAGCGCCGGCCTGGTGGCCAGCGCGCTCCCCGGCCAGGACGACGCCTGGGCCAACGCCTCCTCCTCGGCCCCCAGCCTGGCCGCCAACGCCACCCGCAACGAGACGCTCCCCAGCGGGCCCGTCTTCTGCGAGGGGTGGGAGGCCGTGCAGAACAACCTCTTTCAGGTCGCCAACCTCTTCTACTGCATCGCCTTCCTAGTGCCGCGGCACTTCAAGCAAAGCGTGCTGCTCTACAGGTATACTTGAGCGCCCTGCGCCCTTAAAGTTCTTCTTATGTAAGACATTTACTCCAATCTGTCACTAAGAGTGTATACGTAAGCCCTAATTCTTGAAGTTGAAGCCAAGTAACTCGTGTCTCGCATGTTTTACACTAAAAACGCACCGAGACATTAAAAAAATAGACTTTTTATTGACTTTCCCAGCAGTGCGGAGAAAACAACAGCTCTCCCTCTGAATAACTGGTGGCGAACACTGAACAATACCCCCCCCCCCCCCCCGTACGGCACAGACGCACAATGGACATGGCAGCAGAGCGGCAACTCTTCTTTCAATTTCCCGGACAATTTGCCGCGCGAATTCCTGTTTCAATTAAAAATTAAATAAGCCGGCCACCGTGGGGCCGGAGGGGGTGTAGAGGGCTAGAGGCAATTAGAAGAGCAGCGCGAATGGCGTCTGAAAGGCAGGGGGCGGGAGAGTGATTCTGTCGCGCGTAGGGCTGCAGCCCCTCGGCTGCACCGCTGCGCCCTCCTGTAGGGCTGCTGCTGGGTGAGTAGCACAACATCGTTTGATCCCCCCCCCCCTCCCCTTCCTTTCTCATTTTAAGCAATCACGGAGATCTCAGAGCAAAGGTCGACGGCGGAGTAGAGGGTGTCTTCGGGCTGTCGTCGTCTGCTCCCCACCCATACAGCAGCACAGCCTCCGTTGCACAAGAAGCCCTCCATCCGCCCGTAACCTCGTCGAGGCCATCGCCCTCTTTTCTCTGCACTCTTTCACTCTCGCTCTTTCCCACCAGTCCCGACTACAAGCCTGAGCGTTGCCCGATGCACGCATGAATTTGTCGTTGTGGTATACTATACTGCTCGCCACTTCTCCAAGATGGGAAGGGTTTGTCGGCCGGGCCCCGGGCCAGCGCAGCGCGGTGACCTTCCCTTTTACGACCCCCACTTCTTTCCACTCTCCCCACTTTCCCTCGGGATGAATATGAATTGGAGCGCGCAGCCCCCTCCCCCCTCTTCTATATATACAAGCTGCAAAGCGTGGTTCTCAAAGAGGCTCCGAGACCCAGACAGTCTCTGGCTGAAGCAGAAGCCAAGAAGAGCAGCCGGTGCAGCCCGTGGCATAACCTTATTAAAAGGATCCTCAAATTTGATGGTACAACATTCGTAGGCTCCCATACACTGAAATTAATTGACCTTTCCCTAATTTCCATTTTTTGGGCCTGCTCCTTATGCTTTTAATCCCCAAGGGTAAGGGAGGGTGGGCCACTTAGTGACAGGGGCACATAGTGACAAATCGCTGCGCTATGGCCCTCCAGTTAACTGTTTGCACCAGCCTCGGTGCATGGAACAAAGTTTTTGACCTCTAGAAACATATACCACAAGCCCGGTGACCTTTCGGTTTTGTCGGGTTCTTGGCCCGACCTACGTCCACTACGAAAGCTCCCCGAGAACAACACACTTGAGCCCTTGTTGGTGACACTTTTGCTTTTGTCAGGTTCCTTCTCGTCTTGGGCTCGCTGCTCACGGCATCGTGGGCGAGCTTCCACCTGTGCGCGTTCGACGTGTTTGTCTGGAACGTGGCCCTGATGGTGGTGAACGCAGGCCATACTGCGGCGCTGGTGGTGCGCTTCCTGCCGCCGGCGCTCTCGCCCGACCTCACCGAGCTCTACCTCAAGGTGTTCCGCCCGCTCAAGGTGTCCAAGAAGGCCTTCAAGGAGCTGGCGCGCGAGGCGGCCGTGCTAACGCTCGAGGCCGGCGACACGTACGCCGTGGAGGAGCAGACGCCGGCCGACGAGCGCCTCTCGATCCTGCTCAAGGGCAAGTAAGTACGCGGGCGGTGCAAAGAGGGGCGGAGTAGATCTCGTTAATATTAGCATTTTATACATCAATTTAAAAGAGCAGGTATCTCGTTGGATAGTTGTACTTTATTTGTAGAGATGACTATAAGACATCGTTCAGACTACGAGCGACACTGTATTATTTTATTTACCAGGTGGCTGATTAACCCCGCTCACCTCTGTAGTTATGCTGTACTGCACGCACGAGTGCGGGTGGGCTTGCCTATCGCCCCTGTAGCGCCTTACGAGCCGAGCGAGTAGGCAACCCGGCGTGCATGCGGTACAGCACACAAACAGAAGTGAGTGGGGTTAATCAGCCTCCTGGTACTTTCATCAACGTACAATATCAGTAGATATAGTTTCTACAATAGAGGTTGTCCCCAACCGGATTAAAATTCAGATAATAGCTTTAGCTACGTAGAACAAAGATAGAACTTGGTCCATGTGAGCCACAGATCCTGCAGCCTCGACTCCCTGAAAGTTAAAGCCAGCAGGGGGTCAGGTGGTCTGCGCCGGGAGCCCCGAAAGTTTAAGCGTCTCGGTACACTGTACCTACACATCCAAGAACAGGGTCGAACCAAAATCCTTACATTGTTATTGCATGACACAATGAAGAGGGATGAAATTATTCATCGGGTAACAATGTGTTCTACGAGAGTGATGATTAATAAACCATCAGCATTAAAGTTGTGGGCCAACAACGCAGTGGACACGCGTGCTGAGAAAATTAGCCTTTGTGTTTTCTACGAGGGGTACCGGGTGATTCAGAGCACGCGCCGCCGTGTTGCGGGTTTGCCTATCCTCGACTCGGCGGGCGCACGGGTGAGAGGTGAGGTGGTGAGGGGT
>NW_026267140.1:532749-569800 GCF_000697945.3 Frankliniella occidentalis | reverse complement strand
AAATCATAAAAGTCAAATAAATTTGATCAAAAAGTCAAAAAAAAGTCAAATAAAAGTACAAAAAAAGTCAAAAAAAGTCAAAAAGTCACGGCCCAAAAAAATCGACTAAAAGTAGGTGTACGTCCAGAATCGGAGTGATGTACCCCTCGGTTTTCTAACTTTAAGTAAACGTATTTTCCAACTAAGGGAAGAAATTAGCTGGTATGACAGAACTTTGTGTATCGTTAATCACAATATCATGTGTATAACTTCACTCCCTCGTATATTCCTAGAACAGGCTAGTAAGTCGCTAGTTCATAGACCTGTAGAACTGGTCCTTAGTGCCGGCCGCCACTCCCCGTGTTGCAGGCTGGCCGTTAGCTGTGACGGCACACACCTGCATCACATCAACATCCACCAGTTTGTGGACTCACCCGAGTGGGAGGCGAACCACGACACGAGCGAAAACACCTTCCAGGTAACAGAGCGCGCCCGCAGAGGGGCCGCGAGAAAACTGATGGCAGGTTGTCTTCGTACGTTTTGAAAAAGTACATAGAGTAGACGTCATAAATAGAGTAGAAAAACAGCAAGTACCAATTAGAGCCAGAGTAGAATTTTTGTTGTGTTTTTCTCTTTGCTCTTTTATTATGATATAAATAACTTCAACTTCATTCGATGGTGCATTATCGTGACAAGATTGTCAAAAATGAAGTAAACCTAACCGCATCCAAGGGGCAAATCTCGTGGGGTTTCCAAGAAACTCCAATGGTGGTCCTGAACCCAGCATGAGAGGGCGAGGGCAACTTAACTTACATATTTTTTTCCGTGTATAGTCCAAAACCCGGGATTCCCTCTGTTCTTTTTATTCGTAAAATACCTCATTAAATGTGATTCTGAGGGAAACATTAAAATGGATGACATAATCATAAAGTCGCGCTGCTCGAAGAGCTCCCCTGCAGACTAATAACTAGGTGGCCGGTATTTGTATGTTGAAGGTTACCATCTCTGCTGAAGAAGAGAGCGTGTACATGTGCTGGCCGAGGATGAAGCTGTCACGCGTACTGAGGCACCGACCGCAGGTGCGCATCGTGCTGGACACCCTCATAGGTGAGGACTACGTCTTACGTACGCAGTAACCTGTGTCGGTGGGACCAGAGCATCTACAGCCGCAGGGTAGACCTGTTCCCAAAACAATCTTTTCCCGAAGGTCGCAATGCGGTCGCAATGAGGGAATAATTTTGTTCTTTCCAGAAGAAATAACCTTTGTTAGCTATACCTTGTCGCATCTCCCAACGAATCCGTAGTGGATGTCTGTCAAAAGAAAATGACGTAGACCTTCGTCCCATCACTTTCTTCTATGTACACGAGCACCAATTAAATTGTCAATTTGTACTTGTAAATGTGGACGACTCAGTCGGAGTAGGGGTGGAAATTTTTAGGGCAGTTTACGGTTACCTCCATATGTCGTGACAAGTGGGCGTAGTTTACTGTACGCTACACCTCTCTTTTTCCGAAAGAAAACAGAACAAGGAGTGTAAACTTAAATGCGAGCTTCAATGAATGCTCCAGGAAGTGACGCTATGCGCTTGTTCCGAAAGTACGTCCCTTTTTAAAAAATGTTTAGATTCATTCGGCAAATAAATTACGGGACCTCGGTGCCTGCGAGACTTAGGGTAGGCCATCCCGCAGTACACGCGTGCACTGCATGCAATATATTGCCAACGTACCAGGCGCTATGATAGCTTGCAAAGGCTGAACGGACGGCTGGGCTGAACTTGCCTCGTCCATAACGGCATTTGGCGGACAAACTTTCTGGACGATTCGTGGCGGTACAAGGGGACAGGTCAAACATTGGGCGCGACGTGTCGTCGGCTCCACGCAGCTGACGGCGGGTTCACTGTTAAAAAATCCTACAGGAAATTCTACAGTTTGCCCTGTCAATTTGTCGCTACGGTGGCGACTGTAATTTTTGATTACAGTCTACTCTGTACAGGATGTACTGAACTTCGCAAACCGCCTTTTTGGTCAACACAGCACTTGACTTCAACACTGAAGTACAGCCCATATCATAACAGTCTGGCCTGTACATAAAATATACAGGACGCCCTGTAGTCAAACTGTAATTCCTTACAGCATTTTTAACAGTGTTGCATACCCAACGTCGCCCAGCGTCTTTTCTCCTTCGACCGTGTGTTAACGAAATGCAAAGTTAAGACCAGTCCCTAACGTTGACGTGCACCTTCCCACGCAGGCAAGGACATCACCCATAAGCTGTACTCGCTCAACGAGCACATGCACGGCAACGACCGCGCCCGTGCGCGGGCGGCGCGCTCCGAACACTGGCGGCGCAGCATGGCACGCTCCGTGAGCGTCGACGCCGTGCACACCGGCACCCGCGGCCACGTGCGCTCCGCCGCCTTCAAGAGCGCGCGCCGGGAGAGGGCCACCAGCGCGGCGCAGCAAGGCGACGAGGGAAGAGACGGTAAGCGACTCGAACTGCTGCACCAAAACGCAGTGCACACGGCGACGGGTGCCCAACTCGAAAAATCATTCGGACATCGTTTCGGTACCGCTTGCGCGGGTCATTTCTCACCGGGTGGGGATTACCAAACCTTGATAGGGATTATCAACTCTGGGTGGGTGTACTTGATTACCTTCAGTTGGGGATGCCTCGAGTGCACCTTTGTGCTGCGAACACTAGGACTCACACTGACACTGGTGCCCACCTGTTTGCAGTGCTTCAGTCGCCGGTGCGCGCGGGCCAAGCGCAGTGCTGGATCCCGCTGGTCGCCAACCACTTCCCAGTGACGTCGCCCTTCACGGACGCACAGGGTCAGCCCCAGGCCCTCACGGCGGCGATGGCCAACGCGCCTGGTATGGCGGCTGTCTCTGGATTGCCACTGACGACGTTACCTGCCGGTGTTCCGGGTGTCCCAGTGTCCGGAGTCCCGGGACTAGGACTGCAAGTGCCGTCAAGCATGGCCCTAGTGCCTGTTCCGGTCATCGTGCCCGTCCTAGCTCCGCCGCCAACCCTCCACCAGGCACGGAATCGTTCTATGCGCCGGGCGGGGGCCGGTGTTGGAGTAGGAGTCGGCGTTGGAGTCGGAGTGGGAGTCGGAGTGGGGACGGGCGCCAGCGGGGTTAAGTTTGAGGCGACTCCGGTATGACGGCAAGCTCCCAACCTCACGCCGAGCCCAGGCCTCAGCCCGTCGGAGGGTGCTGCGGCAGGCACTGAAAATCTTAGTCTAGACTGAGCGAAAGGCGAACAATCAACGGAGAGAAAATATAATTTAACGAACAATGAATGGAGAGAAAAAAAAAATGTGAACAATGAATGGCGAGAAAACAACTAAAGGCGAACAATGAATGGAAAGAAGAATTGAAAGGTAAAGAGAGAAAAATGTAAAGGTAGGCTAATTGTAACGGCAGCAAAAATGTGTGTTTTTACTAATAAAAAAAAGGCATGCTGCATCGTTCAAGAAGCATATTTTCAACAAATAAAAAAATAGCAGCAATGCGGTTGAATATGTGATATGCATATACTCATATGAATGAATAAAATCCATATAGTATAAAAATATATTTGTGTGTTAGTGATGGACCTTATAAACTCAAATTGTTTTGATATCTGCATATTACGCTAAATGTGGTTGTGCTTTGTGTGTTGTGTCCCACCTAGATGTTGAAATGAAAACTGATATTCAATGTGCTGGTTACTTCAAAAATACCTAATATAAGATACAGACCCAGTGAGAAATGATCAATCGAAAATACATCAATAGGACGTAAAGTCGTCACAATATCATCAAATTTGTGGCTATATTTTCATAAAGATCAGATCATTGACGTCAAATTGATGTCTTTAGAATTGATTATTTCTCACTGAGGAGCCACTAAAGATGGAAAGACCAACACCAAATGAGGATTAATAAAAAAACTAGGGATGTATAATAGTGAGGTAGCTAACAGAGGAAAAAGAATAGCATGTGGAACATTAACTTTCTGATAGGTCTTTAGTTTCACGCCCCTAGGTGATACCAGAAGAAGGGGTAACGGCTTGACTAATCAGGAATCTTCATGTTTTTCCCACCCTTCTTCTTCTTCCTCTGTTAGCTGAACCACACTATAGACTTAAGTTGGGAAATTAAGTAATATTCAACTACCCTATTCTGGTTAGATTATTTGCCTGATGGCAATCTTTAGGCTATGCCAATTTCTGTGTAACATTATGCATTCTGCTGAAATGAAGTGGAAAGAAAGTTAACTTCTGCTTCAGTTCTCTTTGGAAATAACATTCAGCATCTCACAACACATTCATGCATGATTGATGAGATTGAGATTTATCAAAACAACAGAAATGGAAAGAAAGGTTCTTTCTGAGAATCTTAAAAAGTTCACATAGTAAAACATATGGCATCCTCTAAGAGAGAGCCAAAGTTTTGCATGAAAAAGAAGGCCAAAATGTAGCATTCTTTGAAAGAATGCCAAAATGTTGGCAAGCAAGACCAGCCATGTGTATTAATAGCAGAAGCATTAAAAGAAACAGACCTTTCTTAAAATGCATATCTACAGAAAACAAACTGAAAAGACTTGCATTTAGTGTATTAATACATAAACATACATGTTATTAAACATAAATGACTGACAGATTTCCACAAAATGCTGCCAAGATTCCAAAGAAAACTGTGTTTAAAATACTTTCATGCTCAATGAAGATGGCAAAGCCTAAACACATTCCTCATCTCATGAGACAAATCATTAAAAACTATTAAATTGGATAATCAAAGCCTTCGTCAATGTTGTCAGAAAAGCTGTAAAGTTGTTCAGTAGAAACAGCAAAAATTTACGCAATGTTTGTGATACCATGTGACCTTAGATAATGTACATAAAGTAGGTAACATATTACATTGTATGACCTATTTCATAACTAATGCATGTTTCATATGAAATTTAATGTTTAGAATGTGTTTGAATGGGGCACCTGCTAGAAAACAAATCAAATATCATGTTGGCACAAAATTTGTGTACAGAATAAACAAATCACATTGATTAACTCATTTAAGGGTCACTCATCAATGAGGTATGTGTGTGTATATATGTAAAAGAGCAAACTCAAATTTGTATAAGCTTTGAAATAAAAAAATATGTGTTGCAAATAATTTTCATCAGTGTCCAAACACAAACTTTTAGGTCAAGAGCGATTCAGGGAGAAGTGCAATGAAAAATACGAGGAGAACCCTTATTTGTAAATATAATATACAAATAAAATTATTGTGAAATAAGCAAATAACAGATACAAATCTCGGATGTCATACAAATAAGTACATACTTCACCAAGTAATTATATGGATTGACATGAAAAAAAGAATATTGATTGTTTTTGATACATAGATAATACACATTGTAAGGATTGTACAAATAATATTGGGATTTAGAAAATATTACTTCAAAACAGAAACCTTTATTAACAGCACATCAATATTTTCAATTTTGAAAGTACTGAAGCCAGTATATGCGAGTCAGTTCTTCACTTCTAGGTCTACATTAGTACAGCTGGAACTATTTTCGATCTTCCCAACATTTCTCCTTGACCTCTTCAGGCCAACAGAAATGTACTTCAATGTTTTCAGTAAAAAAGGCATCTATTATAAGAGTCCAAACTTTTCGAGTAGCAAGCAAAACCTTTGGATCGTCGAACGCTTCAAAGCCTATATACCACAAATTGGACTTTTTCACAACCCTCTTCAAATCCTGAAGGCATTTACCAATTGCCGAGAAAGATACGCTTTCATTATGACGATCTTTCACGACTAATCCAAAAATGTTGGCCGAACGACGTACAGTATGGTACAGACTGCCTGAACCTTGTTTGTGGCTTAAATAATCTGACTCAAACCCATATTTTGCGACCAACCTCTGGATAGTTGGAGTAATAAAATGATCTTTACTGGCAATAAACACAAGAGCACAATCAACTGGGTTCAATTCTGACAGCGGTTTTGGAGTATGCACAAGAGATAAGTTCCACTTTTTAGGGGGAGCGCCTTCAGCCTGTGTGCAAGAAAATTGTGATCTTTAAATAATCTTTGAGGGAGAAAAATAGATATTTCAAAAAAAAAAAAAAAAAAAAAAAAGGCAAAGTTCTTCTATAAAGTAAATAGGTACAGTACTTACTTCAATTGAGCAAACTGTTATCTCAATCTGTGTGTTTGCAAACTGTTGTTTAAGAAGATTAGAGACTTTCTTCCAGTCAAGCTGATCACGACCACAACCTATCTGTGGAATAGCAATTTCCTTGATTTTATGTTGAAGGCACAGGTCCTTCCACTCTACAACTGACTTTTCAAAGTCTTCCCACTTGGGTTTACCAGTGCTACATAGCTTAGTCACAAGATAGTAAATGTACTGTCCCGAATTCTGAATTTTCAGAAAAGCTACCTGGCCAGGATTCTTGTTTTGGTCTAACAGCTCTGGGATATTCCTGAATTTCTTTCTGGAAATCAGTTGATACAGTTAAAAAAAAAACTCAAAAAGGCATAACTATTGTATGATTACTAACTTTGTGGGATTTAAATGTTCTTACCTGAATTCAACAGCAATACCAGAACTCATTATAAAGTCTGAACCCACACAATGAGCTAAAGCATGACTTTCAGACATTTTAAAGAGATCACTTTTAATTTCTTTTATTACTGTTGTTTCCAAACTCCTGCTCTCTGCTGATGAACCTCCGAGGGAACTTTTCTCTTCAGAGGGTCTTTGGAGCTGTTGCCTACTGGGACCAAAATCTCTATCATTCCTAGATAATGTCTCTCTCTTTAGTGGCTCTCCGTGAAGATTTGGCGGTTCAGAGGATCTTTTAGGTTGTTGTTTCTTGGGATGAATGTCTCTTTTATTTGAGGATGAGTTTTGTTGTTTGCCTGTCCAAGAGAAAATTTTACCACTTAAATTCATGAACAAATGACTGAAGAAAAGCACCAAATTTGTTGTATGTACTATGAAGGGCTGCCACATATGTAAATTGAAAATATGTCAGATAACTGTAAGAATAACAAAAAAGTAAAAAATTGATAGGTTGAGGTGAATTATCAGCATATCATTCACAAGTTGGGTTGCCACAAGTACAGAAAATTGAAATTCCTAGACTATTTAATACAACCTTGATGAGAAGGCAAAGATAGGCGGTCTAAATGCGTTTAACAGGGTCTATGCAGGGAAAAAAGCTACATGTTTATTGTTTGCAATGCAAAGAGTAAAGCAATGCAATGTCCTAGTCATTCAAAATAGCAAGTCTAGAAAAAAAAAGAAGAAAGAAGAAAAAAACTTGAGCAAACCAATAGAAATTTGCTGGCTGTTCTACCCTGGCATGGCTTTCAGTTCCCTGACATGTGGCAACGTTGCTACACCTACTAGCAGCAGCCCTCATATTTCAAGACACTTCACGTTTTGCACTTTCTCTCAAAAATGATTCTGTACTACTGATACTCTTACTTGGAGATTCCTGCCATGAATAGTTTAAAGTGTCCATGAAACAATTACTAGTACTCTGAAAAAAGAAATGAAGGAATTTCTGTTATCTTTTCACCTTTGATAAACTGATAAAAAGATTAACAAATCATTTAAGTCAGAACCATGTTAATTGGTCTAGAAATTACCAATCAATTACATAAATTAGATTTGAATCAATTTTTACTACATGTTAATGGATGTTTACTTACCCAGGTAGCACACCAGTGCATGTTAAAAGACATACAAGCTGCACTCATGTTTTAAAAACACACTGCACAGTGAATGCTCTATTCTACCACTATTTGCTACCTGGGTACACTACATTATCAAAAGCAATAGCAAGCCTGAAAACTAAAGCTCCCAATAATCAAAGAACAACATTACTAATACTTCAATTCTACACAATCTAGAAACATGCAAAATTAATAGATAACGCAAGATAAGAGACTTACAGTCGGTAATGAGCCTTCAAAACTTTCCTCAGAAATGTCTGTAGAATGGGAGACTTCAACACACACAGAGGAAAATTCTTTGACCAAGTTTGAATTTTCATCTTCAGACACAGTTAACTTATTGTCAGCAAATGAATCTCTCTCTTCAAGTCTATAATAACTGTTTACAGAAGATGCATTTTTCTCCAAAAGCTCTTGAAGATTTAAACATTTTTCCCTATATTTTTCTGCCTCATTTTTCAGATAAGAAATCTGATTATGACATAAAGTAAGCTCACAATCGCGTTTTTCAATTTCTTGAACTTTAGAAGTCAGCATTAAAGAAATCTCTCGGTGAGAGTTTTTAAAGTAATTTAGCTCACTCCCTAGTACGAAACAATTGGTGCATACAGGTGCAGGTTCATAAGAAGCTGGAAAACTCCAAGAATATGCTGGTGAAACATTCCAGGCAAACACATCACCTGGTATACCTTGATAGTATGTGTTCGCCATCCTGGGTCCATGACTAAATTGGCCAGGATCTTCATTTGAGGCTCTACTTCTTCCTGTGTCTCGCTGTTCCCGTACCCTTCCTGGCAATTTATCTTGATGCTCCATATTCAATCAAACCTGGGCAGAAATAGCAACACTAATCAGTCTACAAACATACAACATTGGCTAGACCTGTCGATAAAAAAAAAGAACATTTAATTTCATAGTGGACCTATAGGTATAGGAAACAGGAAGGGAGGAGGAAACAAGAACAAGAGGGGAATACCCTGGTCTGTCTGCACTTGATACTGTCACAAGAACGATGCAAAGTAATAAGAGACTTTACGGCATTATGGAAAAATAAAAAATGATATGAAATTGACGACAAAGTAAAAGTACTAATTCAGAGAAATTGAGTCAAACGATTTTAATTGTGTACTAGGAGGAGGTTATGGTGTGATCAAAGTACAAATGTTACAAAAGCACATTTTTATCATATTATAAACATTTAAAAAGATCATTCCATGTAAAAATCGTCATCTAGATCGTTAATACGTAGCATCGAACAGGTGGTAGTGACGTACTTTCTTAAAATTTCGCAGTAGATTTCACCACTCTCTCCACTCCTTCACTACACTGTCACTGTGATCGCGGTCGTGGTCCGGCTCCGGTTCCGCGCGTTCCCCGCTCAGTTTGGTCCTTGGTCCAATCGTATGAATGGTCAAGAAGCTCAGACACCCGGCAGAAATAGGATTAGGAAAGTGCACTTTTCTTCTGTTTTTTTTGTTTTTTTTGTGATTGAAACAACAGTAGCAAGTTTTTGGTAATATTTCTACGCCTTCAATTTTTAAATTATTAATGTGGAGACATACTAAAATAACGGATAGGTCATAGGCTGCTAGTCGAGGTCCGAGGTCCTAGGTCTGGCTCGAGTAGAGTTTGCTAAAATGCGCGGGTGCCGCTTTCAAGGATTCCAGTTGATGGTCTGGAACGCACCCTGTGCTTCACTTTGGTTGTAGGAAAGTGCTGTAAGCACGAAAGGAGGGCAACGGCAGTCCCTGAATCAAAGCAGCTGAAAAACAATTGTTTTGGTTTGAATTTAGTCGAGATTAACAAAGTCTATCACTGTTGTGAGATTCTCCAACCACACGTATTTGAGTGGCGCTAGGAGTAAGTTGTTATGATTCACTTAACTGCACTAGAGCTTGGGTTTGCAGAATGTTTGACGTCTTCTGCGATACGTTGAAAGTAAACACCTAATTCAGTCTCCACCGTGAATAACCTATGAATTGAGTATAGGCGTTGATTTATTACCTATGTTTTGGTGCCTTGTGACATTTTCATCAACCCCCTTTGGAGTTAGGTTGTATGGAAATCGTACTTTATAAATAACTAATGGCGTCATGTAACCCTACATATGAAAACTTTCCATAGCTTTCTGAAATGTAGCACCCTTTTCATTATTTTAATGACTTTTGTTTTCGATTTTATCTAGTAGCTTTATTAATGTTAAAGATTCACTCAACTTTTGGTCTTTAAGTTCGAGAGTGTAAGCATTACTGATGTTCTGTGGAACGTGGAGTCATTGATCAATTTCTTTATCTAAACTGGTATTTTTCCTGGCCTTTCCTTTATTGTAATGTGTTTTGTCAATTACAATATTTTTTACTTGAATTTTTTTTTTTTTTTATTTACAGGACCTGTTCTTCATATTTCTTTTCCTGTTATGGCCAAATTCTATTAAACAGTCTTCATGTTGCGTTGGCCAAATAATCAGGGTGTCATGGTAAGTAGGGGTTTGATCTTCACAAAGTTTCCAATAACTTTAGGACTAGATGAGCACTTGTTAAGTATGATTGAACTTAATACAGTTGTACAGAGGGACACCTTGACTAGGATTTTATTTCTTATAGAATATAATATTTTAACTCAAATCAAGCTTTTTTTAATTTTTTTCTTCTTTTTGTGTTTCCATTGCTGTTTTCTTCAATATTGTCTCTGTAAGGAGGAGTAGTATTGTGCACTCAGTATTCTATGCTGTTGCATGGTTCTAAAGATACAATGTCTCTTACCCAGGGGGACGATCCACCTTACTTGGTTGTTGGCACAGAAGTAAGTGCCAAGTATAAAGGTGCCTTCTGTGAAGCAAAAGTCCGAAAAGTTGTGAGAAGTGTCAAGTGCAAGGTAAATGCTTGTCAGCTATCAACCTAATGTTTTTTGTTTTTTTTCATATTCAATTCATATAGCTTACCTGTTTTGTTTTTTTTAAACTAGGTCAATTTTAAAGTTGGAGGGTCTGCTATAGTAACAGATGATCAAATCCGTGGAACATTGAGGGTATGTGGTTAAAAAGAAACATGTTTCTTTTAAAAGTAAACAAGGTAAAACTGTTTTTACTTGCCAAAAGGCACTGATCAATAATTATTTTTTTAGGTTGGTTCTGTTGTTGAAGCTAAGCACCCTGACAGAAAAGAGTTTGTTGAAGCATGCATCACTAAAATTCAGGATTGTAGTCAATATACTGTTGTGTTTGATGATGGTGATATAACCACATTAAGAAGAACGGCCTTGTGCTTAAAAAGTGGAAGGCATTTTGCTGAAAGTGAAACTTTGGACCAACTACCTCTAACTCACCCTGAGCATTTTGGTAATCCAGTTGTTGGGAGCAGAAGAGGCGGGAGAAGAAGCAGAAATCCAATGTGAGTTTCAGATTATAATAGACATTTTTCTAAGCTATTTGGTTTACTTGAATTCTTAAGATACATACACTACTACATCTTTTCCCTCAAATATTAGGAGTGATGAAAGTAGTGAAGAGGAGGAAGAACCAAGGAAAGGGAAATCTAAAGAAGAAAAAGAGGCAGATATAGGCAAAGTTGTGTGTGTTGAACTTGGAGACAAGAAAAAGCAGAAAGATAACTGGTTTCCTGGTCTAGTTGTTCACCCTGCTGCTCAAGAGGTTGTCCGCATCAGAGTTAAAGATGAATATTTAGTGCGATCTTTTAAAGATGGAAGATAGTGAGTGATATTGTGCAATTTAGCTGTAACTCTCTGTAGTAAGTCTTTAAACTAAATTGTTGATATTGTATATTTTTTTGACATTTCTAGCTTTACCGTTCCAAAAAAAGAAGCTAGTGAATTTACCAGAGAAGTTGGTTTAAAAGTTGACAACAATACTTTGAAAACAGGTGAGTACCAGTCAGATAATATCTTATCTCACTAACTAAAAGAGGGAAGTGGGTGTTATAAATTGTCTTGTTCCTTTCAGCTGTGGACAAAGCATTGCAATACTTGGATAAGGATGAGCTTCCTCCTCATTGGGACCGGGAATTGCTGTTTGGTTTGGATGAAGCCTCAACAGCTTCTGATAGTGATGCAGCATTTGATTCTGACAGTTCAGATGATGAGCCAAGAGAAGAAAAAGATCATTTTGTGGCTCAGCTGTATAAGTTTATGGATGATAGTGGAACTCCTATTAATCGTGGGCCAGCAATATCTGGCAAAGATATTGATCTCTACAAATTATTTAAGGTAAAGCGGCTCTTGTAAAATCTTGTAAACTTTGATTTGTTTTTAAAATCTAGTCAGCTACATTAATGTTCAATGACTTTGTTAGGTTGTGCACAAGGCTGGAGGCTGTAATCGAGTGACTAATCACAATCAATGGAAGATGGTTTCGCACAAATTGGGTTTTGGTCAATTTTCCAACACTGCAAACCTGGTTAAAGGTGCTTATAAGAAGTACCTTCAGAGTTTTGAAGAATTCTACAGAAAATTAGGATGCACAATGGTGAATCATCCACGTGGGAATAAAGTTCGTCATAGAGGGGGAAGAAGCCTTATTCGAGATAAAGATCGGTCTACTCCAGTCAATGTCCCTCAGAGTGATAACAAGGTAAGAAGCAGTAACATTTACACTGTTACCCCTAATGTTGCTTGTTTCATGTCTCAAAGATATTTTACCCACCCGTAAATTTTTAGGATAAAGGCTCTGATACTGTAGATGATGATGATGAACCATCAGAAAAGAGTGAAGAGGGTATTGAACTGAGTGCTGATGAAAAGGATGAAGACATTTTGAAACGGAAAGAAGGTACTGCAATCACTTAATTTGTATTTCAGCGATTTAATATTAAAATGTACTGTAAATTGGGTTTATTTTCACAGGCAGGGATGTTGAGGTTGTTACCAAACTGCCTCTTGGCCCTCCACCACTAGAGCGCAAACCATCGGATCCTCAACTTAAGGTAAATACCCCAAGAGGTAAACCCAAGAGATTGACAGATACCCCAGGAAATAAATCTGGTATAGATGTCAAGAAGAAAATCGTTGTGCCAAAGGTAAAAAGAGTTTTGGACGATGATGAAGAGGAGGAATCTGACATGCTAGATGTTGAGGACCTTGATGAGGATGATGAAGATAAGGTATTTATTCTGTGTTCCATTATGGATTTTTGTTGCTCCTGTTATTGTTATGTCGTACATCTTTTAGATTTTCTCCTGCTTATACAGGAACTATTTGAACATTGTGTAACCATTTGTTTCCTCTCCTCCCTTTAGCTTACAACTACCAGATCCAAGTCTAAAGAGGAATTCTCCAAACCCAAAAGTGAACAAAAGCCCTGTGCTGAAGTAGAAAAGAAGTCAAGGTCTACTGAAAGTGTGGAGAAAAGAATCAAACCATCATTAACAGCTACAGTTGAAAAGAAAATTGGTCGACCATCCCTCTCAACATCAGATAAAAAGGGTAAGGCTACACAAGATGGTGATCGCAAAACAGTCCGGTCTCTGGCTGCTGAGTTTGAAAAAAAAGGTAAAGGCTTGGATACCGATAAAAAGGATATGACCACATCAGATAGTGATAAAAAATCTCGCACCTATTCAGTGGGTGAGAATGAAAAAAAAATAAGACCATCACTTACAGCAACTCTAGAAAGGAAAAAATCCAGCAATGATACTGAGAAGAAAAATCGCCAAAGTGGTGCTGATTCAGAAAAGAAAATTCGCCCCTCACTCACAGCAGACCCAGAAAGAAAGAAAGTGCGACCTTCACTTACTGCTGATCCAACTAAAAAAGTGTCTCGCATAGACAGTGAAAGAAAGAAAGAAAGAATCTCACGGCCATCTGAATTAGATAGAGATGATTCAGACAGGAAAACTAAAGTCCATGACAGTGACCGTAAGAATAACACATCTGAATCAAGTCGACTGTCTTCTGCTGGAGACAGTGATAGAAAATCTTCCAAGTCTGACTCTGGAGATTCAGAAAAGAGAGGTAACTCTAAATCCAGAAGAGGAGATGAAGACAGGCGAAAGCAACAGGTTCGTAAACGTAAAGATAATGAAGATGTAGGTAGTAGCTCTGTTGATGACAGTCTAGATTTACTACCAAATTACAAAAATGTGTGTATTGGCGATAAATTAAAAGTCTATTATGGACCAACTCACGAGTCAAAAGTTACCTATGAAGCTAAAGTTTTGGAGGTAGAGGGAGAAGGCCAAGATGAAACATTTCTTGTTCATTACACTGGGTGGAATAACCGATATGATGAGTGGATCAAACGTTCAAGAATAGCTGATAATCTTAGTTGGTCTCCTGCACGTGGTAAAAGGCGCCATCAAACACAGCTTGCAAGTGTCAAAAAGTCATCAACCAAGAAACGCACTTTGACACCTGCTCGAGATTCTGCATCCCCTCTTCAGAAGGACCAGTCTTTACCATCGCTTCCAGGTGTTGAAAAGTCACGTGACTCTCAACCCCCTCGTTCATCAACACCTTCATCAGTCACATCTTCATCAAGCAGAACGAAATCACCTGCAATGAGACCAGGTTCTGCACGTGTGACAAGGAACACTATTGGGGATTCATCCCATCAGCCAGCAGAACTGATGACAAGACGGACAAGGACGCGACGGATCAGTGGTCAAACAGGTATTTCAAACTGAGTTTTTCACGCTTTCTTCCCTTCTCTGTTTGAGGTCTTAATACTCTTCATTTGTTGGTTCTTTAGATATTCCATCAGAGTCAGATAGTGATGACAGTGAGTCAGAGAGTGAGGCGGAACCTTCAAGTGTGCGGAAAAGCACAAGACGCACTGCATCTGAAAGAGACGAAGATTCTTCAAGAAAGGATAGCTCATCCAAAAAGAAGCTGAAGAAACGTGAAACTGATATTGAGGTTGATGATGAAGAAGATAAGGAAGTTGAGAAAGATGACTTGAAAGATGATGTCAAGGATGAGGATGATGTGTCCAGTGAATCACCCAGTGAAGGGAAGGTAATGTAGTTTTCATCATAATAATTCATACTTTATAGCTTGTGAAACTGAAATAAAGTAACCGTAAATTCGTCATCTATGCTGGTCCAAATGGAAAAGTGAGGGGAAAACTATCATCACCCACCCCTTCCCCTTAAATATTGCATTACTACTCTAGAAACTTATTGCTTCAAACTAAAACAAGAACAAAATATGCTTTAGTATTTTGAGAGGTTTATACTGATTTAAAAGACTCTGGTAGTTAAAATTTTCATAGGGTTGTTCTGTGTGCCAGTTAGAACGAATTTTTCCATTTTGAACCCTCGGAAAATGTGTTTTGTCTCAAATGCCAGAATTTATGTAGTTTTAAAACTCTTTCTTTTTTTGTAGGTTCCAATGAAGAGAACAAGAAAAGGAACACGAAGTGCTGTAGACCGTAAAAATGAGGTGAAAGTAGAGCCTGAGGAAGATGAAGAAACTCCTCCAATTCCTTTGAATAAGGGACGAGACTTTGATTTAAACCAAATCCGGTCTGAATTGAAAGGAATTGATAAGGCCGTGAAGACGTCTTGCACAACTGATGATGATAAAGATCAGGCTGGTTCAGACACTGAGCCTGATCCTGATATTGACCTTGACACAACCAATCTCCTTGAAGAGAAAGCCTCAACATTGCTTGAACAAGAAGAATCAGCTACTGACATGGAAGATATTTATGAATTTAAGGAACCAGAACCATTTGAATTTGAAGCTCGAACTAAAAGAGAGCCTTCAGTAGAACGTACTGGTAAACTGCAGAAAAGACCGCTGCCTCGGATTTTTGATGATGTGGCTGAACCTGCTGCCAAAAAGAAAGTAACAAAGCCCAATCCAAGTGATACAGAAAGCTCTGAAGATGGAGGATCCCCCAGCAAGAAGAGGTTCCGTCGTCCTGTTGTTAGTGGTAAAAAGGACGAACCTGAAATCAAGCTTGAAGCTAAGTCTCCTACTAATGAAGCAAGCAATGATAAAATAGAACCAGTTACACCTCAGAAAAAAATATTCTCTACGTCATCAGATGATGCCTTTGAAAAGTTACGTCAGTCTCCAAGTTATCGATTTTCATCCGGCAGCCCTATTAGAGTCCCCACTCCAACTCCTTTATGTTTGTCTCCAGTTCCAGTTCCCTTACAAAGCCCTCCACAATTGTGTTCTGCTTCTTCAAGTGTTATAACAACAAGCACCTCTATCCCTTCTAGCAGACCCCCTGTTCTACCATCTTCCTCCATTATTGCTGTTCACTCATCAACTGTCACAAAAATTATATCTACAACACAGTCTAAATCCACAGTAGCTATTCCATCTTCCAAGACTCTGGCAGCTCCCATTCCTACCCAGAAGATATTATTGCCTCAAGAAAGTAAGTCTGTTGCAGGAGTAAAACCTACACCACCAACTTTAAGTGCGTCTGCATCCCTCTCTCCATCTCGTCCCCCAGTATTGGCTGCAGCTGTTAAGATGCCATCTGAAGCTGGTGTTATAACTAAGACAGACGATTGGCTTAAGAGTAGGCAGCAACCGGAAAAATCCGAGGCAAGTAAAGATGAGGAAAACACCAATATTATAAAAACTGAAAGAGATGACAGCATACCACCATTAGTTGCAACAGTACCTCACCTTCCTTTGGCTGGTAGGATTTCACCAGAGCCTCCTCAGCTCTTGCCTATGGCTGTCCCAGCATCCAAGCTAATTCAAGAACCTGCCAAAACTGAAACAAAGGATGTACCTATGCCTCAGATCAAGAAGGAGAACTTACTTGAAGTTATTCCTGTTGATATTAGCAACCCTCAACCAACAGCGGTTCCAACAAGATCGAAAACTCCGGAGATTGATGAGCAGCTTGACAATCTGACTGAAGATGAGTCTCCCAGGAAAGCAGGCCGCAGGAAGACACAGTTAAAACGTAAGAAAGCTGTTAGTAAAGAATTTGTTGAAGATTCAGATTCTGACAGTAGTGATGAAGAACGAAGATTAGTTATTGACAAGTCTGAGTCTAGTGATTCTTGTAATGAAGCCATTGAAACTAAGCCCCAGCCTCCAGTAAGAGAAAATGAGCTGAAATGGCCAGGAGTTATAAAGGTATGCTTGGTTGGTATCATATTTCACTACAAATGTTTAGTTTTTATAGTATCTGTATTTCAATTCTGAGGTCATGTTGTCCATGATAAGTAAAATTCAAAACTACAGAAAATTCTAACATTGAGGATTTGTCTGAATGATAACTCAAAAGAACTTGAAAAAGCTGCACATGTGCACTTAATGTGCAACGTATACTGTGGGTGCGACTCCGCAGTGTTACGGGTATGCCTGCCCATTGGCCCCAGCAGCCTAGAGGGTATGCATGCAATCTTGCAACATTGCGGCGTCTGCTTTAAATCACACAGTACACAGTTAAGAAATGTGTTAAATAATTCATCTTAGTAAAGTGTAACTCTAATTAAATATTTATACCTGTTAAAATTTTGTACATTTAAATTTACAATGCAAGTAGTAGTGCTAAATACTTATGACTGAAATATACTAATAATCGATTTCTCCTTGCAGCCGGGCGAATCAAATATTGAGCAACAGAAAACTGCTTCTCCAAGGAAAGAAGATATTACTGTACCAAAGTCAAAGGATCAGCTCTCTGGAAATCCAAGTGGAGATGTAACCATGGATGAATTATCATCTGTGATAAAGATAGAGGAAACTGAAGAGCTAGAAGTGGATAATAATTTGTGCTCTCTTCTATGTGAGGAAACTATTCCTGGTTCCCCTGCACCTCCGTGTGAAGCTCCTGTTGATGTTCATTCTGAACCAAATTCATCGATATCATCAGATCGACCACTTGAGAATACTAAAGCCTCTTGCAAAGTTTTGGAAATGCCATTTGCCAGTGTGCCTGGAAATACTCGCTCCTCAGGGCCAAGGTAAGTGTCTTTTTTCTTTTTGTGTACTGATACTGTATATTGCTAATGTTCTGTTTTTACAAAATGTCCTACAAGTTATTCTGATTATTGATGATCAAAACTTTTTATTCTATTTGCAGTACGTCAACTAATCCGACTACCACACAGTTTACTAAACCATCAGTTCTTGGAGAAAAAATCGAACATCCTGTAGCTGACCTTGGTCTTCCTAAAGCGGGTCCCTCTGCCCCTGCCAATGAGGCTGCACCAGTCATGGATAACACTCCACCAACCACACCAGATAGCAGTATATCAACAATCTCAAACTCTCCACGAGGGTAAGATAATAATTGTATTGATGTGGGCATTGTGCAATTACCATACAAATTTATGCGCCTTGGAAAAAAAGCTGTGATAAATTTTTTACTTTGGTCTAATTTTGCTTTTTTTTTAATTTGCAGGGAGCATGGAGATACACTTTCCATACTTGATAATGATAGTTCCAAATCTCATCGGGATTCAGAAGACGCGGAGAACAAAGACAATGATTTTAGTGATGATGGTAAGTTTTTTATGTTGTAGTATTTGTGAGTTAAATTTGATCACATAAATAATCTTAATTTTTACTTGTCTTACAGATTTAGATGTTGGGTCTCGTTTAAAGAGAATGGCTGCCTTATCTGAAAAGAAAGACAATGATCGAGACAAGAATCGGTGTGACACTGACTCTGTAAGAATGAGTCCAGCCTCCAACAAAAAGAGGCGACGCAGCCGCAAGAGTTCTGAAAGTGAAGATAGAATTAAAAGACCAAGACACACAGCAAGTCGATTGCCTAATCAAGGTAAGATATATGTATGTTTGGTTAATTTCTGTCCTGGGACAATGCAGCTGTGCATTGTTCCTGGATAGAAAAACATATCTTTAAAGAGTATTGAGTTTTAAGCAAAGTATCTATCTGTGAAACACTATTTTATCTTACAGTAAAATTTGCAGGGGTCCGTAACTTATCATGTAAGCTAAACGTTTGATCATTATCTCGCGTTATTGACTAGTTAAAAGCATGCATATAATGACAAATTTCAGAAATGCGCAGGAGAACAAGTCATAAGATGCATAACGCCAATAACGCAAGCCGTTTACAAGATACAGATACCTAAAATTCGCTTATGCAATAAGTTATGGACCCCTGAAAATTTGTTATAATATAATTAATTGACCAAATTGTAAATTGCGCATTTCTAATCAATATCTGCTTTTAAAATAATCTAATCTACTTCCATGGACATAATGTTTCAGGTGCTGGTAGTGATAGTGATGATGGTCCAGAAAATCCAGTCACAGTTACACCAACATCCCAAGGTCGATCTCAATCTCCCAGTCAGTCCTCAACTCTTCAGATTGCCTCTGTTTCTGCACAAAGTGTTAATTCTCACTCACAGTCAGCAAGATCACCTCGCCCATCTAAGTACAACTTCTTTGTTGAATTAGGTACATTATTTTACGAAATATGATATGGAAACATGTGTCTATACTTACTTTATTTATATATTGTGATCACTATTATACATATTTTTCTGTTTTCAGCTCCAGAACTTGACGCTTCACAACGCATTGCTCTTTTGCAACAAACTCTTCAAGATTTACGGAAAACATACGCTAACGTTAAACAGCAGCTTGCCTGTATTGATCGTAGAAGAAAAAAGTTAAGAAGACGTGAAAGAGAAGGTAAGTGAGGATATCTTGTCTTGGTTAGTGCTCAAACTTTCTCAAAACTATACCTTTCATAAATCTTTTATGTAGAAACTTTCATTCCCTACTTGAATTTTCTCATAGCACGTCTGGAGGCCCGGAAAATGATGCGAGAGGAGCGAAGGCAGGCAAGAGATGAGGTGGTCAGCTGTTCATGAAATTCAGGGAAATACAGAGGCAGGAAATGAATTCGATGTTAAAAGCATGGATGCATGCATTAGCATTAGAGGTGAGAGTAAGGTCTCAGTGAGCATGGTATATCTTGGTCCAGGTCATTGAGGGCAAAAGATTCCAGGTTATTTCTTTGTATAGTGTAGTGCTTAGGAGATTTTATAGAAAGGCATATTTGTTGTATGGTAAATCATGTTTCCAAGAATGGTTTAATTTCTGTATACTTTCAAATTGTCATCAATAGTTTGACAGAATTGATTAATACAAGTAGACAACTTTTACAACATAAATAAATATGAAACAAAGTGGAAGCATTGATGATGTCTTTTCAACAAATAACTTTCTGTTTACATTAGTTATCAGGTATGTGGTTAGAGGTGGATTATTGATTTCTTATCAATTTTTCACCTGTCAGGTTCACATCTTTCACTATTAAAATGGCTTGTGGGATTTTCCTTTGGTTATATAAAACGCTCCTTTTTTCCGGAAAGGTAGACATGGGGTGTCACAATATGAGGTTGATAGGCAAGGCAAAACAAGTTGTGTATTTGGCTGTGAATGATGGGATTACTGTTGGGCTTAGTCTTGTATCTGATGAGCTGAATTATTTATTAGTGAAATTGTTAGTGTCCATTCTGCTAAGTTCTGAAGGATTGTTTTAATATTTGTAAACCTGCTTTTGCTCTTGTAGGTGAAAAAACTTAACTCTTCTTAACTTGAAAGATGAACATTGACAAGTCAATTTTTGGTATTTTTTCACTCTGCATCTCCATTTGGGAGCTTCTCCAGCTTTTTAAATTTTTCTATCTTGCCTCAATTTGTAATTAGCCATCTTGACCACCAATTTGAACTGAGTGCTTGATGTCTCTCCCATATTCTATTCCTCACCAACCACGTTTTCTTGTTGACTGTCCCCTGCTTGTACCTCCTTTGGAGGACAGAAGTTAATCCTCAAACAATCCAGACTGTATCCTGAGAAACTATTGTGGCGCCCATGGTCTGTTCCTTTTTTTTGGGTAGGCATCCCCTTCTACTGCAACTGAGTGCTGGCCTTCAGTCTTTAGGATCTCTGCACTCTTCTCAACAGTTCTCGGCTGGAGTAGAATGGGTTGCCTATCCAAGACTTCCTTTCAAGGGACTGATGATAGGTATGTTGAAATGGGCTATATCCAGATGCTTACTCGGTGTGTGGGTGGTCCATTTTAATTATATAGATGTTTATGCTTTCAAATGCAGCATAACGTGACACGAATTTGAGTTTGACCATGGCCCATTGAGTCACCCAGGGAACACTGTCTTAACCTCCTTGTTGGGACTTCAGACTTGTTACAAACTCAGAAACTGACAAATAGTGTGGACTATCACAGATCAGACTACATTGCTAACTTGAAACTTAGACCTACAGAGTTAAATCTTTCATTCAGACTCAGTAATCAGTCTCTACGGACATGGGTGAGGGCCTAGGATCTTTTAGGATTGACAGATCTCCAATCTTTTCTCATCACGAACGTATCTCAAAGTTCTCAATCAATGAGCAACGTCATTTGAAAAATTAAAGCACCAATGTAAACAATTTAAAACTGAAAATGCTTTTAATAATGTATATTCTTTTTAATTTTTTGTTGCAGAAAAATCATCTAAGCAAGAGGTTGCCTGCTCATAAATTTATTAAAATTCCTTTTTTCATTCTTTTTATGAAGTAAATAGCGGTACTTTATTCATGAGAAGATTATTTCACTGTTTACATTTAGTTGTAGCCTAAGATGTCATCTGTAATCAATTCATTTTTTATTTTTTTTCATTCTTTTAAATATCCATTGGGTTCTTATTTGTGGTCTATCATCTTTAGTTTGTTTTCCTAACTTGTGTTTATATGTACAGCCTCTATGTATGTATGTATGTATGTATGTTACATGTATGTATTTTATCTGATATGAAAGCTCCTGCTTTGTTTTATATGGTATATAAATTGTAGTCACTCTTCTAATTTACGAATGTGTTTGTAAATCAACTGATTATTCCTCCACTTTCTTTTAGGGCTTACTATGTACAGTTGCTTAGAAATTTACTCTTGTAACAATGTAGATTGAAGTGAGTGTTTCAAATAGTCATTCTCATTGTGGTGTGCCTCGTCATGCTTAAAAATAAGAGAACTTTCGTTTTCATTCTTCTCTATTTCGTAATTGGAAATATTTAATGTGCATCAGGCTCTCAAGTGAGCACGTTGGCTCTTGAAAATTGTCCTTTGTATGTCTGTTGTTGAAGTTAAGTCACATTATTCAGTTTATCCTAGCATAATAGCAAGCAACCAGTAGTGATAGTAGCAGCACCCGCCTACTATCATACTTTTTATTATTCCTCCTTATATTCACAGATCAAATAGTCCTAAATTTAACTACACATTTCAAATTCAAGTGCCATGAGTGATTGATCTTATTTTTTGCCAGCAGAGTACATCTAAATGCTTAGCACTTAAGTGGTATACATTGAATGTAAAGACTGATTCACTCTTGATCTTAAGGTTGTATGGCTTCTATATTGGGTGTGTGATTGTCATGTAAATGTTAAATGTTTTTCATCAGTAATTTCTTCGTTATTGACTATTTGATATGTTATTGTGATTCCAAAGTGTTACTTAGTGTGGTGCAATTTTATGTGAATTTTCTTTCATTTTATTGATATTTGAGTTTTGTAGGTAAACATGCTGATATAATAGGAATATTTTGAAAGTTATGTATTATCAATACATAAATATGATCAAACGTTTTAATTTGAACAGTTTTAGTTGTACATAGATTTTTAAAGAAAACTTAAATAAATAAATGAAATTCAAATGAAGCGTTGTTACCCTTTTTAATAGAAGCTCCAGAAGTTCACTGAAGTGTATTACTAACATCACAGAAATAATAGTAATATAAAATTAGTCTGAAGCTATTATGCATTTTTTAAATTTTTAATTTTTTTTTCATTTCACAAATTTCGTGAGGTCTTTACACCGCACTGCACCGAACATTATCATCATCACAAGAGTAAAAGGGACTATGATGGAGAAGTGGTGGGGGCACGGTGCAGGGGAGTAGCCGTCGATCACCCACCAACCCTAACCTCCTCAGTTCATTTGTTTTAGTTTTGGTGCTTCACAACAAACACTCGGAACACTATCGCTATGTCACTTTCTGTTCCTGTTGATTGTTGAGTCTAATGACAAATCAATCAAAGACATGGAAGTAATCAAAGATGCCAGACAACAAGAGACAGCTGAAGAACAAATGCACCAAGTTCCTATCAATTATAACTATCTTTACAAAACAGACATTTTGAAGAAATCAGCTGAGTTTTGTTCTCTGATAAATAGTGATACTATTGAGGAAATTTGGCATTTACCTCATAATTTGTGTCGCATTTGCGCTCAAAACGATGAAAATGCTATTCAACTTTTTTCTGATGAGAGCAATAGTTGTAAAATATTAGATATGATCAAAGAACACCTATCAATTGCTGTCACACCCAAAGACATCCTGCCTCTCTACATTTGTCATAGGTGTCTTAATAGCTTACAAGCTACGGACAGACTAATCAAAACATGTTCCATGACTGATGAAAATTTTCACTGGATCTTGGACCACATTTGTCGATTATCTTTTCCTGATGAAGCCAATGACGTAAGTTTCTCATCAGAATTTGTGATTTAATTTTGACACTATACTGATCTGTGAACATTTATTGTCCTCAGAAGTTTGATGTAAACAAGAAAGAAGGGACCTCAAAACATAGTATGTCTTTAACTGATAAGCAATTAAATAAATTTGGAGACAATTTTCCTTGTGCTGCTGGTGAGAAAGTAAGTCTACTCCAAAAATCTATGACCAGTTTTTCTTTCAAACCATTTGAAATCTGAAATCATATAATTCTATTAATTTTTCAGATCAAGAGCAATTGTGTGACAGTTGTCAAACTTACAAAGGAAAATACTAGCATCTTTCAGGATGTACTAAAGTCAATGAGTGCACATCCTATTTACAAAAGAAAGGAGGAGAAGGGTAGTGAGATAGTTTGTGCAATGCCTGAATCTCCAGCAGCACATTCAACATGCTCAAGTTCTGAAAATAGCATCTTTGAAGAAATTGAGGATACAGAAATCATTCAGCAAAATATTGAAGAGCAGATCAATCAAACCGGAAATCGGAATGACTGTAAATTTTCATCTTCAATTCTTCTCACGATCGGGGCTAAAGAGCCATCTCAAGGCGGAAGAAAAAGAAAGGGAAATACAGTTGAAGAAAATACACAACAAGTTGAAAACCAGATTAAAGGTGAATCTTTACTGCTGACTGGCCCAAAGGAGCCAGCCCAACGTAGGAAATTAAGGAAAAGGCCAATTGAAGAGCAAGTGCAGCAAGTTGAATGTCAAAATGAGGCTGAATCTATAACAGCTCTCATAACTGGCCCAAAAAAGACTACCAAAGTCAAAGAAAAAAGAAAAAAACAGCCTAATGCAAAACAAGTAAACCATGCTGAAGATCAGGTTGATGGTGAATCTTCACTTACCGTGACTGATTCAAAGGAACCAACTGAATGTAAGATAAAAAGAAAAAGAAAGCCAAGAGCTAAATTAAAAAAAAAATTGAAATGTCCTGATTGCGACTATTCCACACATGTAAAAGAAGATTTTGCTGAGCACAAAGTAACTCATTTAAAGTGCAGATTCTGTGATAAGTCCTTAAAATCAAAATGGCATCTAATTGAACATGAGAGAATACATACGAGAGAGAAACCAGTCGTATGTGATCACTGCGGATTAGGTTTTCGAACAAAACAGCAAATGATGTCTCATGCTCAGCGTCACAATGCAGAGAAACCCTATGTCTGTCATGAATGTGGAAAAAGATTTTCTGTAAAATCAACTTATGCTGCCCATTTGCTGAGACATAATCCAGACTCTCCCCATCTATGTGACATATGTGGGAAAAGCTTTAAGCTTCAAGATGGTTTAAGAATCCATCGGCTAAATCATCGTACATTTACCTGCACTGTGTGTGATAAGACTTTTAATTACCGGTAAGTTTCTTGTTTTGTTCTTTTGTGTGCTGCCTTACAGTTTATCTTCCTTTGAAGCCGCATAATTTATTCTTACATGTGGTTTTTGCTCCTTGCGTAAGCCTGTTTCCCTCTCCCATGTTTTTTTTACTCGTTCTTTGCCAACTCTGACACCTTCTTGGTGGTAGGAAGAACAAGTATTAATCTCAGTGCCATGTTGCGGAACGGTGATTCATCTCGGAACACGGAACTCTTACACACATGACTATAATACCATTCAAAACTAGAATAATGTATATTCTTTTTAATTTTTTGTTGCAGAAAAATCATCTAAGCAAGAGGTTGCCTGCTCATAAATTTATTAAAATTCCTTTTTTCATTCTTTTTATGAAGTAAATAGCGGTACTTTATTCATGAGAAGATTATTTCACTGTTTACATTTAGTTGTAGCCTAAGATGTCATCTGTAATCAATTCATTTTTTATTTTTTTTCATTCTTTTAAATATGCATTGGGTTCTTATTTGTGGTCTATCATCTTTAGTTTGTTTTCCTAACTTGTGTTTATATGTACAGCCTCTATGTATGTATGTATGTATGTATGTTACATGTATGTATTTTATCTGATATGAAAGCTCCTGCTTTGTTTTATATGGTATATAAATTGTAGTCACTCTTCTAATTTACGAATGTGTTTGTAAATCAACTGATTATTCCTCCACTTTCTTTTAGGGCTTACTATGTACAGTTGCTTAGAAATTTACTCTTGTAACAATGTAGATTGAAGTGAGTGTTTCAAATAGTCATTCTCATTGTGGTGTGCCTCGTCATGCTTAAAAATAAGAGAACTTTCGTTTTCATTCTTCTCTATTTCGTAATTGGAAATATTTAATGTGCATCAGGCTCTCAAGTGAGCACGTTGGCTCTTGAAAATTGTCCTTTGTATGTCTGTTGTTGAAGTTAAGTCACATTATTCAGTTTATCCTAGCATAATAGCAAGCAACCAGTAGTGATAGTAGCAGCACCCGCCTACTATCATACTTTTTATTATTCCTCCTTATATTCACAGATCAAATAGTCCTAAATTTAACTACACATTTCAAATTCAAGTGCCATGAGTGATTGATCTTATTTTTTGCCAGCAGAGTACATCTAAATGCTTAGCACTTAAGTGGTATACATTGAATGTAAAGACTGATTCACTCTTGATCTTAAGGTTGTATGGCTTCTATATTGGGTGTGTGATTGTCATGTAAATGTTAAATGTTTTTCATCAGTAATTTCTTCGTTATTGACTATTTGATATGTTATTGTGATTCCAAAGTGTTACTTAGTGTGGTGCAATTTTATGTGAATTTTCTTTCATTTTATTGATATTTGAGTTTTGTAGGTAAACATGCTGATATAATAGGAATATTTTGAAAGTTATGTATTATCAATACATAAATATGATCAAACGTTTTAATTTGAACAGTTTTAGTTGTACATAGATTTTTAAAGAAAACTTAAATAAATAAATGAAATTCAAATGAAGCGTTGTTACCCTTTTTAATAGAAGCTCCAGAAGTTCACTGAAGTGTATTACTAACATCACAGAAATAATAGTAATATAAAATTAGTCTGAAGCTATTATGCATTTTTTAAATTTTTAATTTTTTTTTCATTTCACAAATTTCGTGAGGTCTTTACACCGCACTGCACCGAACATTATCATCATCACAAGAGTAAAAGGGACTATGATGGAGAAGTGGTGGGGGCACGGTGCAGGGGAGTAGCCGTCGATCACCCACCAACCCTAACCTCCTCAGTTCATTTGTTTTAGTTTTGGTGCTTCACAACAAACACTCGGAACACTATCGCTATGTCACTTTCTGTTCCTGTTGATTGTTGAGTCTAATGACAAATCAATCAAAGACATGGAAGTAATCAAAGATGCCAGACAACAAGAGACAGCTGAAGAACAAATGCACCAAGTTCCTATCAATTATAACTATCTTTACAAAACAGACATTTTGAAGAAATCAGCTGAGTTTTGTTCTCTGATAAATAGTGATACTATTGAGGAAATTTGGCATTTACCTCATAATTTGTGTCGCATTTGCGCTCAAAACGATGAAAATGCTATTCAACTTTTTTCTGATGAGAGCAATAGTTGTAAAATATTAGATATGATCAAAGAACACCTATCAATTGCTGTCACACCCAAAGACATCCTGCCTCTCTACATTTGTCATAGGTGTCTTAATAGCTTACAAGCTACGGACAGACTAATCAAAACATGTTCCATGACTGATGAAAATTTTCACTGGATCTTGGACCACATTTGTCGATTATCTTTTCCTGATGAAGCCAATGACGTAAGTTTCTCATCAGAATTTGTGATTTAATTTTGACACTATACTGATCTGTGAACATTTATTGTCCTCAGAAGTTTGATGTAAACAAGAAAGAAGGGACCTCAAAACATAGTATGTCTTTAACTGATAAGCAATTAAATAAATTTGGAGACAATTTTCCTTGTGCTGCTGGTGAGAAAGTAAGTCTACTCCAAAAATCTATGACCAGTTTTTCTTTCAAACCATTTGAAATCTGAAATCATATAATTCTATTAATTTTTCAGATCAAGAGCAATTGTGTGACAGTTGTCAAACTTACAAAGGAAAATACTAGCATCTTTCAGGATGTACTAAAGTCAATGAGTGCACATCCTATTTACAAAAGAAAGGAGAAGAAGGGTAGTGAGATAGTTTGTGCAATGCCTGAATCTCCAGCAGCACATTCAACATGCTCAAGTTCTGAAAATAGCATCTTTGAAGAAATTGAGGATACAGAAATCATTCAGCAAAATATTGAAGAGCAGATCAATCAAACCGGAAATCGGAATGACTGTAAATTTTCATCTTCAATTCTTCTCACGATCGGGGCTAAAGAGCCATCTCAAGGCGGAAGAAAAAGAAAGGGAAATACAGTTGAAGAAAATACACAACAAGTTGAAAACCAGATTAAAGGTGAATCTTTACTGCTGACTGGCCCAAAGGAGCCAGCCCAACGTAGGAAATTAAGGAAAAGGCCAATTGAAGAGCAAGTGCAGCAAGTTGAATGTCAAAATGAGGCTGAATCTATAACAGCTCTCATAACTGGCCCAAAAAAGACTACCAAAGTCAAAGAAAAAAGAAAAAAACAGCCTAATGCAAAACAAGTAAACCATGCTGAAGATCAGGTTGATGGTGAATCTTCACTTACCGTGACTGATTCAAAGGAACCAACTGAATGTAAGATAAAAAGAAAAAGAAAGCCAAGAGCTAAAATAGAAAAAGAATTGAAATGTCCTGATTGCGACTATTCCACACATGTAAAAGAAGATTTTGCTGAGCACAAAGTAACTCATTTAAAGTGCAGATTCTGTGATAAGTCCTTAAAATCAAAATGGCATCTAATTGAACATGAGAGAATACATACGAGAGAGAAACCAGTCGTATGTGATCACTGCGGATTAGGTTTTCGAACAAAACAGCAAATGATGTCTCATGCTCAGCGTCACAATGCAGAGAAACCCTATGTCTGTCATGAATGTGGAAAAAGATTTTCTGTAAAATCAACTTATGCTGCCCATTTGCTGAGACATAATCCAGACTCTCCCCATCTATGTGACATATGTGGGAAAAGCTTTAAGCTTCAAGATGGTTTAAGAATCCATCGGCTAAATCATCGTACATTTACCTGCACTGTGTGTGATAAGACTTTTAATTACCGGTAAGTTTCTTGTTTTGTTCTTTTGTGTGCTGCCTTACAGTTTATCTTCCTTTGAAGCCGCATAATTTATTCTTACATGTGGTTTTTGCTCCTTGCGTAAGCCTGTTTCCCTCTCCCATGTTTTTTTTACTCGTTCTTTGCCAACTCTGACACCTTCTTGGTGGTAGGAAGAACAAGTATTAATCTCAGTGCCATGTTGCGGAACGGTGATTCATCTCGGAACACGGAACTCTTACACACATGACTATAATACCATTCAAAACTAGAAATGCCAGGTTTGATAGTATTATTTTGCAAGTTTTCATTCTAAGTTGCTAGAACACACAGTACTGAGAAAACTACTCGTCCTTACTACATGGCACTGAGTGTAACAGGGACTATGTAAAGCACAAGTACCTATTTTAGCACAAAATAATTTTGTGTTTCCTTGTCCCTTGTTTTTAGATGCTATCGTCGCCATATGCAGATCCATTCAGGAGAAAGCTATTCTTGCCCAACATGTGGAAAGGAGTTTATCAGAAAAGAGAAACTAGCAATACACATGTCAATTCATGAGAATACATTCTTCTACAGTTGTGGGGTGTGTCATCGGTCATTCAATAGAATGACTACTCTTCAAGTCCATCGACAGCGGCATGCTGAAGACCTTCTTCTAGGACTGTTGTTTTATAGGTGTGCAATCTGTCATGAAAGTTTTGATACAGGGGGCCAGCTATCTCGTCACATTCAAAATCACAAGGAAGGAGATCAGAATAATTCAAAGGAATATAAGTGTGCACTGTGTAATAAATGCTTCACTAATGAGCAGCAGCTTTCGAACCATACACTCCAGCATAAAGAGACCCAGCCTCTGTCGTGCAGAATATGCAATAAATTCTTTAGCAATCGCACTGAACTTGATAGCCATGCAAGTGATCATTTTGAGGACAAACCCTATGCCTGTAATATCTGCGGTGATCGATTTGAAGACCCTTCAAATTTGAACAGTCATAAATCTGTTCATTTGTCAACCAATTGTTTCACATGTGAAATTTGTGCTAAGTCATTTAAAGCTTTAGATAGACTAAATCAGCATAAAATGGTTCATTCAGAGGTTGGTACCTTTACCTGTCTTGTCTGCTGTGTAAGTTTTAATGAGAGGGACGCACTTAAGAAACATGAACGTTCCCACTTTGTTGAGAGACCATACACCTGCAGTGTTTGCTCTCGATCTTTCAAAGTTAAATCTGACTGTACAACACATTTAAGGCGTTATCATTTGTTAGCTGGAGTGGAGGGAACTGTTCTTGAGTCAGTGTATAGTTGTCTTAAGTGCCCTAAAAAGTTTGCCTTGAGGGTGGATCTCATTAACCACACAGAATCTCTTCACTCTGACCAAGAGACAAACACACTGCTATTATCTGAGGAAAATCCTCAATCATTTGAAAATTCAACTGTTCAGCCCATTTTGTAAGAAGAAAACTATTATTATTTTTTCCCTTTTAAGTTATGGTTCATGAATTTGAACACTCACCTGGGTATTAGATTTTTTTATTCTTTTTAAATCGTTTCCTGTTTATTGTTAGGATAATTTTTCTTCCACTCAACTAGAAAATAAAGTCTGTTTTGTTTTATGCTTTACTAATATGTAATTTTTTTTATTAAAATGTATTACATTCCAAGTAATCCCGGTACTCATACATAAATAGGGATGATTTATAATTTGGTAGTGATCTCCAAATGCAGAATATTCGCAGGGCATCTGCAGCACTTAAATCAGTGAATTGGATGAAACAATTTACACCATTCATCACTAGCTGTCTTCCTGATTCTGGTAACCAGTGTCTTGGTTGATGATTAAAAAGAAAATAATGATTAAATACTAAAGTCAAAGTTGTATAACTTAAAGTGCTAAGTAATAGTTGGCTAAGAGAATACTTACTCTAAAGTTTGAACAACATTTGAGTGTTTGGCTTTACCATTCATCGTCTGAGTTCCAAAGAATAAGTATTCCTCCAATGTTTCCGGATCTGCTACATCCTCTAGGTCCTTGGAAAGTGTTAAACTTACTGTTATAAACTCTTCTTTTGAAACATGAGAACCCTAAACATAATCAGAAAATCAGTAAAACTTTTCAAGGGTCACTAGGCAAAATAAATTCTGTTAATTTATGTACCTGTTCACCAGAACTAAAATGCACAGGTGGACCAATTGTACCTAACACTTCACACTCATAAAAATCAGGAAATAAAAGGCCTCCAAAGTGGTACTCTTGGTAATGTAATTTCTTGGGATTATCATGTAATTTTCTCTGAAACAACAGTATGATCAAACCTTCTATAAAATTTTTAAGTGTTAGGTTTCACAAAGTATTGTTTCGATATGTCTCTGAGAATTTACGATGATTAAAAAATAACCTACTAGATATACTAACCCAAGTTGATGCTGGTAAGCACATTATAAACTGGGGTCTCCCCATTCCGTAATACATCATATTCTTACTTAGATGACTTAAAGCAACAATTAAAACTTTGCCATTATTATGTGATGCAATAACTTTCAGTGATGGGCCTGATAATAAATAGATTATATAAAATTAAAAAGTAACTAAAATACAGTATGTTTAGCAAGTCAAAATAATTTAAGTTCACTCACTATCCTTCCATGCCCTTTTCAATTTTACTGGAAGACTTTTTGTCAGGAAAGGACTGTTATATAATGGTACATTGTTTGCTTCTAAAAATGTTTCATTAAATGTTCTTTGGTGGAGGGTGCTTTTCCCCGGATAGAGTGCCAGCAATTCCTAGATAGACAAATTTTCAAGGTAACTAGCACCAAATCTTACACCAGAAGATGAAAGTTCAACGTAGCAATTAGAAAGTAAGAAAAATATCGCAAAAAACACAACCTTCAGGCCAGGTTGACAACTATTTCTCTTCTCAAAAACATGAAGATTTTCCACTCCTGCCTCCAAAAGTTTCTTTGTCAACGTCCCATTCCCAGCTCTCATTTCAAATACAGGCACATCACTGTCACAGACAACATGTCTCATTTGCTCAAACATTGCACCTATGAAATTTGTTGTAAAATCATCAAAATTCTACTACCTTCAATTCATTTTTTAAAAATTTAATAGTCAACTTTAAAACTTACATATTTGATCTTCTTGTATAAAACTAACTAACTTAGTGAACAGTACATGCAAAGGGACAACGGGGTAGATTTTATTACTATTGGTTTGAAAAGGTCTAGTAATTGTACATATCTCAGTTTTTGTTAAAGGATTTCTTGAGGAAAACCTTGAGCAAAGAGATAATACGGTCATTGTTTGTTATTGTTGTTGAAGTATAATATAATCCTCGGAACCACTCCTCCTGAGCCGAGAACCACCGAGAACTTAACCTCAACTAAGAGACCCAACAGAAAACGAAAACAAGTGATGGATCACAATGGAGCAAATGGGGAAGGGGAAGGGAGGGGGGGTGGGAGGACGGAGGGCGTACGTGTTTTGATTCGGTTTTATCTAATCATCGTCGAAAGCAAGTCGAGCAAGTCACGCCTCTGTCTTCCTCGTCACACCCCCAGCCGGTAAGAATTGTAATTTGGTGTGCATAGTCTTTCTATTTTTACATTAATTTGATTTATTGAAGAATTTTGTCATTAAATCAGCAGGTTCTTTTTAATCTTGTGGCCCCTATCTGCGCTGGGAATTTTTAGCTATGAAGAAAATAGCAATTTTCGGTGGCACCGGCAACACAGGCCTGTGTGCTGTGGATGCTGCTTTAAAGAAAGGTATTTATTAGAGAAAAGAATTACTCTACTTGGAAAAGGGAAGCTATATTTTTGTGTGACTATAATGCATTGGATTACGGCGGCTTATGTTTTCAGGTCTTGTGGTGCGTGCTTTGGCCAGAGACCCAGCTAAGTTTCCCGTGGAAGTTCAATCTAAAGTCGAGATTGTTCAGGGTGATGTTTTGAACTATGATGATGTAAAGAAAACTGTGGAGGGCGTTGATGCTGCTGTCATTGTTCTTGGTACCCGAAATGATGTCAGTAAGTACTGTGTACCCGTAATTTGAGTAATTATCTTGAATTTTCAATTTCCGATTGTCATGCTGTTGTTTTATTTCAGAACCTACCACTATGATGTCAGAGGGCACTAAAAATATTCTGAATGCTCTGAAAGAAGCAGGAGTGAAACCAGTTTCAGGATGCATGTCTTGTAGGTTGCACCAATCATAATTACTTCAGTCTTTACGCTGTACACATCCATCGTCTGTATTTCTATGCCTCTTTTTCCTCCCAATTAGCCTTTCTCTTCATGGAAATCGAGAAAGTTACTCCCATGCTTCGGGACCTAACGCAAGATCACATACGAATGCTTGATGCTCTCAAAGCTAGTGACCGCGATTGGATTGCTGTTTGTCCTCCACACATTGCAGGTAGCAACTAGTTACCCTAAATTTAATTTGCTCATGACATGACTTGTGAGTTGTTTTAGTCTTCCAAATGATTTGAAAGCTTTTAAGGCTCAATCTGGTCCCTTAATTTGTGCTCAGGCACGGAGATCTCATGGCCTGCCATATGCAGCTTGGCGACTTCTGGCCATGGAATGATGGGTGTCCTTGCAGCTTCTGCCATGTCTGTTCTTTGGATCAGTCGTAAAGCACTTAAGCCATTTATGTCCTCTGAGAGTATGTGTCCTCTGAATAATTTTTTGAGGTGGCAGAGTGTGGTGTCTTTGTCTTCATGTCTGTTTTTAGCTTTTGCTTTCTAATGATTGCGTCATTCTACCATCCCCAGAAGCCCCCTAAATGCAGAATGCGCTTCAATGTTCATAGAAATGCACCTAAGGTGACACATTGGTGACGCATTAATTGCGCACTAAATGCATATTCAATGCTTTGATGTGCTTTGAAAGCGTTACCAGAGTGTCACCTTTTATGTGCATTGCCTCAGCTAATGCATATTTAAGTGCATTGGTGCTACCAGGGATTGCCAGACATTTGCCATACCCAGTGAGAAGAGGTTTTTGATGCGATATCGAAACGATAACGTTCAGATATCGAATGTCGTAAATTGTATCGTAAACGATAAAAAAATTTACCTGATTTCGATACATTTCCGACATGCGATGTCGAAACGATGTCGTATCGATATTTCATTTCTCACTGGGATAACCTTTGTACATTCATTTCTGAGTTAATCTTCAGCGAATTGACTTATTAATGCTTTTCTTCATTCCTAAGTAGAGAGTTTCTCTTTAAACAAACAGAAGATAGCTGCTGCAGCATGCTGTAATTATGACCATGTTTAAAATACTGATTTTTAAATAGAATTGTCTTTGTTACAGCTGAACCATCTGGAAACTATGAAATCAAACATGGCTCCTCTCCTGGAAGGGCTATTTCTAAATATGATTTGGGTTTCTTCCTAGTTGATTGTCTGGATAAACCAGAACACTACCATCAGATGGTTGGAATTGCAAAGCCTCTCCAAGCTTGAGTAGGCTACACTTACATTTTTGCAAATACATATTATGATTGTTATTGTCATTTAAAGAAAGAAAAAAAATGGTGTAAGGAAACATTCAACTTTTTTAAGAGTTTAAAATACTTCTTTTGAATCTTATCTAGAATAAATTTTTTGAACCGTATAGAACAACAGTATTGTTATTGACTGAACCCCCTGTATATATTTCTTTTCTGTTTAAAAAATAATCATCAGAAGTATGAACATTATATTAATAGGTGTATGAAATATTTGGAGAGTAACTTCTGCATACATTTAAGAGACAAGAGTCTATTTGACCACAGATCAGATGGTGCCATGCTCATTAATCCAATGTAAGAGAGCTACAGTTGGAGCACCATACACTGAGAAGATAGTGCTTTGACCAATACAGCTGCTGTTCAAATATCAACATCAGTCATAATTTTTCATGCATTTATCACCTCTCACACTTGTTTTAGCCACCTGCATTGGTTAGTCTCAACTAGAGTTTAGTTTAGAAGCAAATAGTGGTGCACTAATCCTTGCTGATGATGGTTCGGTTTAAGTGTTGAGAATGGCACTGTCTTGTGATCAAACACGTTCTTATGCTCTTGTGGCTCACTGGTAGACATAAGTTGCATTTTTTCTAAATATTTGATACATGTAGTATTATAGTATCGCTGTATAACTAATAATAATCATAATAATATTTCAGAATACCATGTGATTTTTTAATGAAAATTTAATTAAATATTTAAGATCAGAACATCTAGAACAGAACTTCCCCATGGAACTACGAGTGCCCACAATTTGTACGTGAAAGTATAATAAAATATTACAATCTAGGTAAAATACTCTTTTTATTTCCAAAATTGCTCTGGTTAACCTTGATACAGCCTTGCTCTAAAACATGGGTTTTAAATGCACACAAGCTAACTGAGTTGTCATTATTGTACAAAATGAGGAGCTCAAAAAATGTGTGACTGACCAATTGAATAAAAAAGTGACAAATAAAATACTGCTGACTAGATTGCAATTATAAATTAAATTCTACTCAGGAAAGGAAAGCATATTATTTCTTTCTATTAAAACAAATGTGAAACCCAACCCCTAGATAAAAGCAAACATACATGTATTAATAAATGCAGAGAAGCTGAGTTTGTTTTAACATTACAGTACTTAGAAGTAGCTGATTCAAATGCTGCTTTAAGGACAAGGTAAAAGCACAAAGCAGTCTTAAAGTTCCATCACACAATACAAAACAAGGCACACATCACAGAATAAAAGCATTAATACTGCAGACAATCTTCATATAAATAAACAGAAAGTTGATCATTTAGAAAGCAAAGAAGCTATGTAGCAAACAATTAAAATCAATTGAAAACATGATATTTGATGACCGTAACCCACATGAAGATAAATGCAAAATAACATATGTTACTTTTTTGTGAGTTCCTTCCTCATGTAGGTCTTGGAAGTCATAACTCCATCACTGAAAGACTTTTTTGGCAAGGGTGGGGGTGGGGGCGGAGGTGAAGAACACTGACTTATCAGTCTGTTATCATTTTTTGAAATTGATTTGCCATTATTATCCTGAGACACATTCTGAAGATTATTTTCCTTGAGCATGCCACTTTCTAGCTTGTTGATTTGGTTGTTGCTTAGTGGAAGTGGGGAGGTAGAGTTTGAATTGCCAAAAGCGTACAGAGATACTGGTTCACATTCATTGTATCCAAGTTTCTTGTAGAATTTTTCTTGACCTATAGTTGACAAATATAAAATCTGTAGTTTTCGGCTGTAGATAAAAAATGTGATTAATTTAAAAAAACAACAACACATAAGCAGGTATAATGTAAATGCACTCTCTCACCTACCTAAGAACATACTCCTCCAATTTTTTCATAAGTAAGGACCCTAAACCTTTTCCCCGCATCTCAGGCTGGATCACAACTAAGATAAAATGAACATGTAGAAAGATTTAGACATACCGATCTCAATGTCACAGAAGACAATAAAAAGCATTCATTACCAACCTGACTCCACAAAACATGACTGCTTTTGACTAGGAATTAAAGAAATTTTGCAAAATCCAACAGCTTGCCGTACATCACATTGGACAAGAACCATTGCTACAGGAAAGTTTTTATTGCATGACCAGAGACTGTTCAACCTGGTAAGAAAAGAAGCAGACGAATTCAGCACCACAGAACAAACATTCTTTAAAATGGAGAATAATGAAAGAAATCCACAAATGTTAGAGTGCAGGGATAGTAGCAGAAGAAAAACAAGGCAAAACAAATAAAACAAAACAAAATCATTGAAGCATGAATTAGTAGCAATGAAATATGAACAGAGATCAAAAAGAGTGGTGCTGGCCAAGAGGAAGCCTGGTCAATAAACGTCCCCCTCAGTACCAGTTACCAAATGATTCTAAAAAAAATAATTGTAAGCACCTTGAGTTTACGTTTTCAATATGTTAATTTAGATAACCCGTTTCACTCACAAACCTTTCCTTAAAACACAACATTTTTTCTCACACAAAATTTTTAAAAAGAGGAAAGTAGCAGCAGTCAATTTTTTTTAAATACTCTAATTGGTAAAAAATATGCATTAGCAAAAATACTACTGACGAGGTATAAAAGAGATAGAATAAAGAGTCATGCGCTCCATAGAGAAAAAATATTGCCAGAAACAGAAAGCGATATTGTATAAAGACCCTAGCATGAAGATTTGAGACTGAGAACCGACCTGGCCTGACGACTTCTGGGCCATTCCAGGTTTAGGAGAGTGGCACACTGGAAGGTGAATTCTGGATACTGATGCAGAGGCACAAGGACATATGGATTTTCTGGGTCAAGGGGTAATGGTTTGGGTGGCGACTGAGGCTGGAAAAGTAATATTAAAACAGGACGAGGGGTCAACATAAAGATGTGTAGTTCATTCATGAAATTGATTCAGGGATTCAGGATAACATGTTACTTAGTAAGGGCAGGAGCCTCAAATCATAGCAAATAACCAACAATATGTTTTTTGTTGTGTTTTTTTCAAATTAAAGAAAAATTTACATTTCAGGAAAGAAAAACAGGCACTTTCTCTCTTCCTCTGGTATAATAAAATGAAAAACTTTAAATAGAACGTCAAAATTCAACCCATGTATATTTGAACACAACACTCATAGCTGATATTCTCACCATTTTTCCTCGATAAATTAAATGACATTTAAGAGTCCACGAAAAGAGTAACAATGTTGGTTCAAAATTTTGTTGTTCTTTTT
>NW_026267140.1:528548-532699 GCF_000697945.3 Frankliniella occidentalis | reverse complement strand
ACCCCGCACGCTTGCAAATACTTCCCCAATTAATCACTTTAAATATCAGTGTGGGCGGTGGCGGTGCACCTCGCACACTTTTGGCTGGCGTTGGTAGTTTTACTGCACCGCACGCACACTTTCCGGCAGGCTGCCCACACTCGCGGATGGGGGCGCTAACGATTCTGCCGATCAGACGGCAAGGTCAACACGATCGTCACTGCGAGGGTGCTACGGGACTGGGGGGTTGGCGGCGGGCAAATATGGCCCGAGTGTGCGGAAAGGGGGTGGGGAGAATTGAAGCAGAGCGGGGCATCGGTATTCGTTGGCTCTATTTTGCATGCACAGTGAAATGCCAAAGGGTCGATGTGGGTGTGCTGGCCCCGCGGCTGAGGCTGGTCCGTGCCCGTTCCAGTAGTCCTACTCCAACATCGAACTAAGGACACTCTCTGCTGCGCAGTAGAAACGACGTGTGTTGTAAGTTGTTTGCGACTCACCTGTCCCGCTCCATGGACTCGTTGTGCAGCCAGGGCAGGAAGTCTGCCTCCTCCTTCGGCACGTCCTCGATGGGGATCCTCTTGACGTGGACGTGGACGTTGGAGCACTGGCCACGGATCACGTCTGCGTGGACGGACGGAAACAGACCATCAACTAGAGGGAACGCTCGCCCGAAAAAGACACTTCTAAAATCAAGTCTACAGGGGGTTGGGCTTGGAACAAGTCCCTTTACTTGGGGCTTGAGTACATCATCTGTTAGTAGTAACATGGTGACCTCTCACGTACAGACTTACTCGTGCGCAGTATGGGATCGTCCAGAAAGTACGTCAGTTTTTTCTAAGATTCACTCGGAAAAAAGTGGAGCTCGGCGCCTGCGAGACTCGGGGTAGGCCACCCCGCATCACACGCATGCACTGCAGGCAACACGTTGCCTACCAATCAGGCGCTATGTGAGCTTGCATGGGCTAAACTTGGCAGGTTTGTAACGGCGAATGACATGCGTACTTTCTTTCTGATTCCCTTGGCATGTAGTCAGACTTTCTTTTGCGTGATATGGCAAGTACATGCTAGTACCGTATGTCAGGGCCCCGACACAACAGTATGCCACGTTGCCTACTCGCTCTACCCTTAAGGCGCCATGGCCCCTTGGGTTGGGTATGCAAACCCGCAACACTATTGTGTCGTAGCCCTGTCACATTGATTGGATCGAGGGGAAAACGACTTGGGTAATCCACTCGACTCGGCCTTTTTCAACCGTAAACCGTGGGTAGTCTGGAGGAGCGAAGTGATTCGCGGATAGCCCGGTCGTAATCCAAATGAAATCCGGAGGTCATCCACGTTAATCAAGGAGTACTTCAGAGGTAATCCGAGTAAACCCGGGTAATCCGTTATACACACGACGAGATTTCAGAGTTGTTTCCCCCTCGTTTTGGGTATTATGTAATGTACTGTTGGGTTTGATGTGAAAGGTTACGATTCCACCAAACCTTTCTAGTTAGTTTAGCCTCGTGTAGTGCGGGAGCAGCAGCACACCAATGCACCAATGGCAGTTTCTCCGCTGACCCCCAGCTGTGTCCGGTAGAACTCCCAATACTTTTTACGCGAATTGCCCTCGTGAGTGCAGGTGCAGTGTTTCAAAAATCGCTGGGAAGAGGCAGTAGAAAACTAAGTCTTTTGAGAATTACTAAATGCGCCTGTAAAGTGAATCTTTGTGAGATCCCATGATCTCCCGCTGCCCCCACCCATCCGCGCTCCTCTGTGCCCCGCCGTCGCTTACCTGCCGCACTCGGTGGCTTGGCGCGCTGGCCCCGGGGTTCGGCCTGCTCGTACACCAACGTCACGCTGTACACGGCGCTGAGGTGGGTCCGCATGTTGTCCAGCAGCAGCCACGACCCCTTCGGCCGCGGAGTCAGTTGCTGCACAAACCAGCAAACGAACAACTTAGCATCATGCGCGGCGCGGCCATGGCATAAACAGGCCAGCAGGTGTAATTAAGCCACGCGCGCGAGAAATTACGCAGATTAGGTGCTGACATGATAGGACATATTGTGATTAGGAAAACCATAAGAATGTTAATAAATTGGTCGACCAGGTATGTCCTTGTATAAAAAAGGTACAAATGCAGACGACGTGCTTGTGCGCATGACTTGGCACACTTCACAGGTCCGCGTGAGGTGGAACTGGAGGGAAGCGCTCCAGATTATCTCGAGATCATCTAAAGAGGTGAACAGGACACTCGCTGCACAGGCCGGGACCGCTGGGGACTCACGTGTCTCAGCGGCGGCAGGTTGGATGTCTTGGCCATCTCCTCGGAATAGCTGATGGCCTTTCTGTCCTCAGGGTTGAACCGGGTGCCCTCAGGAAAGATGCCGACCCAAATCTGTAATGATAGGTGATACACGCAACCAGTCAGAGGGCTATGACAGCTTTTCGTAGGCTGTAGTAAAGTGTAACGGGAACGGGGTAAAACTCACAGGCGTCTGCGTCTTTTTGTATTCATTCACTTGCTCGATGAGCCGATCCGGCCTGAAGCCTCTCCTACGTACGTATATGTGACCGATAACACTGATGTAGTATCCCACCATAGGCACCCAGTGCAGCTCCTGCTTCATGATGAACTTGATCCTATCGAGGCACTTGGCCTTCAAGGCCAGGATGCAAGCCACCAGCCAATCCACTGAAAATTGATAAGACGAAAACAACTGTTTAACATATTGATAATGAGATTCTTCGGATAGAAATGGCAGATAGCAAACAACTTAATTAGTGGCCAGGTCGAGCGTCGGGCATAACCTTTGGAAGTACAACAACTATCGTGACACCGATGACGACTCGCTCGCTTTCACCGCCAACTTCAATTTTTCATTCGATTTCCATGTTTTTGTTACTCACATGAGGACTGGTGGTTGGACATGTACAGAACGTTCTCGTCCCTCAGCATGACCTCTCTGGCGTCTCCGTAGAGGTGAACCTGTAATTTATCCGTAATTAAAACATGGTGTCGCACAAATTCCACTGGAATGTTTTGTTTATGTTACACATTCTATACACTGGAAAAACAAAGGTAGGCATCGACACTCTTCTTGGGGTGCTAATGACTTTCGTGCATTCAAATTTGAAGAGTCAAAAGATTCGCTGCCCTGGAAAGGCTCTAAAATGCCCCACAGGTGCTAAATTTTAGTGCCTTTGAACACTTTTCGTGCCTTTCGAAAGGCATTAAAATTTAGCACCTTTAAAAGGCACTTAGCTAAATCCTACCTTTGTTTTTCTAGTGTATCTACTGTAAAAAAAATGTTCTCGTCAATTTACGACACTTTTGTAGTTAATTTTGTTAGCATCGTAGCTTTGTCCAAGTCGTTCATTGACGACAAAGGTTACAGTAACGACATAACTGCTGTTGTGTGATGAGATTCTTCTCATGATACGACAGATTTGTCGTCAAAGAACGACATTGACTGTTAACAAGCGACGCTACGCTGCAAACAAAATTAACTACAAAAGTGTTGTAAATTTACGCAAATTCTTTTAAAACCGTGCTTTATCGTGATTTAACGAAAAAGGTCCGGCTAATTTTCCTACACAGGCTCTTATTATACCCCCCCCCCCTCTCACTATCACCTTTCTTTACGTCCCCGTGCTAACCAGCATAGAGTTTAGATGATACCCTACCTTTAGACCCGGCGCCCGCACGAAGAAGAAGATGGCGAGTCTCAGGAAGTACGTGTAGATCTTTGCTTTGATGGTGGCAATGTTGAGCTTGGGGAAGAAGCGCGCCAGGGTACTGGCCGCGTGCCACACGAAACAGAGGAAGGGGCAGGTGGCCATGAGCAGGAGCACTACAACGCTGAGCAGCGCCCCTCCGAGCTGTGGCCTGCGCACACCATCGCCGAAAGGTAAGAAGGAAGCTATGGTAAATTATGTCTCATGGTCAGAGCAAATCCAGGGCAAAAGAGAGAGAAAGAGAGAGAGAGCGGTATTATAAAGGTGTCTTAGATGGGCGACAGCGCCAAAGTGCCTGTGCGCCCAACAGTGTGCATGTCATGCTCGCGGTTGGGAATGAAGCGTGCTATTTTTGGGCTCACAAATAACTCGTTTAATCAATGTGCATAACATGTGCACTGTTAGATTTTCAATCTTGTTCCTTGGGTGCGCAACAAAAAATAAATACAATAAAA
>NW_026267140.1:526030-528498 GCF_000697945.3 Frankliniella occidentalis | reverse complement strand
CCGATAAAAAAGTCACATTTTTTCTTATTTTATCAAATTACAGAGAGATACCCGAACCACCATAACAAATATATACCTATTTAGAGCATGAAAATCTGCGGTAGTATTTATCCCTACCAACAGAGATTTGTCACAAAACGTCAGACTGACGTATGAGTGATGTGAAAATGACATTTTGGGGTCCAAAAAGACGTCATAGTGATGCGAATTTTCATCATTTTGACGTTTTGTGACTAACCTCTGTTGGTAGGGATGCTGTTAATTTACAATTACAGAGTGGTAGATTTTGATAAGAAGAACCTTCCAGGTGCACAAGACAAAAAAGGGCTAAAAATAAGACGGAAATTGAAGTTTTACCAGCCGCTGCCCTATACTACAAAAACAACCTAATAGTATTCTACATTTTCACATTCTAAAAATAAGAAAGTAAAATTATACATCACTACCACAGGTGATGTGCAAAGTACTATGCAACAGCCATGACAATTCGGAAAGGTAAAGTTCAAAAGGACTACAGTCGTTGACAGTCTAATTTCCAAATGTTTCACGAGGTGACACGACGAGGGACGTTATTGGGATATTGACATTGGGCGCCAAATGTTTCACTGAAATTTCGCTTCTCCTGGGAGAGCGAAGCTTGCTCGCGTCGCTTTATGATGATTTCGGAACATTTCTTGAGTGATAGGGTTTTGGACGGTTTGGATCACCGCTCCAAGCCAAAAATGCAACAACGTCAGATGGACGTCGACTAGGCTTGAAAAATGTGATTTTATAGTCACTCAAAGCGATATATCGACGTCGATGCTATTTTTATTTGGCTATAGAGTGTGCGTCGACCTGCCTATGGATAGGCAGATTAAGGTAGGCTCATTGCATCACCTTTGAGACGCACCATCCAATGAACTATCCTGAATTAAAGAAAGGGAAGCACTGCCGGAGTGTTTTGGTGCTGAGGGCGTGGGCACGCCACCGTCTTAAGACAGCTGCTTAGCCTACCCGTAGGCTGCGGGTTAGCCTACCCGCGCCGTGGCAGGCGCTATCATTACCGCCCCCTCTTCTGATTTATCGGTCGTCAGGAGCCCTAGTAAACATAAACAACGCAAAATTAACTCAATTATCCTTCAACGCGATTGCGCCATTGTCAGGAAGGTTCTTAATGGACAATAGAAGATGATGTCCAATCATATCTTACACTGATTTTGTCTTTTCTCTCACTGGGTTTTTCCTTGCCAAGCTGTTGACGAACTAGAGATTTACAATAATAAAATCTAAAGATAGTGGAATGCGAAAAACTTAAACAGTCTACATACTCTTCTTTTAAAAAAAAGTAATTTATGTTTCTTGAATTGTTACCTTGAGACTATTTGCATTCAAACCCAATGCTGACTCACAGTCTTTTACAACCCTTTGAAACAACTCAAGATGTAGATACGTAAGTGCCCTATTTTCAAATAAAAGAGCACTATCTCGTGTTTCATCAATTGCCTAAAAACAAGGAATTAACACAACTCACTAGACTAAATAGATTTAATATTGAGCTAGAATTTACTGACCTTGCTGTATAAGTCTAATGCTTCCTCAAATTTTTTTTCTCGAAAGGCTTTATTTGCTTTTGCTTTGAGTTCATCAGAACGTTGTTTTCTTTCCTTGCGATCCTTGGCCCTTCTCTGAGCATCCTTTTCTACTTGAGCCATGAAGTCCTCTGGGAAGGTATTTTTAAATTTAAAAAATGTGTGTTCTCATGGTTGTTTGCAGTTAAGTACATACATTTCCCCTCTTTTCTGACCTTTTGTCATATCTGTTGGATTATTTGTTCCCCCCACTACCTCGAAGGCTTTCTTGTTAATCACAGTCCGATCAACCCTGGACGACAGATTGGACTGGAGTTCGTCACTTCCCTCCTCAAGAAGACCGTATTGATGCTTGTGTGGCACTTGATCGCTACGCACCAGGATGTCTGCCATTTGACGGGCTCGGTCTGCTACTTGCGGGTCCGAAGATTTCAACATTTTCATCATGTGCTCTGAAAAGAAGTAATCATATCCAGCCTCTCAGTGTTTGATACCAAGAAATCAAAACCAAATCGTGCGTACTACTCAACTACTGCGTACCAACTTTCGTCACTCTCTCCATGAAGTTATCGAATTCGTCCTCTACCATAGTTAACGACTCAGCACAAAATATCTGCGGTTGGTTTTTCTTTATTCGCGTTTTAAATGTGGTAAAAATTCTAATGATTGGCACTTTATGTACTTGTTGCTATGACAACGCTTTTATAGTTTCGTTTTGTTGTCTCTGTCGTCCGCCGGGGGGTTAGGCAACCCATCCGACATGCACGCACACAGCAAATGTAGAGGAGTAGGGGATCTCCACTCCGCTGAGCGATAATGATACTGGTCCCTTAAGGAGAGTCATTCAGTGGAGGTTGCCATGACTATTTAAGAATGAATAGACCATTCCACTGAATG
>NW_026267140.1:519224-525980 GCF_000697945.3 Frankliniella occidentalis | reverse complement strand
CCGACCTGCGGAGCGGGCCACTTACGCCCGAGTCCCCGGGGGACCGCGGACAGGGCCGGAAGAAGGGGGTTTACGGGGCGGCCGACGTGATCCCCGTGGCGTCCGCTGGGTGCCGTCCGTGAGGAGGCGCAACACAGCGGCGAGATGGTATAGGAGGGACGATCCTGGCCGTGGAGATGACCGTCCTGCTCCTGGTGAACCGGTGGGCGGTCGGGCTGGCGGCGCCGGTCCAGGCGGGGGCCGTGGTCGACGCGGGCAGCGAGGTGATGACGATGGGTGTGGGCCTTCACAATTGGAGCAACGGGGAACCGCCTTGGCGGTGCAGGCGCTGGCTCTGTGGGCTGCTCCGCAGATGCGGCACGTGTCGTGTCGTGCGTCGCAATCCGCTGCCAAGTGAGAAGCGAACTTCTGACACTTGTAGCACTGGCGCAGGGCGTCGGCGGTCCTCTTCGGACCTCGACGACGCCGCCGCCTCCTGGCCCGCTCTGACGGAGCCACGTGAGGCAACAGCCGGTGAGGAGCACTGGCGACATCGGTCTGCGGGGGCTGCCGCGGAGGCGCCTCCGCGCAGGGGGCAACGTCGACAGGCTCTACGTCGCGTTCAACATAGGCGCCCACAGTCACTTTCTGTCCGTTAGTCAGGAAGACGCGTACTGGTAAGGCCCCCAGCGCGTCAAATCGAAGGCCCCTCTCAGCCAGTCGTAAGACTGCTGATTCCTCTCCCGCGATGGTAACGTACCCGGGCCGAGCAAGTTCCGCACGGTCGTCCACCATGAACCCGCCGACCCTGTCGGACTCGAGCTCCAGGGCGAACTTCAGGGCGTGCAGAGACACGTCGGCTGCTACGTAAAAGACGAACAACTCGTCGTCGTCGTCCGGTGGGGGTTGACGTCCAGGTGGGTCGACGCGCACCGCTGAGAGGGGAGGGACGGGAAGGCCTTGAATCAGGCCTACCTCCTGCCGGATCGATTCCAGCTCGGTGTTGAGAAGATCGATGACTTGGGACAGATGAGGGCCCTCGCGGCACTGTGCCACGAAGATCCCCGGAGACACGAGGTGGATCCGGACCAGGTCCGGGCCATAGGTGTCCGTCCTCACTCTGCGGAGGCGGAGCAACACCATCTCGGATTGCTGAGCGGAAAGCTGGTATGCGCTCGCGTCAATCAGCACGATCACCGAACTGTCGGCATCGAACGGGTCGGTCGCATTCGACTCAACGCGCGCGCGCTTTGGTGGCTGGCTGGCCGCCGCCGGAACGTCCGCACTGTGCGGCATCTCGGCAGCGAGTCTTGCTTCTGCTTTCTGCTTCTGCCATGTATACTACAACCCTTTGCTATTGCAATTGCAGATTCTAGCCATGCGTGCAGCAACGAGGCTACTAGGCTACTCTACAGTTGGACCTAGTTACTAGTTAAAAATTAGTAGAAAAGTAAAACAGTGATGTTTTTAATTTACGTACCGATACCTTTTAATGTTATGTATATGAAAATAAATAATAAAATACAAAGATTTCACACCACAATGGAGCAATATCAAAGACAAAAGTAATTCAACACGATGAGGCTAGACAATCATGTTTCTCATATCAGTTTTAAAGATGTCCGGATAGCCTCACCACGCGAGCGCAAGGGTAAGAGCTAGCAAATTTTTCTTTCTTGAACATAACTCCGTGTAAGAATTGAATGATTGCTGAAAAATATTGTTTTCCTGAATTTAGAGTTATTTTGTTTACAGAAGGAGTGAGACGAGCGACGAACGAACCGATTTAGCAGTGAGTTGTGTCAGGCAGAGATTCGGTCAAACCTATTCTCATCTTCACTTATGCTTTTGAAAGCATTCTGCAGCTTAAGTTGTTTCCACCGTCCTTCCATCGATACCTTCTTTTAGTAACTTTAAACCCTGTAACAGTAACAGACGTCGAGAACATCAAGAAATATCGTAGGTCTTGGGTGGTACAATGGAAAGGTCTTCTAGCCATTACTGCTGCGTGACGTCATTCATCCTCTTGGGATGAGTAGCTTCGAAAACAAATCAACACTACTGCTACTGCTGTGTGTGTGCTCATTGTGTATTTTCAGTTTAAATCACCAAATATGGACTCTTTAAGGGAACAAGTCATGATTAATCAATTCGTCCTTGCTGCGGGCTGTGCTAAGGAACAAGCAAAACAGTTGCTGCAGGCCGCACATTGGCAATTTGAGGTATGCTGTATGCTCTATTTGTAAACAAATGTTGAAGAAAATGGCTGACCTCCCTACTCCTGGTTGGCTGACTACTGCCGATTGAGCAGACCGCACTGAAGGTCAACAATAACAAATTGATATTTCTTGGGAAAGCGTTTCAGTCACGCTCTTAAAGTATTGTATTCAATTTGGGTGAGAAGCATCCCATTTGAAGCCTTACATGTATGTCATAGCCTACTGCACAACACAACTTTCATTCCATCATTTTATGAGCATGGTCAATTGTTGAAATTACGAACATCTACGTATTTCATGTTTTGATTTTTCCACTGAACTTACTGCTATATGCATTTCTTTGACAAACAATTAATTGGAAAAGCTTCAAAACAACCATCTTAACTAAGAACTGTGTTATTTCAAGTTCTAATAAGATTGACTACTTTGCATTTTGTAAAAAAAAGTGGCCCATAACTACCAATGAACCAATGTTTGGACAATTCATTGAGAAGTGTACTTTTGATGCTGCCTCTGAACTATTTTACATGAAAATTGAAAAACTGACAATCAATCAAAGTGCTCTTTTTTTGTTTTTCTAGACGGCATTGAGTATATTTTTTGAAGAAGCAACTGTGCCTCCCTGTTCTGCAAATCCTGCAGCTCATTTCGGACAGGTTAGCATGAGATCATGTTTCAAAAAGAAATTTACATTGTTATTTAAATGAATGAATCTACCTAATTTTCTGATCAATTTCAGATATGTACACCCTGCAATACTCCTGCTACCCCACCAAACTTTCCAGATACACTCTTAGCATTTTCTAGAATGAATGCTGGGGAAAAGCTTGGCTCCTCACCCTCAGGTATAAAAGCTACATAGAGAGGCAACATTACTGTGAATAGTCTTTTGGTATCCTACCTTTGTATTCTTTTATTTCTTCTAGGTGTGAATTTCTCAACATCCCCCAAGCAACAGCCCCCTCAGATGCAGGCTCAGCCTAATCAACCACAGGTCTTCAGAAGTCAGCAGGCCACTCACACAGGAGTTGGCATTGATCTTCAAAGATAAGTCTCTGATTCCCTGTGGCAGTGCACTGTGTTGGCTTGTCAGAAGCTTAACTCATAGTTTATTTTTAATTTAAATCAATTTGTATTACACTTCAAAATTTAAACTACATAAAATCTGTATCTATCTTAACATTATTTAAGTAGTTTCCTCTCAATATTCATCTTTTTCTTAGATGTGTTCTGTCAAACCAATTGCAAAGTAATTATAGTCTATTGACAAGTTGTCCTCCTCCAAGACAGAGTGCAGTGCCCTCAGGGGATTTGGGTGTGTAGAAAGTAGCAAATAGATTATGAAGGATGATCACATGGTAGGAGGGGATGTGTATTGTGTCATTAAGCTTCTCATGTTTTGGGTCTAAATCTTTGACCTTATTGCATGTTGTCAACATGTGTTGTCCTTCATACTGTTATAAACTAAGTAAAATCATAAAACTGTACAAATATACTTTTACTTAGTTGTGTTGACCCCCTTGTTGTATAAATATAGTTAGGGTGATTCTTCCAAATGGAATTAGGTGAAATAAGGAGTAAGTCATTCTTATTCTGTCTGCTTGTGGTAAAAGTAGAGCTACTTAAGGTTTTTCTTAGAAAGGAAAGACTTCAATGTAAGGTCCTCATGGCTCCAACAAAAATGTGCTACTCCAAAAACATTATTTTTAAAAAAGAAAGGAAAAAAAGACAAAAATGTAAAACTAATTGTGAAAGATACAGATCATATATCCTTCCATGTGAGAGCTTAGGTTTTCTTCTTTGTCAAAAACAATCATGATTTTTAGCATATTGTAACCCAATTTTTTTTCTGTTGTGGTTGTTATTCCAATATGTGGGTGAATATTACAAAATCAAAGATTTGTAGCTTTAACACTCCTTAGTGAATATGTCTAAACCTGCTCTCTTTCTCTATCTCTGATGAAAATCTGAACCGCACGAGACATTTCATCTATCTTTTTATAATGGGGGAAAATATCTGACTAATAGTTTTACCTTATTTATTATAAATTTTTTTCTCACCTTTCTGTTTTTCTGTGTCCACAATATTCTTTTACAAAACAATATTCAAGAAAGGATATTGTTATTAGACTACTCTTAAATGATTCATATTCTATTTTTCCTTTTGATTCAATGAAAATTCCTGTGCTTGCACAGGTGGTTTAATCAAATTGGCCTTAGCTAAGACCACAAAGTTTTCAAGTGTTCCAATCTTATGTTTCTTTTTTAAGGAATCAAGAGAGAGAAAGGGAGAGAGAAAGTATGAGTGGATTTGTGTGACCTGTATTAACATGTAAGCTACATATGACAAAATGTATGCTGTTTTACAGTGCAATCCATTTGTATCTTGTTTTGTGATAAACATTTATTTGATGCATTGAATTGGAGAACAGATCTATTTGGTTATATTTTATTGACCTACTCAGCTGTTGTTACTAGTTATGTATTATTACTTTATCAATTTAAGACAGTGAAGTAATTCTGTTATTGAAAGGTGAGGAAAATATACCAAATCTTCAAATAGTTTCTGTATTTGCCCTTATCTGCAAACATTTCATAGAATCCTATAAAAAACATTTTGTGATGACAATTGTGGCAGGGAAGTTCTAGAGGTACCCCCTTTATCACTTTAATACTTATTTAATTTTTATTAAAAAATACTCAGCTAAATTTCAACAGATTATAAGTGCTGTTGAGCGATATTATACTATGTATTCAGATGAAATTTAAGAAATTTTTGTAACTTCCGCTCATGTGTAAGCCAGAAGTGCCTATTTGATCTCATGTAGTTTGTACCCCTAATGATCAGCAAAGGTGAGTGCATTATACTGAGAGACTATAGTTCCTTGATGATCTACACATAACTGCTGTAACTGATGCAAGCAATATGCATCACATTTCGATCAATTCGTTTTTTGATCTAACTTCCTTACCTCCTCCTCATGTCTAGAGTATCCACTGTAAGGGGCAGCATATAAAAGTAAGCCTGGTTTTCAAATAGCAGTTATGTGTTGGTCAAGGCACCAGGCTCTCTGTATCCCCAAAAGCACCAAAACATTGAATATGCTTCGATGGGTGCAGAAATGCAAACTAAAACTGATGCGTATAATGCAAAACATTTAATGCCCAGTGTCACCAATGTGTGACTTTATACCTGCGTTTCTGTGCGCATTTTATGCATTGGCGCTTCTGGCGACAATGCACCAACCATTGATGTTCTTTGTTGGGTACTACTGAAGAGCATGGCAGCATCTGTGATCAAACAGGCTCTTGTGGCTCACACATAAACAAAAGTTAGAAAAGTTTTTTCTGAAAATTTCATTGGTATATCATTGTGATGCTTAATCATTTATAATATTTCTGGATATTTCTGGTTGCCTCTAGGTGGGGCACCTCTAGTCCATACCCATTGTGGCAGTAGAGGGCTTTTCTATACTCAACACTAAAAGTGTGTTGTTTCATATGGCTCCTTTTTACTCACATTTATGTCAGTCAGTCAGTTATTTCTTAGGAGTTTGTAATCCATTCTCATAATGGGTATTTTACATTGGCTTGCCTACAGTTAACAGTTCATCTTTATACCCAAGATTTTGGCTTGATCTAAACATTAGCTATTTTGATTGCTAAACTTTGAATTTGACAATTTTCTATTCGTCCTTTTAAGTTTTACAGGCTGTGAATTTTGTATTTTTATTTTCAACTGTTTTTGCTGTCTTTTCATTAAGATCAAAGTTGAGATGAAACCATACCAGCCACACTACTGTAACTCTAATTTATAATCCAGGATATTTTCATTGCGAGGTGTCCTGTCACCAAGTCTTCCTTAGCGAATTTTAGGGAGGAAGTTTATAATACTTGCCTTAAACTTCTGTCTCGTTATGGATTTAAACTGTATGCCAGCCATATCCGCCATGTCACTGATAAATTTCATATTAACCAAGAAATAAACTTTTGATTGTGTCCAGATTTACATAAATGTTTCTATCAAAATGTAACACTTATTTGACAATAATCTTAAGTTTGCATGAAAAGTTTCAATCATTTCAGTCATATTAGTACTCAACAAAGTACTAAAAGAGAGAAAAGGAGATCATCTATTTATTTATTTGTTATACCAGCCTGTCAGTTTTGGTGATCAAAGAGTGTAGTCCCTTTTTTTATGGTACACTTGACAGCAAACTCAATGCATACTTCTCCATTGTGTGTATTCACACACCTATCATACAGACAGCATGCTGTAAATAGTTGATTAAAATAACTTGAAAGTGATCATAATCTTACTGTTTTTTTTTTTAATTGTTTATTTTGGAGGACATTATTTCAATTCAATGTATTTGGGTAGTTTAGGCTACCTACGTGCTTGCAGTGCATTATTGTAAAAAACATCAATCAATTTCGCATTGTATCTGCTGTATTATTTCATGATGTTATTGTACACACATTCTCTTGCTGCACAAGTCATCTGTTATCTAAGTAGGGCCACAATATAATTCTAACTCCTAATCTTTTTTTTTTTTGG
>NW_026267140.1:512269-514316 GCF_000697945.3 Frankliniella occidentalis | reverse complement strand
TAAACAAACAAACAAAACAAACACTTCACTGATAAATATTGTCAACAAGTGTGAGAGTGTTTTACTATTCGTATGGCGCGCAGCCCAAAGTAACAGGAGTAACAGAGATTGGCCATGAAACGTAACACTCTGAACTTGCTAACGATAAAGGCTGCATGGTATCCTTCGTATGGTTTTGTCACATTGCAAGATGCACTACAAGGGAGGTCATTTCGAATTTTGACATGTTTAGACTTGAAAATTATGTCGAAATAACCAAATAACATCCCACCAAGTCAAGAACGTTTCGTGACCGATTTCTGTTGGTTGGGAGTGGGAGGCTGAACCATAAGAATTGAAAGTATATGCCAGAGCCAGAATGACATAGTTTGCCTTCATTTAATGTGTTCTATCTGGATGAGTTCTGACTCAGATCCCTGTCGCGGTTCGCAGCCAAGAAGGGAGTTGTACCCCAGGAAAACGTTTTGGACACGAAATCGTTCGGGAGACCTAGAAGACATTGCCGAGACGTTTTTAAAAATCATCTTCGATCAATGCTGATGAAGTGACGGAAACAATTTCCTTGCGTATAGATCGATTGAGAGGCTAGCTACTACTACCACTATGTGGTTTTTAGACATACATGGAAAGGGAAGACCTTGAGATACCTATCTTGCCTTGAGGGGAGACTTTGGCGTACGGTTAAGAAACTTTTCATATCACATTCGTTCAACGATAAAATTGTCATTTCAATAGTGTACGGAACGATACACACTACACCGCACTGCACATTTTTTGAAACGGCTCGGTTCCGGTTTCGAACTCTCGTTAAAATCCTCTCCGGGACACTACCCTCGGCCAGCTCCGGGACCATAACACAACTGAGAACTGAGGTATTATAAATGCACTGGGATCACAGACACTTTCGAGCTCTTATCACGACGTTGTCCCGAAAAGAAATGATAATCTGAATCGACATTCACGAGCAGGTGCACAGCGATTCCGCAGATACCGATAATTTAAAGCAAAGTCTTAAATCCATTTTGATCGGACGTGTCGATGCAGATTACAATTTATCACTGGGCTATAAACGCAATGTTCACAGATGGCCATATCACCTTAAACTACGATAATTAAGGAGCATATATTAAGTAGTCTTTCAATAACCTGGAAGGACGCCAGGAAAAAGGGATTTTCGTCCCAGAAATCATGTATGATTATTGATATTCAGTCGTTTTCTTACATATGTTTACTTATGTTTCCCGACGGGGCTTTCACTCGAAAGTTAGGACTTCCCCCGTCTTAGACCCTGAGAGTGGATATCGAGACAAAGTGTATTGTGGTACAAACTTCGATTTTAAGGTAAGGCCTGCATCAGGAAACCGCAAACAGGAGGTTGCCTCTTGAGGGATCGTCCGAGCGGCAGTGGGAGGGCAAATAATAGCTCTTTTATATTTTAATTAACATTCATCTCGATATTCAGCTCGCTAATTCGCACACTACTATGTAATATTTTGCGCAGAACTAATTACAACTTTAGGTACGAAATTTGTACGCAAGAGACAGAATATTGCACGCAATACTTCACGAAGTGTGAAACGTCCCACCAGCGGATAGGAGACTACTTTAGTACACGCTAGTAAACCATACTTTTTGTCAATATTATACCAGGTTGCTGATTAACCCCGCACACTTCTGTAGTTGGACTGGACCGCATGCACGAGTGCGAGCGGGTTGCCTACTCGCACCGCCCGTAAGGCGCCGTGGACAGGGGCGATAGGCAAGCCCGCCCGCATTCCTGCGTGCGGTACAGTCTAACTACAGAAGTGTGCGGGGTTAATCAGCCACCTGGTATTACTTAATACGGCAATATGGTATTACAGCGCTAATATTACGCTGAATTTCTACCGTTCGTCCGCCAGTACTACGCTTTATTTTGTTATTGTTAGTAAGAACGCCATCAATACAATACACACTGTTAAAGGCGTGCAACGAAATTCAACGTAAGTTTCAACTAGCGAGGCCTGAGTGCCCGAGTTAGTACCGGACCGGGTGTATCTTTGAATGC
>NW_026267140.1:500625-502119 GCF_000697945.3 Frankliniella occidentalis | reverse complement strand
GGTATGGACGAAAGGTCTATACCTTACGGAGGAGGGCATGTCTGTAATATGGATCAAATTGTCTGTAATACGGACAATTTTATCCATATTATGGATAATTTGTGATCCATAATATGTTAGCACCAAATTCTCCATAACATACGGATAGCACATCCATAGGGAAATGAGAGTGTACCCTGCTCCCCAAAACAAAACAAAAACAACACAAACATATAAACATACAATGATACAAACATACATACAAAAAAACAACAACAAACAAACAAACAAACAAACAAACAAACAAACAAAAACGGAAGCACTTTTCGATTCGATTTATTATTTCTAGCGAGGTCTGTGATCAGGAACACTAATTAAAATGTGGAAAAAACCAACATTTTTGTCTTTGGAAACCAACAAAATTTACTTGGCCATAAAACTCACACCGGTTGTGGCAACACGCCCAAATTTTGTGCCCTCGGTAGTGATTACAGTAATGGAAAATCTGGAAAATCTAACAAAACGTGTATCGCACCAATTGGTGTAACCAGTTTTGGTCACACTATGCCATGTGACCTGAGTTTCGATCACACCAATTGAAGCAACATCAGCCAAAAAGGTATATAGGCAGAACACATAGGTGGTCATACCTACGTCTCGGGTGTCAGCGCTACAGGTCTAGGTAAATGTATGCCAGGCGCGTCGCAACGAAACAGTGTTTCGTGAGATATCAAGAGGCTTGTTACGCGAGATGTGGTGGCGTCCATCTATCTAGAAGTAATCGTCCACCAACCCGTTATTGCTAGGCGACCTGGCAAACGCACTGGCGTTCTTCCCTGGTCTGGAGACGACATTTTTATGGCATGGTATACAGTAGGGATTTACCGACTATTTTAAAACATCACTTAGGCATACCGTTTATTACCAGCAAAATGAAGGCGCTTTAGGCCCATGACTTCCAGTTTTAATATTACAGCCAGAGCTCGCTGCGAACCTGCGTACGCCGCCTTGGGGTTCAGCGGAGCCCAGAAGAGAAGCGAGAAGCGCAAAGATACCGTGCATACTGCGAGAGTTCATTCATGAAGAACAATATAAACTCCCATTCTTCGTTGTTGCAATTTTGTTTTTCAGCACAGCCATAAAAAAAATCCAACGTTACTGCTTGTTACTTTCTTCATTTTCCAAAGCAGAACTGATATCTAACATTTCGTTTTTGTTATGCGACTCATCGCAGCTCTCCTACCCCCGCCCCACACACACCGTGTATCGGCCATTATTGATCACTTTGACGGTCATCTCAATGCTTGTAAATCACCCACTTCACCCCCTCCTCTTATACCACTCTCATCCGATACTCCCCCTCCCCCTTTACCACGAACCCATTCTCTTCACGGCGTGCTGACGCTCCTGCTTTGTGAATGGCCGCTCCATGTGACAGATCCCTGTAATGCCATGCCATGCCATCCGAGAGAAAGAGAGAGAGAGAGAGAGAGAGAGAGAGAGAGAGAGAGAGAG
>NW_026267140.1:499949-500575 GCF_000697945.3 Frankliniella occidentalis | reverse complement strand
AATGTAATGATTTAAAGCAAATAATGATTTACATTAGTTTGAGCTACTTGTGTAAGATTTTGGCATGAGTGTGTCTTTGTTCCTCAAGTCTGATGATAACCTTTCTGTCGAAATTTTATAGACAATCGCCAATAAAGTTTTTCTGATGCATCATTGCTACAATGTACCAATGTACACCCCCCCCCCCCTTTTCCCCTAATTATTTTGCAGGCAGATGAAAGTTTTGAACTTTTCTGTTCTGTCTTTATTCAACTCCCTGCTATTATTCATTCCACATTTTCTTGTAGTCTGAAATGTTTATCAAACCAGTTAGTAATAAGAAAGATCTTAGTTTTTCCAGGATGGCTAGTTACCTTTATATTATTACCCTGTATAAGCTTGTGATGTTGTGGATGTTTCTTCAATGCTTCTGAAATCATTTTTTCAGACTTGGCTTCTTCTTTTAACTTGTATAAAGCTTTTGCTTTGTACAGAAGAGCCTTAAAATCAAAATATTAATATAATTTATTGTTGATAATCAAACAAAGATTTTCTTCTTTTAAAAAAAAGTAATTTATGTTTCTTGAATTGTTACCTTGAGACTATTTGCATTCAAACCCAATGCTGACTCACAGTCTTTTACAACC
>NW_026267140.1:497311-498777 GCF_000697945.3 Frankliniella occidentalis | reverse complement strand
GAGGCTTGTCATGGGCTGGCCGAGGTCAAGGAGAGAGCAATGTCACCCAGCGCGCCGGTCCCCTCGGTTGTCTTCCCCCGCCCTCACTCCGAGCTCTACACAACCACACACCACAGTAAATATTGCAGCTTTGCGCCTAGTTCAGGAGCTGCGTGTGTGTGTGTGTGTGTGTGTGTGTGTGTGTGTGTGTGTGACACAGTGTATCACACACACACACGCGCGCGACGTGAGATGCTCGGCGCAACGTTATCCCCACTGGGCTCGGAAGACACAGGTACGACCCTGATATGACCTGTAGGGTAGGGGGAGGGGTGGTGAGATTTGTAGAAAGTAGTTGGGGCCGAGCGAGTGAAGTGCTTCTGCAAGGTTGGAGTGCACGCCAGCTCCACTCCACCTTCCTCACCGCCTGCACGACACGCCTATACGTGGAGAGGCCAATCAAGTTCAGTCCAACTCCACCGCCGCGTCGCCAGCCTACGACCGCCAGCCACAAACAGGAAAACGATGAAATCTTTTGCAAGATACAAAGACAGCTTAAAAAAAACTGCGGGCTGCCTTCCTTGTTTCTTGTGCGCGTTTCGCTGTCTCTGTACGGGCGAGTGGCGCGGTTGGTGCGCCGAGGTGAGCCCGGTGAGCACAGGATGGCGGTGGCGGTGGCGGGTGGGCGTCTGTCGCGCCTGTCCTCACGGCTCACGTCGTGGCAAGTGTTATTATTAAACAGCGCGGGGAAGGCTGGGGAGAGAGGCAAAGCTTGCTCACCCCGCTCACGTGCTCACCAGTGCTCACCTTAACCAGCGGCGGGGCGGGCGCGGGCGAATTCCAGGGTGACGGGGCGCAAAGGCCGCCCCACAGGGAGCTGGGGGTCCACGAGGGGGAAGGGGATGGCACTCCATTGGGGTCTGCGGGGAATAGTGACGGGGTGCCCGCACATTATGATAAACAGACAACGTCACAACGTCACCAATCTGGTTGGTTGGTTATATGCTGCTTGTTGTACTGTCTACGTCATCAGAACGTACTTGACAGGTCATATTAATAAACCCATGACGGTGCAGTACATTTTTGTCTTTTAACGATGTAAATTTTAACAACATTTCAGTTTTTTTTTCTTTTATGCTATCCATTGTAGTAGTAGTAAATTTGACAAGCTGGAACCCACCATGTCATTACATCGTACCAAGTTAGTAAAATATTCCTGCTTGGATGCAACATTAACATTTTCGATAGCATTACGTGACATCAGCACATGGCAGATCTTCGCCGTTCTCTGCTGACCTGACGAATCGTTTGTACCGATACCGATCGGTATTAGCACCCCGACCAAGCGCTCACCGCCTGGCCCCGCTGACCCACCCGCACTCCTCTGCGCGGCAGGGCAGGCTCGCACCGGGCTTGCACGCACAGTCCATCCAGGCAGTTTTACTAATTTGGATAACGAAAGTCAAAGGTAACCACAAGGAAAGTAA
>NW_026267140.1:480341-490015 GCF_000697945.3 Frankliniella occidentalis | reverse complement strand
GGGGCAGAGTAAAGTGCAATGGCCCTCCGCTCTTCTCCAGGCCGCCGGGTTGGGAGGGCTGCTGCTGGAGGACCTACAGGGGGCAGAGTAAGTGCAATTGCCCTCCGCTCCTCTCTAGGCCGCCGCGAGGCCGGGCCGCCAAGCCAAGCCTCCTGCACGGTCTGGAGGTCTGGAGCAGCATCCCGCCGATCCTGCTGCTGTTGCTGCCGATTATCGATTTTCCATCCCCCAGCGCTCACAGCCGGGGCTGCCGGGGCCAACCGGGCCGCCGGGGCTGGCGGCAGATAAGGTGCCCTCTGATCGCTCGGGCTGGGCCCCTAAGCTGAGCCTCTCGACGAGACCACCTCCCCTGCCGCCCTGGGGGCCTGCTTCCGGCAGCCCCCCGCGACCCACGGGCCCCACGGCTCGTCCCGGGACGAGTCTCCAGTCTGGTCTAGTTGCTTATCGCGGCGCCATCTCTACGCCTTGACGTTTCCGCCGCGCAAACAAACTGAGGGGACAGGACCGGGAAGCTGCTGCAGCGCAGCGCGTCACAGATGTGCCCTCTACGCGACAGACACACTGGAAAACAGACGACACAAACGGAACAATTTCAAGATCGATTCGGCACGACAATCGAACAAGTTAATTCAGGATGCCGACATCAGTCGGCTATCGTTTCGATGTCATCGATTCTCTCTGTGGAACTGGCACAAGCAGATTTAATGTTTACACTAGATTATTTCTGGTGCTTGAAATCAAGCATAAAATCAATTTGCTGATTTTTTAATGTTTTTTCTTCTAAATGGGAAGACAAGATGGTTGTGGAACTTACACCCCAACTTACAGTTAATTTTGGTAACATATGTTGCTACTTTTTGAGGAAAGAGGCGGTGCCAGCGCTAATTTGGCTGCCGGGCGGGCGGAGGCGGTACCCAGGACCGGTACCCCCGAGCGCTTTGCGGTGGTGGGGTCGTCTAGATGAGGGGGCAAAAGAGCTGTTCGCTTGCCGGGGCTGCCGCACCTGACCTGCACGCAGCAGAGCCTAGCGCGGCGCCCCCGCAGCACCCAGCACCGCTCCGGTGACAGATCAATGAATCGATAATGAATCAATTGGAACAATGGGGCTATGGAGCTTCTGGCTGCAGTGATTGTGTAGCGCGTGCGGCTCACTTGGCGTGGGACCAAAGGGTACCATAAGTCGACGGCGGCCACTGGTTGCAGTGTCCGGCACCGCGCCGCCGGCCGGCCAGTGTGCCCCCCTCTTGCAGAGGCTGATCTGGATTATACGAAAGACATTGGCAAGGACCGAAAAACACACAACACCACTCTCACTCGTTTCACCTGCGTAAACAATTCTCCAGCCTCCAGCCAGTCAGCTGGCTGGAGTGTGTCCGCTCCGTTGGCGTCATCCTTTGACCGGCGAGGAGTGTTTCCGCGGGAAACTGACCGCTGTTCCGGGACGTCGGGCCGCCGGCCTCCCCCGGCAAGCTGCCGCCCAACACCCGCACCAGACCCTTCCTCACTCACCGGAGCTTGGACAGCGGCGTGGGCTTGGTGAGCTTGGACGCGAAGGAGGCCATGGCGGGGCCTGGGGTCATGCCGGCGCGGCGTTCACGGTTCCATACGTTTGTCTCGCGACGCGAACCGTCGCGACTAAACGCTGCAGCCGGGTGGGTCCCGGTGACACCGCGGTGCGGGGCAGGTTCCGGTCCGGCCGGGCGAGGGACTCCGAACTCCGCGCTGCTCCGCGCGGGGAGGCGCTGCGGCTGCGGGGACTCGGTGCGGGTGCTGACTCCTGCGGGGCGCCTCGGCTGCGCCTGCTTGGCTGCGCCCGGGCTTGGCACAGACTGGCCCAGGCCGAGCACAGCCGCGGCGCCTAGCCTCGCCTCTACTAACCCACCCGGCCCCACCCCCTACACGCGCTCGGCTCGGCGCCTCGGCCCGCTCGGCCGCGCGGCGGACGCACTCGGCTCCGCCAGGGGGTAGTGTCGATCCTGGGGGTGGGTGCGAGGAGGGGTGGTTGTGGACGCCGTGCAGGTGGGTGGGTTGGCGAATGCAGGAAGGGAGGCGGTGTGCAGCAGTCTGCAGTGGAGGAGGGGAAAGGGGGCGAGGGAGGTCCAAGGCGCGCGGGACGGGGCGGGGCCACAGCAGAGGGGCCCGGCGTGACGCGGGACGTGCAATTTTCGTGGCAGAAGACGTCAATGGAAGCGGCCGGGCGGAGGGCTGACAAGTGGTGGGCAGGGCGGGATGGGGAACGGAGTTCTGCGACTGCCAAACATTATTCCACACAAACGTTTGTTCAGTCCAGAATGCTGAGAGCTCCTGTGGGGTAGGCCGTGCTGTACTACAGCAAAGTGTTGCGGGCCGGCCTATGCAAAGGGGTTCCAGTCAATCAACCATGCGCGTGTGAATGTGAGTGCCCAAGGAAGAATATGAGCCATGACTGTCACCGTGACGTCAAAATGGACCCCCAATTTGATACCTTCATGCACTCATGTGACCAATATTTTTGACTGAGAACGTCATATTGAGTCAAATTGACATCAGGATGAGTGCAGAATGACATCAAAATGGGGGACCATTTTAACGTCAAGGTGGCAGTCAAGGCTCAAATTCCTCCTTGGGATGTGTGTGCGCGCGCGCACTCAATAAATAATACCAGCGATTAAAGAGAATATATATTACAGACCCTAAATTATCTAAGATCATCACAATAAGAAATGAGCTGCAGCAAGGCTCTGGCATAACAACTAAACACAACTAAACTGAATAGGGAATCGATTATTGGTGTGCTACAATCTCAACCTTCACAATAATTTGGAATACTAGTTGAGGGAAAAACTTGACACTCTAATTCTGAAAAAGGTACTGGCTGCCAGACACTCCATAAGCCTAGAATGATGCTCTTGGAAGTTGGCTATATTCACAGCATACTACTGCCACCCGGCCAACAAACAACAGACATAGAACCACCTCATCTCTCTATATGAGTTATTATCTCATAAGTGAAAGAACAAAAATACAATTTCTTATAGTCTTTTGAATACAGACTCATGAGTTATAAATATGAAAAAAATTAAACAACTTAACATACTGGCAAGAAAGTAATAACTTTTAAAATAGTTGAAATATTATCAAATCACAGTCAGAATGGTTACTCACATTGTAAACAACCTATGTCTCTGCACTTGTGGATGGCTTCAACATTTCAGCAAGACGTGTCTCTGTGCAAAAAAAAAAAAAAAAGTTATTTTGCTTCAAACAGAAAAGTAAATATGGCCCCAAAATACTTTTTAGATACTTACGAAATTGTAGTCTGATTCTGATGACATTGGTGAAGAATTTGGCACCTAGGTAAAAGAAGATAGGAAGCGCTGCAATAGTGCAGGAGCAGGACAAGTAAATGACATCCAAGTTGGGATGATCCATTTTACAATGCAATTTCATATTCCAAAACATCCGTGTGATATTCATCTAAAAAATTTAAAAAAATAAGCATTGTAATCGTAAATAAAATTTGTTTTTATTGAATCAACAGGAAATCAGTAATACCCACCGAATCAACAATATCCATGCACACACTGTCATGTGAACTCTTAATACTGTCATAAAACTTGTTTAAGTCACAGTATGGTGTTTCACAGGCTGTGCAAGCACTTTTATTATACACATCATCTCCAATTTGATACTTTTCAAAACAACCTTTGGTAGTGTTCAGCAAGTCCATGAAAAAGGACGTTTGGTTTGACAAACTCAAAGTGTGGTTGGTGTCATCAAAACAATCTGCAAAAAAAAAGTGAACGACAAATTAGATTAGATTATAGAATGTTTACAAGTGACAAAACGCTGAAAATAACTGCATACATTTGCAAGAGGCGCTATCCCATAAACCTGTGATGTACTCAAAACCACTCTCAATCACTGAGAGTCTATCAAGGTTCATTAACTGTTCCTTGCATTTACCACTTTCATCCTCCATCTGAAATAATAACCAAGAATAATGATTAAAAAAATAAAATAACTATCAACTAATTATATTTAAATTTTTTAAGTCATTATCATAACCTTCAAAATTTTTTCATGGGCATCAGATACATCTTCAAAGAACTGCACACACTGCTCGCAAATTCTAATTGGTCGAGCGTATTTTATGGCGCAAAATGTGAAACTTGCAGAGGTGTTAGCAAACGTTTCTAATAACTCAGTACATGTATCATTTTTACCATTATGAAATAAAGATTGTGATATCCTGCTGGTAAAATAGGAAATATACAGAATAAATACATTTCTCCAGAACAGAAGTTGGTTATTTATGGACAGCAACTTACTTATAGTCTTCAAGTTCCCCAGTCGAAAAATTACAGAGTAAAGAAAATAAAAGTAAAATAAGATTCAATTGGGTCATTGTAACCAAAGGAACAAAAGTCATCAAATGGCCTTCAAAGTTTTAAAGATGATTCAAAGAGTGGTGAGCAACACTGACGACAAAAACACAAACACAACACAGCTCAGCTGTTGCTGGTTATTTCCAGGAGGACCTGGATATAACCGATTGCCTCTGACCTGCAAATAACTGAGCAGACAAAATAGTTATGTACACAATGCAAGCAAAAGAATCAAACACGATGTTATCCTTATCTGCTCTCCCGTGCCAGGAGGAAGATAGGCATAGAAGGGAAGTTTGTGACAGGCATTATCAGTGGACTTTTCCCCAAAGAACGTTGCACTGGCCTGTAGTATTGTTTACGACTCGCTTTGCAGTACTAGTGGGGTTATAACAGGTGTCAACTCCACTCACATGTAAACAGTAAGTTAACTTCTATAGTTATAGAATCCCATAAGGGTGCTGGACATGTGGACATATGTAACATTTAAAAATAATGTATTTAGACTGCAACGTTTCTCATTGTTTACATGTCATCAAATCTGTTTAAAATGTAATGCATTTTTTTAAAATGATGTTTTTCAGCTGGCAAGGCACTGCTGTGACTTAAACATGATGCGAGTGTTGCTGCCCAGAGTTTCTTACTGTAACTCTATTTCTGTGCGGACACTCTCATCTATAGCACCTGCAGCAGGCAAGCATGAAGAGTCATCACCACTGCAAGTGTCAAAGGTACTGCCATTTGAAGACATACCAGGACCTTCCAGGATTCCCCTGTGGGGAAACCTGTTGCAGTATAAACTAGGTAAGATTGAATGAACTTTATCTGACATCTGATTTTTAAAATAAAAATTATGTTTCTTTTATGATTTTGAGTGTGATTTTCTTTAGGCATATATAAATGGAATCAGTATCATAAAGTACTTCATAAGCTTAATGAAAAATATGGACCTATAGTACGTGAAGATCTTGGACCATATTACACCGTAATTCATGTGTTTGATCCTGATGATGCTCGTACCGTTTATGCTGCTGAAGGACGCTCTCCAGTTATAAGACCATTGCAAGAAACAGTTAAACTGTACCGCCAGAAAAAAAATAAGTCTCCTGGTCTTGGGAATACGTAAGTGCTTCAATAATTTGAAACAATACATCTTCCTACTTTAGAATGAAAAAACTGATATTTTACTTCTCTGCAATGTTTTTAGGAATGGCGAAGAATGGTATAGACTGAGAAGTGCAGTACGTCATTTGATGCTTCAGCCTCGAGAAGTTAGTCAATACTTACCCGAGGTTGATGATGCTACAAACCAATTCATTGCTCGTCTTAAGTCTCGTTTGGATAGTCTTGGAGAAGTTCCTTCTTTGAATGAAGAGGTTGCAAAATGGTCTCAAGAGTGTAGGTAATTTTGTTCCTTTTATTTTTGACAGATCATTGTGAAAGTTTCAAAACAGGAAATGTACAGCTACACAGCTATGGAGTTTTTGAAATTGTTCAATATTTACCCTTAGCTGCTGGAAGAATTTGCTTTGGAAAGAGTCTTGGATGCTTTTCACAAGGAACTGATGAGAAGGAACTGGATAACATAATTTTTTCCAACCGTGAGATGTTTCGTCTTTCTGCTGCTCTCAAATTTTCCCTACCAATCTACAAAATATTTCCTACACCTTTGTGGCAAGAAGTTTCAAAATTGGAGGATGTTCTTGTTGAGTAGGAGCACTTTGGATTATTCTTTTTGTTTTGCATGATATGAATGGTCTTTACAAATGTACCTATATGATTCAATTTCAGTTATGCAGAAAAGCATGTTAATGAGACTGTGAACAAAATTAACTCATTTGTTCAAGAAAGCAGAAACATTCCAAATTGTTATAGCTTTATGAGTCATCTTATTGCTTCTAAGGATCTAAGCAAGAAAGATATAACTGTTCTGACTCTTTCTATGTTTTTAGATGGTCTCAGCACAGTAAGTATCTACCAAGTGTATAGAAAAGAGACTACTCCACTAAAGTTGAAGTAGTATTGAAGAAGTTGTCAATAATTTGAAAACTCCTACAGACAGTGCCCATGCTGCTCTTCAATTTGTACAATCTTGCGATTCATCCGCATGTTCAAGAAAAAGCTTTTGCAGAAATTAAAAATGCACTACCAGATCCAAAAATGCCAGTAACTTCAAAAACACTCGGAAACCTTCCTTATCTTAAAGCAGTTGTTAAAGAAAGTTTTAGGTAAAAAAGAGAAAATTCATATTTATTGAAATTTTGTATCTTAATTACTGTGAGCTTTGATCGGAATGTTTCCAAAAATTCGGTTTGTCTTGTACAGAACCCTTCCAAATGGGACAGATATTTCAAGAATATTGGAAAAAGATCTGGTTCTATCAGGTTATCACATCCCAGCTGGTGTATGTACACAATTGTTGACTATTATCATTTTCTCTAAGGACATGTTATAATAATAGACTCTGTTTACAGACACACATAAATTTAAACATGTTAGTAAACTTCAAGTCAGCAAAGTATTTCCATGAACCAGAAAAATTTCTGCCGGAGCGTTGGCTACGTGGTGATGAAGCTCAATCAATTCATCCATTTGTATTGACTCCATTTGGTCATGGTACCCGCACATGTGCAGGTAAAGTAACGAATTTGAAGATAATCATATATATGAGAGCAATATTCTATCGATGAAACTGCTTTTATATGTTGTAGGGAGAAGATTTGCTGAGCAAGATCTTTATGTTTTCTTGGTTAAAATACTAAGAAATTTCACTTTGAGTTATCCGGATGGAGTAAAACTGGATGGTGTTTACCATACTCTTATATTTCCTAATGGACCTGTAAGAGTACGTTTTCAACATCGTGAAGTTTAAGAAAGCTATTTCATTTTGTTCTAAATCTTTGTACTTGTTACCTTTTTACCTGTTCTGAAAATTTTACTGTCTCTTAGGATAATATTAAAATGTGTCACTTAAGGGGGATTTAGAGTTCCCAGAACGCGAGCGCGATTCTCACGGCAGACGTGATTTTCACGCTCAGCGCGATGCACTTCGGTGCCTCATTGGCTGCCTGAAGCTTCCGGAGCGTGAACATCACGCCTGGCGTTAAAATCACGCTTGCGTTTTGTTAACTCTGAATCCATACTAATGAGCGCTGTATGAAGGGAAAAAGTTTGATCAACTACCTAACATATTAAGTTCATTTCACAATAAATTTGATTAATTACGTTTCTGTTTACTAAGTTGCCTTTTGCCTTAGCCAGCCATCTTTCAAACCAAAGCCACTCGTTCGAAGAGGCTCTAGCCCCTTCCCGACATCTCGTCCCCACACTCAGACCTGGCCGATATGACCTCCGACTCCGACTGCGTGGGCCCCGAGCAGGCTCAGACTTCGCTGCCCGGGCCGGCCCTGCCCGGCACTGGGACACAGCCCCGGCTGGACCTGACATTACACTTGATTCGCTTCGCCTTTTGCCCAATTGGCCTATTAATTTAAAGCCACAATAAGTTCAACCTTGAGGTACGCAGACACGGCCCTGTCCCTGGTTGTCCTGGCGCGGTAGGCGACATGCGGCGTGCAACCCCGCAACTGCTCTCACCCCCCAAGGACTCCAGCATCCGTTAAGGTTGGTCAGCAAGGTACAGGCCCCATCCACTCCAACCCTCCTTTACCCGCCCATCGCTAGCCTATTGTTATCATCTGTTTGTGGCAGCGTGCGCTAGCGGGTCAACCGGGCTGGCCACCTGCGTGAAGGGGAGCTAGGGGGATGCCTATCGAACTTGTTGTTATGGGGGAGGGGGGAATTGTTTTTTTTTTTCACCCACTCTAAAAATTTCCTATCATTTACACGGTTCGAAAACCTGGCTTATCGATTTTCCGACACGAGTGACGAGTTGCCGAGTGCCTAGTGATTACGACTCATGCTTTCAGTAGAATGTTGGTTATCAAACTCGACAATTCCTCCAGATTCATCCATTAGTTAATGCGATGGAGAATGCCCGGGCAGGCATAGTAGGTGGTCAAAAGTGAACGCCGCGACGGTCTGTTGTTCGGCCTCGGCTCTTCTTCCGTTCCGATGGTCCGTCCGCGCGGGGCCCTCCCTCCTCTCCCTGTTTGGGTCACTGGGTCGGCCGGCAGGCCCATCACCACCCTACAAGGTTCTAATAGGACGTGCCTTTTTGAAGCGCGTAGTTCCGATTGAAATGTTGAAAAATAAGCAGTGGACTCCCCTCGGTCGCGCTCGGTGTGCGCTCCTACCTACCTACGGAGCCAGGGCCCCTTGGAGGTAGGCCTGCCCGTGGCGCGCCCGTGTACAGCGGGGCGGTCTAACCGCCGGTGAGCAGGCGCCTCGCACCCGCACCACCTCGCAACTGATGGGGAATTATTTTTTTAACGTAGAAATACTGATATGCTTGGGGGAGTTTCCAAACGACCACAACCCTTATTCGCCAGTGCCACCGCTCGTCCGTTCGTTGTTGTACTTTTTACAGATGGCTCTCGTTTGGGTAAGGAGTGTTTGAGCCCGCGCCCTGCCCTCCCCGCCGTCTATCTCCGCGGGTCGTCTCCGCGCTGCTGACAGGGCCCCGGTGGCCCCCGTGGCCCCCGAGCCTGGCGTAGCCCGAACCCTGCTCGGCCGGCCCGACCCGCGGCGGGGAGTGTGTCCCGGTCCCGGGCCGCCGCGGGCTGGCCTGGCCCGGCCGTGGGCCGCCAGTGTGTCGCCTCGTCTGGCATCGCTTGTCGTGGTCGCGGACGCCACCTCTACGCTCGCAGGCCGCGCGCGGCTCCGAGAGCGGTGGTCGTTACTTGGCGTGTCGTTTGTGTTCGCCGGGCAGCGCGGCCAACCGTGCCCACCACCCCTGTGCCCCGACCGGCGCGCCCGGGGATGTGATCGTCGTGCCGGCCGGCGTCGTTCCTTTGTTCCTTCGCCCGACATGGCGGCAGCGAGGTCACCGTCGAAGTCTGGATAGTCTTCCCGATCCCACCAGGTCAGCAGAGACCTCACGCGCCGCCGTGAAGCAGCGCCGCCACACAGCAACCCCGCCACAGAGCAACCCCGAGTCACTGATGCTTGTTTTCTATCGTTTGACGTCACCGCGCGCCAAGAATTGTATCAACTAAAATGCGTCGCACCGGTTCGGCGATAAACTGCTGACGCCGAGCTCTCACAACAACAAAACTGCGAGCCGCCTTCGGCCCCCTCCCAGCCGCTGTCCTGCCTCCTGCATCATAAACATGGCTCGGTGGTCACCACATCGTCAAATGCATCTACTGTATCATTCGGACGCACGTGGCCGGTGGGGTGGCGGGG
>NW_026267140.1:479065-480291 GCF_000697945.3 Frankliniella occidentalis | reverse complement strand
ATCAGGGCCAAAGAGAAATGTCAAAAGGAAGTGAGCGTGAGACAAAATATGGATGCTACCCATAATGCGTAAAGTTATGGAAAAAAAATCCACCATTTATTTTCTGGTGTCCGGGAGGGAAGGGGGTTGGGGTGTCGGGAATATATAGAGGGTGGGGGTAACGTAATTCTAGTGGCCCGATAACTCTCTCTTTCCCTCTCTCAAGAGGCGGGCGCCCCTCCCCTCCCCTTCCCCACCCCGAAGCGGCCTGCCAAGGGCTCCCGGGGGCCAGCCACGGGGCCAGCGGTCGGCGCCGCTGCTATAAGAAGAGGTAATTAAGTTTCTTCGAGCAAGTTTTTCTTTTGCAGTGAGGAGCGAACAGGCCGACAGAACAGTGCGGTTCGGAGAATTGCACTCGTCTTAGTGGATCTGCTGCAGTGTGCCTCTGGAGGAGGGCCCTGCATCCGTAAACCAATGAAAACAAAAAACAATAATACAGGTTACTGTCACGGCTACCTTGATGAAAATATTCACCACTGCCTCAAAATTCCTTCCCGCCGTTTTCGTTTCGCGGCTTGGGTGAAAAAAGGAACGGGCGGAGGAAGGAGGGGGTCCCCAGTGAATAGACAGCGGGAAAGCTGGAGAGTAGGGTGAGGAAGGGAGAGGGAGGGGGATGCTGTCGCACAAAGACTGAGACACGGAGAGAAAGAAATGAGGGGAGGGGAGTTTCTCGCACATCACCACTCCAAGCCGTCAGCCTGTCAGAATTTTCGGACGTCTCTCTCCGTTTCCCTTTCCACCCGCCCCACGCTCGCCCGACGACGCCCCTTCCTCGTCATCCTCGCCTACACCCCCACCTCTCGCTTTCTCTCCCTCGCTCACCCAAAGGGTATGTAAGCTGGTTCGAAAAACCTGTACAACGGTGTGTAAGCAATAATTGTGTGGGATTGTTCATGCAATGCGAAATGCGAGACAATTCAGGAGTGGGGGGGGGGGGACACGCCACACGGGCCCCGGGGCACAATTGAGGTATAGTGTACCGCATGCAGGCGTGTGGACGCGTTGCCTACTCGCAAGGGGCGCTAAACACTGGTAAAACAAGTGTTTAATTTTGCACGTCAATTGACGTTTAGGTTGAAGTGTGCATTTTCTCGACACTTTGTGGTGTCTAACTATGTTATACGTCAATTGGTGTTTAAACTTTCGACACTTCCGAAACGTATAGCAGCTGCACACCATATGGTTCC
>NW_026267140.1:470409-479015 GCF_000697945.3 Frankliniella occidentalis | reverse complement strand
CCCCGCGCCCGCCCCCGCGCCCGCCCCGCCGTCTCCCCCGGAGATCGAAGAGGCAATCGGCATGGTCGGCCGGAGACGGAGATCAGCGCCTGAACCTGTCCAAACGGAGTCGCAGTCTTCTTCACGATTATGGACAATGCTTACGGTGAACGCACTAAAAACATGGAAGAGGAGAATATTTTTCCCTTTCACTTATTTTACTTGTATATTAACTGCCGCTCGCTCGCCATGCCTCGCGTCTCATCGGCTCTCCTCTCCAACCAGAACGCCAGCGCCACCGGGGAGGTGATCTGGCCAACGGAGTCCCTCCAGTGGCGCACGCTGGCCGTCAAGACAGCTGCGGATGAGGAAGTCCAGTGGGCTGCAGTCCACCCGAGGTGCGTAAGGCGGTGGCCACTGGCCGAACAAGTTGCCATGTGCCCACGAGATCAGATGATTGCTAGTTTTTTTCTGGATAGTCTGGGTTGAACGATTGTGGAAAGCCAAAGTCTCGAATTGCATGCTTTAGAAAAGGTTCTGCTGTGAGCAAGGATGCTCTGTCCCAGTCAAGCGAGGAGTCATCGCAGGTGGACGACAAGGGCAGCGTCACTGTCGGGGCTGCGGCAGCCACGGGGGCCGCGGGGGCGACTCAGGCCCAGACCCAGCAGCAACAGCCGTCTGGATGGTCTGTGAACGTGGTACTGTCTCCTGAATACACGCCTAGCCAAGTAAGGGTTGCGCTTTAGCTCTTTACTCTCACTACAGTTGTACACGGCAATCAAATGGACCATAACCAACTGTACCTGCTCATAGGTCGTGCGGGGGGTGGACGCCAACGACCTATCAGACACTAGGCCAAAAAATGGGTGAGGAGGCACGCAAAAATCGAACATTTCTATTGTTTATTTTGTTGTTTCTTTTGACTTGTTTAATTGCACGCAAAGCTGTTGGAGTAGGGAAGTTGGGAAGGTTTGGGAAGTTCGCATTCCAACCGTGACTTAAAATTGGGGCGTATGTCGCAGGACAGCGGCGGACGTGACGCATGTGTCTCCGTCGAGACCGGCAGGACCGGCGGCGGCCGAGCACGGCCCCGGCACAGTGTCGGGGGCCGTGCGGGAGGTGTGGCAGGCCCTGGACCAGGACCCCACGCGCAACAGGACGGGGCGCGAGCGCGACCCGCAGCAGGCGCCCGACGGCTTCTTCTGGGACATCTGGCTAAGTCAGGACGACCCGACCCGGGTTAGGGAGGCGAGAGGTGAGCCACGACCGCAGAGTCCGCTAGGTTCCTCGAGGTGCACAGAACGACTACCAACAACATACGCTGACTAGCCCCGTCCCGTGACCTTGCCGTCGATCATACACTTTTCTGGCGGGGAAGGCTCCTCCACGGTGCACTCACTTGTTCCCTCCCTTCTAGCGGAACGCTATTCTCACTTGTCCGTCTGACGGCAGCGCGCATGATGCGCCAGTACATGGACACCTCCGTGGAGCCCTGCGCCGACTTCTACACGTACGCGTGCGGCGGCTGGGCCAAGTCGCACCCCATCCCGCCGGACAAGACCGTGTTCGACACGTTTGAGACGCTCCGGGAGATGCTGGACGCGGCGCTGCGCGTCGAACTCGAGCGGCCAAATGGCGAGGAACCTGCGCCGTCTCTGTCGCGACTGGAAAAGAGAGTGGAGCCAGCGGCAGCGATCCCCGTGAGGTGAGCACCCCCCTCCCCACCTTAGGGACCATCCAGAAAGTACGTCTGTCATACGAACCTATCAAGGCTTTGCAAGCTCTCGTAGCGCCTGATGGTAGGCAACATCTCGCCTACCGTGCATGCGTGTAGTGCGGCGTAGCCTACCCGGCATTTCGCAGGCGCCTATCTTCCGCAGTTTTCCAACTGAATCGGAGGGGGAAAAAAAGGACACGTACTTTCTGGACGCCCCCTTATCCCTCCGCAGCACAGGGCAGCGGAGCTCGACTCACGCCTTGCACTCTGTGTCCCAGCACCAGCCCCCTGCAGCGCGCCACCGCACCCGCGCCACCCACCGCTCTGGACGACGAGGGCGGCGACCCGGCCTCCGATGCGGGTGGCGCCGAGAAACGTAAGCAGGCGGCCGCCTCTGCCGGCGCCCACACCGACGCCACCACCAAGGCGAAGTGGCTCTACAAGTCGTGCATGAACCACGGTAGGATACCAGTGGCCACCAGTATGGCGCCGGAGGGCACTGTGTGTGACGAGGAGTCGTGACGAGTTCTCCGTGTCTTCTGCAGAGCTGCTGGAGGCACGCGGCGTGGCGCCGCTGGTGGAGCTGCTGCGCAAGCTGGGCGGCTGGCCGGTGCTGGACCCGGCGGGCTGGGACGATCGGGGCTTCGACTGGCTGCACCTCGTCGCCCAGCTGCGCCTCTACAACAACGACATCCTCATCTCCGAGTGGGTGGGGCCGGACGTGAAGAACTCGGACCAGTACGTGATCCAGCTGGACCAGACGGGGCTGGGGCTGCCCACGCGCGACTACTTCCTGGCGCCCTCCAACGCGCCCTACCTCAAGGCCTACCGTGACTTCATGGTGGAGGTGATGGAGCTGCTGGGCGCCGACACGGCCACCGCCGTCGCACACGCTGCCGAAATTGTGTCTTTCGAGACGAGCCTGGCACAGGTGCGAGTACACTAAAGTTTAAAACACCCCTTAGCTGTAATAACTAAAAGTGAGGACTAGGTTAGACCATTTCAGGTTAGAAGGCTTGAGAAAGAGACGCGGATTTCATTTGCATGTGAAAGTAGGCAGGGTAAATCAGCCACCTCGTATGTAGCGTTAACCACCCCCACCTTCTTTTCCAGATTGTGGCGTCCTCCGAGGAGCGTCGCAACGTGTCGCAGCTGTACCGCCGCCTCAGCCTGCAAGGCCTGTGCGACCTGGTGCCGGGCGTGGATTGGCGACGCTACCTGGCCGTCGTCCTGGGCCGGAACATCCCAGACGAGCAGCCCGTCGTCATATTCGCGCTGCGTTACATGAGCGACCTGGTGGCGCTGGTGGACAAGAACCCGCGGCGCGTGGTGGCCGACTACCTGCTCTGGCGCTTCGTGCGTCACCGCATCAACAGCCTCGGCGACCTCTTCGGCGCGGCCAAGCAGCGGCTGCTGCACGCGCTCATGGGGCGCGAGGCGGTGCCGCCGCGCTGGAAGACGTGCGTCGCGCACGTCAACTCGCACATGGGCATGGCGCTGGGCGCGCTGTTCGTGCGCAGGTACTTCGACCACAACTCCAAACAGGACGTGAGTACGAGCGTGCTCTGGAGGGGGCATCCTTGGAGTACGACTGCCTACGGATACTGTAGCTGTGTAAAAAAACAGTTACTTTCATGTTACGAGGATAGTACTAATGTTCATAACAAGTTAAAAAGTCCCTGCACGCCTAGCGCAGGGAGGGGTAGAGGAGGCGTCGATGGAACCTCTGACATCGCCATGCTCCCCGCTTCCCCGCTCGCTTGCTCAGCTCACGCTGGTGCTGAACGTGGAAACGGGCGATTCTTAACTGGGTACATGTACAACATCGCTCACTCATCCACACAGACCCTGGAGATGACGCGCGACATTACCCAGTCGTTCCGCGAGATGCTCAACGAGACCGAGTGGATCGACGAGGAGACGCGGCGCCTGGCGCTACACAAGGTGGACTCGATGCAGCTGCGCATCGGCTACCCGGACTTTGTCCTGGACCGACCCGCCCTCAACGAGCGCTACGAGGACGTGAGTTATTTCTGCTCGTGGTCTCTCATCGGCAAGCCCGGCCGGCGCTCACAGAGACTTGACCCGTTGTCCAGGTGGACGTGCATCCGGACAAGTACTTCGAGAACACGCTCAACATCCTGCGCAAGCTGGCCCGGGTGGAGCAGGAGCGGCTGGGCACCCCAGTCAACAAGACGCTGTGGAACACGGCGCCGGCAGTCGTCAACGCTTACTACAGCCGCAACAAGAACCAGATTAGTGCGTGACCCTTTAGAATAAGAGGGATTTGGAATTTTTCTTCGTAAGGTTTTACCAGTGTTGCACATTTCCAGTCCGCTCTGTCAACGTGAACCTCTGTGCTTGCCGCAGTGTTCCCTGCCGGCATCCTGCAGCCGCCCTTCTACCACCGCCACCTGCCCCGCTCCCTCAACTACGGTGGCATCGGCGTGGTGATCGGCCACGAGATCACGCACGGATTCGACGACAAGGGCCGCCTGTTCGACGAGCACGGCAACCTGCTCCAGTGGTGGGGCGAGGACGCCATCATCAACTTCCACGAGCGGGCGCAGTGCCTGATCAGTACGTTTCGTTTAGTTGTAGTCTTGTCTTCCCCCGGCGACGGCGCGATGGAGGTCACGTTGGGTGGCCTGCCGCGTAGGAGCACCTTTGGTGGTCTACCCAAACGAGTTGGTTGGGTGGCCTACCCCGGCCTACCCGCAGGAGCACCTTTGATGGTCTACCCATACGAGTTCGTTGGGTGGCCTACCCTCAGGAGCACCTTTGGTTGCCTGCCCATACGAGTACGTTGGGTGGCCTACCCACAAGAGCACCTTTAGTGGTCTACCCATACGAGTTCGTTGGGTGGTCTACCCGCAGGAGCACTTTTGGTTGCCTGCCCAGTGACCATGCGAGTACGTTGGGTGGCATGCCCGCAGGAGCACGCCGGCTAACACAACTCGGACTGCAGCGCCCGATGGGAGGGCCACCCAACGTGCACCCGGCGCGTAGTGGCGTGACGCTACCCCCCCCCCCCCCCCACGAGCATCGCGAGCAACCGCGAGATCACACGCGTGGAAATTTTTGCACGCTCGCAATTTAAAAGCGCGGTGCCGCCTGTTGTGGCCCGCCTGACCCCAAACCCGACGAAAGTTTCCCCTGAGGTGTTTCCTCGCCTCTGGGGAATCCAGGTGGTGGTTTGGATTTTTCCACCTTGTTTTTCCAGATCAGTACAGCAACTATAGCGTGTCCGAGATTGACCTGCTTATCAACGGAGAGAATACGCAGGGGGAGAACATCGCGGACAACGGAGGCGTCAAACAGGCTTTTAGGGTAAGTCCCCCCTCCCCTCCCCCCGGAGCATCGCGACCAAAGGGGCCGCAACACTTGTAAACATTGCACGTTTATGACCAATTGGGGCCAACCGCATTGAAAAGAATTGCGACAATCGAGAGACTTGGGGACTGTCTTCAGAGAGGTTCATTTTTTTGGGGCATGATTCCGTGGATCGCACCCGAGCGTGTACACAGGCTTGAACGAATTTTAGCCAGCCCCCTCCCCTCGGTCGCGCCTCTGTACTACTTTTCAGGTGCGCTTGTTCGTTCAGAGGCCCACGTGGTCCGGCGGGCTGGGCCCCGCGCGGTCCGGTCCAGGAGGAGAGCGCAGCGGCGGCGGCAGGAGGACTCGGCAGGCCGCGGCACCGCACGCCGGCACCCCGCCGCGCCACCTCGCGGCATGCGACGCGAAGCCTCGACCTTGTCCTGCCGCGCTAGGCCCGTCCGCCCAGCGTCCAGGGCTCGGCCGGGCCGGGGAAAAGGGGGGGGGGGAGGACGCCCACCTGGGCGCACCTGTGACGGTTCGGAACTCTTGGAAAGATGTCGGGTGGTGCTTGATGATTACGAGTGCGGACTGATGACAGGCCACACTGTTATCTGTAAGGTGACACGTGTGACCAAAATTTAGCGACAGATAAGTTTCCATAAGTATGGTCACGTCTGTCTCGGATGTCGCCAAGTATGGTCACAAATGTTTCACCATATAGATTACAATGCAGGTGCGCTCCTAATGCCACTGGCCGCGACGGGCCGCGGTGGGTGGGTGGCGGGCCTGCCTCTGGGCCAGTCTACGTGGGCTAGTCTGGGTCTGGCCTGACCGACTAGACGGGCCGATGCGCCGACCGCGACCGGAGCTACGTCAAGAGAGCTTCCGCCGCGGCTCCACGGCTCCAAGGCGGCCCCACGCCCCTCCCTAATCCAACCCCATTCGGCGTGTTTTGTTTCTGCATACCTTTCCTGTTTGCCGTTCGCGGTCGGCGCGCGCCGCCAGCGCCGCTGCCGCCGGAGCGATGCCACGCGATACCTGAGAGATGTGCCTCGCCGTCAGCGCCAGACTCGACGGGCTCATTCATCCGGGCGCGTTCCATCGTCATTTGGGGGGAATCGGGTGATTCACGAACCGTCTCCGTGTAGCAGCCGCAGAGCTGTTCATTTTTATAGTTGCTTATCTGTGCGCAATGTTTTTGAGTGTGTTGTGTGACGAAAACAGAAACGTCATGCAGTTACTTGCAACAACCAACGTAGCGGACTGGCCCCGTCTACACGAAAAAACAACAACAAAACACATTTAGACTGGCGTGGTGGTTTGCTCATCAAATGGTGTCCAGTCGAATCGTGGCAAACCAGCATCTCGTTCTCCGTTCTGGGTTCTCGATTTCAGCTATCGTCGACTGTAGCCTACCACACAGAGTTGGTCACGCGCAGTTGGGTTTCCCTATCATCATCTCTCACTATGGTGCCTTAGGGACCATCCAGAAAGTACGCCTGTCATTCGCCGTTGCGAACCTTCCAAGTTCGGGCTTTGCAAAGCTCTCATAGCGCCTGATGGTAGGCAACATCTCACCTGCAGTGCATGCGTGTAGTGTGGGGTGGCCTACCCGGTGTCTCGCATGCGTCTAGCTTCTGCAATTTTCCAAGTGAATCTGAGGAGGATAGGACGCTGAACGATCTCTTATGGCCTCAAGCAGAGGCAACTCCCTGGCTCCCGTGCATGCAGCACAGCTACAACTATGGACGGCGTCCGTATTTCCCACCCCTCTGAAACTTCTTGGTACGTTCAACTTGACTTACGGCCGAGTAATGTCGACAGGCGTACGAGCGCTGGGCCGCGCAGCACGCGGACGCGGCGCAGGCCGAGACCCTCCCCGGGGTGAACGCCACCGGCCGCCAGCTCTTCTTCATCAACTTCGCGCAGGTGTGGTGCAGCTCCATGCGGCCCGAGGCCATGCGGTCCAAGCTCAAGATCGCCGTCCACTCGCCGGCGCGTTTCCGGTGCGTACAACCATCTCTCTCAGCACCTTCCAGATTTGACTGAATTGTGTCCCGGCTGGTTTTGTTTAATGAGATACCTACTGTTTTACATTCTAGGGTTATCGGCACCCTGTCCAATTCGAGAGAATTCGCCGAGGTCTTCAACTGTCCCGTGGGCTCGCCCATGAACCCCGGTGAAAAATGCTCAGTCTGGTGAGAAAGACTCAGACCAAAATGACGAGCGGCGCCAACCGACGTTGGCTCTCTCTTAGATGTGCCAAATCTTTGAACTGTAAATATTGTAAAGTAAATACTTTAAGGATGTAAAACGTTTCCCGCTGTCAAGTCATTTCCCCGCGCACCACTATTTTTACTTACGCAAATGATCACATTCAATGGGTCTCGAGGCCACGAACCCGCCAAACAACGACGGTCGTTTACCCTGCGTGCGGTGGCGGCATTGCACATGGATCCAAACTAACCGCGCCGATGCCTCTGATTAACCCCGTGGCCCGCGGCCAACAAAGGCGAACGCCGAACGCGGCGGAAAAGGAAACTTGCGAAACTTGCGAACCGATATGTTCTCGAGTGGAAGCAGCCCGACCCGGTGCGACACACACACACACACACGTGGCGAGGCATGACAAAGTGCCCTAAATTGGAGCGTTCTTTGTGGCCGAAACGGACCGAGGTTTTAGTTCTCGGGGCCGCTGAGGGCGAGTCGACAGAGTCATTCACCCCCCGGGGCAGCGCGCTGTAGCGGCTTGTATCGGGGCGGGGCGCGATGACTAGCAGACGACTACAGACGAGACTGGAAACAGTTTTGAAGGTCTCCGATTCCCCTCCAAACCCCACCCCTGTCTTCCACGTCTCCACACATGTACACAAGCAGTGTTAGATGAGTTGCGGAACACTGGGCAAAATTGTTTTGCCTGGTGGATATAAGGGAGGGGAGGGGGGTTACTTGGGATTTGTTGTCCAAGAGTAGTACGAGTGTGATGCATAGGCTCGATATGCTCGATGGCGATGGCACACTAAAAGCTTATGAACATTTTTTATTCATCACTGAGTTCTGTGTATGTGCTCCGCTAACGCATTTTTTAACACGCCAGTGTAAACAAATTTGTTCAAACCGGCGTATTAAAAAATGCGTAAGCGGAGCACGTACACGGCACTCAGCAGTAAGCTATGAATAAAAATGTCCATAAGCTTTTAGTGTGTGGCGACGCTCTGTTGTCGACCAGGGTTGCGTTCCGCTTGTGCATGTTCTTTAATTCTGAACTCCCGCCTCAGCCTGCCCTTGACACCACGCACCGTCTTCGCACGCACTCCGACGACTAGCGACTTATCATTAACACTAGCATAATTGAAGCGTTTGTGCGAAACAGAAGTATTTAGTCGAGACGGTGATCCGTATATCCACGACCTACTTTCTCGACGTGTCTCGAGAGCATCACCTTGGAAACGGGTGTCACTCGAAGGTCGTAACTACATGTGCATGCAGTGACATTGGGTTTGTATGGGGAATTTGAAATAGTTTGTTCGTATGACCAAACCCGATGCTCGACGCTTGACAAAAGACCTTGCTGAATTTCAAGACTGATAAC
>NW_026267140.1:467449-470359 GCF_000697945.3 Frankliniella occidentalis | reverse complement strand
GGGGCGGGGCGGGGCGGGGCTGGAGCATCCTGTCCTGCATCCACCCGCCGCGGCCGCCACGCCCCTCCCAGCCCAATTAGCCGCACTCGGCCCGACCCGCTATGCTCCCCGTTGACAAAGGGCCACATGGCTCCACATTGGTCCACGGCCCAGCTTCCGCTCCACTGGCTGCCAGACGGACCGCGATGCATGGCGTCAATCATCGGGCACCCCCCTCCGCCCCCTCGACCTCGGCTCTACACAAGTCACCAGGACGTCGTCGTCATTGTGGTGGATAGCTCACTTACTTATCCACCCATCCACCAAAGCACGAGTTTTTAGAGCGAATCCGTATTTCGCGAGTTGAATCGTAAACATGCAAAACCGCGGCACGCTCTTCTTATTGGCCGCGCTGTCCAAATCCACAAGTCAGCATGTCTGCAGAGTGCACGGCCCTGACCTCGGCGATAGGGAAACCAGCGCTTCGCGCGCTGAATCCAATCGAACTGCCAATCTCGTCCACTGACCGGAACAAGTCGCCACCGCCACTGCGCCTGCCCCCGCCGCCACCGCCTCGTCCCACAAGAATAGATTTGATAGAGGTCCAACGCTTTTAGGGGGAATTCCACTTCGACTCCACTATCCACCTCGGGGTTGCTGGGCACACCCTGTCACATAGCCATCTCAGTGAGCAATAGCCACATGGATTCAACGCCGAACCGACGTCGGAATATTAAAAAAACGTGGATTTGGGGGACAAAGAACCGACGTTGAAGAAAATTCATTTTTTACTGGGTGGGCATGTTAGTTTACCCTGTAAGCCAACAGTGTGTGACACAATCAGGAAAACGTTTTCTCGATATTTCAATGGGCTCGAGTCACTCAAGAAAAATATGCTCTTCTATCCTTTACAAGTGGAAAGTCATCGGGGTTTACTGCAAGTGTTCTGAAATCAAGTGCAACGTTTATGAGTAAATCGAAAACACTGATTGAAGAATCGAGATCACGTTTCCCAGAGTGCGAGGTGTGCGAACAGGGCGCTCCACTGCAGCACGAGCACGACCGAACGACCGTTTCCGAAGGAGCACCGGCCGCAGTGCGGGAGGACTCGGCCATCGCCGTCCAACTGGACCGGGCCGGGGAGGGGAGCTGCGGGGTGCTCGTGGGGCGGCCGGCGCGGTGGCTGCGGCTGCGGCCGCGGCTAAAGGAGAGCGTGCCGTTTGGTGTAACCTTCCTCTTGACCTGCGTGTGCGCATCGCACTGCTGTGTGTACAGGGTGGTCCACTGACCCCTTCCTTTATTTTGCTTACACTGTACTGCCTGTACCGGATGCAGGCGTGTGGCCAGGTTGCATACTCGCACGGGGCCATAAGGCGAAGCTGCAGTGAGCGACGGTAGGCAAGCCCGACCGCACGGTTTTATGCGGTACAGTATAAGCAAAATAAAGGAAGGGATCTGTGGACCACGCTGTTTACTCTACAAAGAGCAGTGAGTGGCGGTGACATTCACAAGCACTGAGAAGTAGTGCTTGCCAAATATCAACCACTAAAGACTGTGTAACATTCGTGTTCCGCATGTGCTTGACATGCGGGACATGCCATTCATAGAAAATTGTGTGAATAATGAAGAAAAACTTTTAGTCGTCCGCACATTGTTGTCCTACACACTTTTGTGCAACTCATTGTGGCACGTTTCGTGTTTTTATTTTCACGCTCTACGGTTCAGCAGGTTTGCATACTCGAGTCGCATGGGCTAACGCGACTTAGGAATCGATCAGAGAGTATGTCCGTTTTTCTCAGATCCATTCGTAGAATGACGGGAGCTCGGCGCCTGCGATACTCAGGGTAGGCCACCCTACAGTACACGCATGCACTGCAGGCAACATGTTGCCTACCCATCGGGCGCTAGGAGAGCATGCATTGGCTTGCATGGGCATGGGCTGAACTTGGTAGACTCCTAATCAGAATGACAGACGTACTTCCTGGATGATCCGTTGCGGGCTGAGGGAGTGGGAAAACATAACACTCTAGCCTGTGGCACGTGCACAGAAACACGCGTTGTTAAGTGTTTGGATGCCACACACACTTACATAATGTGTGGAGTAGTTATCCTCCCCCCCCCCTTCCCCCCGGGTCCCCCGGCGGCGTAGTGGTGGTGCGGTCGAGTTTTTAAATGGACAAGCCTCGTAGCTTCGCGGCGCCCACTTTGCTGAAAACACAACTGCGGAACACGTGTAAACCCGTGTATACGCCGGCGCCGGCGTTAGTTCTAGTGGAATCAACAGATGCGCTATGCAAGCTCATACAGACTTAGATAAAAATGTTAGGTCTCTCGGCTAACTTTTAGCTTACACAGATTAGTTTCTTTTAAACAGAGCTAGGATAGTTAGATTTTTTTTCCTGAAGGGCAATTTCACTGATCCATTGTTTTCCTCGTTGGAGAGGCGGGCCCGCGGACACCATGGAGTGCACCCCCTGCCCCAGCTGCAGGCTCGCGGTCTCCAGCAGCACGGGCAGGCTCAGGTCAGGCACTGAAGTCGCTTCATTCGTGTCCTGTTTACACCCTTGTGTAACGCGCGTGGTGTGCGGCAGGTGGTGCGTGGCGGAGAAGGGCGGGCAGCGCCGCGTGCGGTGGGTGCTCACGGCCTCCGTTCTGCTGCTCGCGCTGGCCACAGTGGCCGCCGTGCTGGTCCTCAGGCTGGCGAGGGTGTGCGTCGAGAACGACGCCTCGGACGTCGAGGCCGATCCGGGTGTCACGTCGACGTCGGCTAACCGGAACAGAGGTGAGGGGGCGTGCCGCCCGAGGAGGACGGTGTGTCAGTTAGCTGATCACACAGATCAGGTCTGTTTCACACCACGCTCTCGTCGCAGCCCTGGACCGCTTCGAAACGGAGGGCGAGGAGGCGCGGGAGCGCGGCCCGCTGACGGAGTC
>NW_026267140.1:456185-458254 GCF_000697945.3 Frankliniella occidentalis | reverse complement strand
GATGGATAGATCCCACAATTAGCTCCCCGAATCAGCATCTAGCTCCCCAAAGTTATATTTTATTTTTTGTATAAATTCGGCGCTCTGACACGCGCGAATTGTATTATTTGCAGGGATAGCGTGCAGGTTCTTCACAGAACGGACTTTTGACAGCATGGCCGAACAGTGAGCGAGGACGTTGCTGGCGTGCGGTCCAGAGGCACAGGCCTCGCTGAACCACGCTGTCAAATGGAACCAAACCATTCTTTTCCGCCCTGCAGCAAGCAGTATAGTGTACTAACTAACAGAGAAAGAAGAGCCGTGGGAAGAACATAACAACGTTCCTGATTTGTCGAATTGTTTTCAACCACTGACTCATTATGTCGCAAAAGGCTCCACGAGTCCTGAGGCTTAATGTTATACCAACTATTCTTATCCATCTGTTAGCTGAAAATACCTCATTCCATGATCGGATTTTGGGCCCTATACCATGGCACAGCCATCGAGTATACTTTCCATGTTAAAGGTGTAGATCGATTCAAAATGTAAGGGACTTGGACGAGGGGTCGCCAACTCACCTTAGCCGTGTACGGAGTATTATGGTAATATGCTGTATTATGGCATGTTTTAGCGATTTTATGGCGTATTATTTTATATTATGAAGTATTATGTAGCATTAGGAGGTATTAAATGTACCATGTGGGGTATTTTGTGGAATACAATTGTATATGGGACATGTGTGTACGGAGTATTATTATGCGAGTTGGCGATCCGTCGGTACTGCACGTGGAACACGCGACAACCAACCAGCGCTGGGTGTAGGAAAGAGTTCGGAAAGCATTGATGTCCTTCCTAGGATCCGCTTTGGCTGAAGTTAAATACCCTATTAGCAATGATAATTCCGAGGACATTCTCTGAGAACTTCTTCGTCTACGTTTGTTTTAGTATCTCTATTTAAGATAATGACATTCAGTATTTTACTGTGTAACCCTTTCTATTCACTCATGCAGGCATGCGGTCGGGTTGCATACTCGCACGGGGTCGTAAGGCGCCACGGTAAGCGACGGTTTAAAATCTAGTTATGGGACAGTCACGTAACTTTTTACAGGGAGAGCCGAGAAGTACACATCAACCTTTCACTCTCCAAATCTCGTTCCGCCTACCCAGCTGTACGGTCGTATCGACAGCACTCCCGAGCCGAGCGGGGTATGTCTCCGCAGGCCACGCGGTGTATCGGCAAGCGCCGCGTTACTTCCTTCTAGCGAAAGTGGCGCGCGCGCGCGTTCCGTTGTTCGTTCCGCTGAGCCGCGTGCGCGTCCCGCGCCCGTGGGCCGAGGAAGTGTACCGTCTACCTCGGGTAACTCTTGGAGCTTGGAGGGACTTCGCAGATCCGCTCGCGGTTCTTCGAGCGATTACTCGCGTTGGTTCGAAAACAGGTGGCGTGACTGGTGCCGCGTGTACGCCGGACTATCGTCGTTCTCCTCCCTCCCCTCGTCTCCCCTCGCCCCGGCCGCGTCCCGGGAGTTTCGTGCAGGACCACTACTGACTGAGGCCCGGCTCCAACCGGCTCGCTCCAGAGACATCCCTGCTCCAAGTGCTGCCGGTAGCGGCGGCCCGCGGCGGCTCATTGCTCAATTCCTCAAGCGCTCACGTGACACAATCGACCCCCCCCCTCCCCCTTCCACTCGCGACCCGCTCACAGTACGATGACTTGAGCCGCCGTGCCCGTAATGCACACCCGCGGCTCGCCCTCTCGGCCATGAGCATGGGCTCGGCCAGGACGGGATGCAGACCGCTGCTGGGGACCACAGCCAGCCGGGGTGTCTATCCACTTGTCCCCCCGTAAACCCAACGGCCTTGACGTTGGGCGCGCGGCGCGTCCTGCCCCCCTCCCCCTGTCACTGTATCTCTCCCCCTCTGTAGCCATTTTGCGGCGCCCCCGCTTCGCTACCGCGAGTGGGTGGCTTGTCTCTCTCTCGCTCTCTCTCTCTCTCTCTCTCTCTCTCTCTCTCTCTCTCTCTCTCTCCACACACACCCCTCCCGCCCCTACAGTACACATCGCACCAACGACGCGCGGAAGGGGAGGAAAC
>NW_026267140.1:445615-454986 GCF_000697945.3 Frankliniella occidentalis | reverse complement strand
AGCACGTGGCTCCAATTGGCAAACGCCTTCGTCGTCGCACATTCAAGTAACTGTCTACAAAAACAATAAGTCGACCTCTCCGAACCTCACGCCACAAACCGGCCACGAACGCGGCGCCGGCGCACTCGCGACAGCTCCCCTTCCGCCCCTGGCGTGTCGTAACGCCTGATCATGCCACCGTCCGAGCGGCCCGGCCCGGCCAGCTACGGCCCTCCCGACGAACATCCGTGCGAAAGCACTGAGGGGTCGTTCCCAAACTACGTGAATTTTAGAGGAGCGGATACAACTAACATGGGCCCCTTCACTGTAAATCTAGGGTGCCCATAGCAGCTGAAATCTATTACGACTTACGACAACCCATATGATTGTGGTTGGTGCACCCACGACGGTCCACTGTACACTGTACTACGGGTAGGCCTCATACATTGTAATCATCATCATCTGGGCCATTATGTAATGTATCGAGCAGTATTGTGACTTGAACCCGATTGAACTGCACCAGATTCTAGTCGCGCGGCTGCTGGACACCACAGATTTACAGTGTATGGACTATATAGTCTTGATCCTTTTGGATGCGAGCGGAAGGAAAAGGGAAGTCGGGCGGCATAAGCAGAGGGACCAGACGGCCTGTTTTAGAAACAGTACAATTTTTGTGCTCCCATCTCCCTGTTCTTTTGGCGGAGTTTTGTCACATTCAAATTAACGTGATCTCGACTATGAAATCGATTCAATTAAACTCGTTCCAGAAACTGGAGTAGCGACGCGTACTGCGCCGCCAGCATTTAAAAGCAGTATTGTGGCAGTTAAAACTGTACAACTAACAGTAACTTATTCAAATTCAGAGTTTAAACGCCTGCATGATTGACAACCACTTCGATAAATAAATCTTTTAACAATTATCACGCTAATGAAAGCGGACCGCACGTCGTGCGAACTGTTCCTGAGAATGTCCGCAGAAGGTCACGTGTAACCTGTCTTTGCAAAGGAACCATTTTTATTTTTTCACATAATCATCCCAGACCATAGACTCACTCATCACCCCACTCTATTTAAAATAAGCTTACCGTAAGATTTTAAGTTGTACAGAAAACGAACAGCACTTTCGGCCCAAATTCACTCAGCAAAAGTATTTATACTTTTAACTTATAAGTTTCAGTGAATTACGCTTGTTGTGTTTTGTGTGTCGGACCTTAAACAACGCCCGACTGTGTAAGCAACAGTGAACAAGGCGCATCGCAACAAAATCTTTGCCGTTTAGAGGTAAAGCCCCCCTCCCCACCTTTCCCCCGAACCCCACCCGCGCGTGGGCGGGGCGGTGTGATGCCGCGGCGAGGGGAACAGGTGTCTGCGATGACTGCCCGTGTCGCCGAGTGGTTGTGTAACGAGTACCTCGCCACCCGGCACAGGCCCGGCGCAGGACCCGGCACGGCATGGACCACAGGGAACAGGCACGGCACAGGCACGGAACAGCACAGGCACGGAACAGGCCACGTGCACGCGGCACAGAGCTGCGAGGACGGCGCGACACGACCCGTCAGATAAACTGGTGTACGTCTTTCTGGTGAATGGGCTTGCGCGGACGGAGGAGGAGGCAGCAGGGAGGCAGTCGTCATCCCCTCATCCCGAGGCTTCAACACCCCACCCCAGTCACCCCGTATTTCGCCCTACAACCGAGATTTTTTTTGTTGTTGGTTGTAGTACAACCGCACAACTTTCGGGCGTCGGTGTCGTTGCACGCCTTTCCCGGCTCTGTAACGGTCCCCAGGCCACTGCTGGCCCTCGGCTGACGCTCCCGGCTACTGCCCCCGGCTACCGCTCCCAGCTACTGCCCCCGGCTACCGCCCCCGGCTACCGCCCTCGGCTACCGCCCCCGGCTACCGCCCCCAGCCTTGCTGTCCCCAGGCTGCCTCTCAGGCTGCCCTTGATCGGGGAGTGAAGCAGTGCGCTTGCTGACCTTAAACTTTGTGGCGGCCGCTGCGTCCCTGACCTTTCCGCCGCGCTGCAGAGCTGCTCCCCCGCTGGGGTGCCGGCGCTGGTCCCGCGGGCGCCCCCGCCCCTCGCCGGCCCCCCGAGCCCTCGGGGCCCTCGGCCGGCGCCCTCACCCCGGAAGCAGTCTTGTCTCGAGGAAGGCCTCCTCACGCGAAGAAACCCGCTGTTTTGGGGTAGCCCGGGTCAAGGGGCGCTCGTGAGGTCACGGGCCGGGTCACGCGGACGAGACCTGTGGAGGCCTGCTCTCCCGCTCTCTGTTGCATCTGCTCCCTCCCCGGAGAGAGAGGTCAATGGCGCGCGCCGATGACCACCGGGTTGCCTACAATGCCTGGTGACAAATCAGGCACGTTAATCCTACCCTTCTCTCCTGCTCCCCCAAGGTCGGCACGAAGTCCCCACGTCCTTCCCGCCCACGCCAAGACACCGCGCCGCTCTAGTGTCGTACCTGCCCTGAATTGAAAACTGCCCCAGGCGATGGAGGAAGTAAGTAACACGAATCAAAAGGCAAATGCAACAAGTTTGCCAACAAACTTAAAACTTGAGAAAAAACAAAGAAAAAACAAATGATAAATACATTTTATTTCATAGATAGGATCTGCCCCCACAAGAGCTGGTGCCTGTTCTGTTATACAACCGCCTTCCAAAGGTGACCTGTCCCTATCCGATCTGTGACAAGTACAGAGCGCCTACCTTCCCGATTTTCCCTACACCGTGAAAGAGAAAAATCTTCATCCAAAACATCAGGCAATGTATTTCTAAATCGGGGCAGTAGGGGTAGGATGTCTTTCTGAAGGGGGCGGGGGGATGGCTCACAAATAACCTTACTCAAAACCCCCCAAAACAGCGACAACAGTCTGGTAGGGTATAACAACTTGCCCAGGTCCCCGCTTGGAATAATGAGCAGTAATTTTGACAACGATGATCGTGAGAAGAACGCCGCTATTCAAGGCCGGCAAAGACGTCGAGAAACTTGTCATTTGCACTCTTCCAAGTAAAAATGTACGTTTTGTCCAAATATATCGTCATACACTGTTTTGAGGAGTGACTTTTGTCGTTCCACGCGAAGTGACCCGGCGCGCGAGGTGGGTTCGACCCGCGAGTGGACACAGCGGGCTGGCGCGCCCCGCGGACTCATCCTGGTTATCGTGCCAGTGCGAATGACGCTGCCATGGCATGAGGCGATCCATGAGGTGAGGCCGATAGCCCTTCTGTATGGCCGACGCCGCGGGTCACGCGGTGTGAGCTCGCGAGGGCTGCGGGGACGAAAAGCCGAGTGATAATGAATAACGTCGATCGGCTTTTCAAAGCGATTTGGGTTGGCTATGAGCGTCCGCATTGCTTATTAATATTTGAAGTGCGCATACGGCGAGGTCGTTGGCGGTTCTCTGTGGCAGCCAAATTATTAGTGAAGTGATTTCAAACTTATATAACCACCAGAGGGCAGAGTGTTAATTGCCTACCATCCTCCATAGCTATAATACAACCGCCAATCACAAAATCAAAGGAAAAAGTGGCAGTTTGGCGTAACTGACGTACGCCTCGAGGTGACAAAAACTAACAATGAGCTCAGTAATTTGCGGCGCGCCATGCGCATCACGTGACAAATGTTCCTTAAGAACAGGCCGATGGGAGGGGGTTGCTGGGTGCCGCCACACTGTATAAATAAAGTGTTCTCTCTCCAACACTTTCAAGAGTTCAACTCCGTAGTTCTGAACTTAAAAGTGTGCAACTTAGCGTTGGTACTCCTGCCCTTTTACGTGTTCAAATTCTTTGTCGAACACTTCCTTCAACTACACTGTAAGAAAAACCTACAGCTACTACAGTGCAGCGTTGTACTTTGAAATAACAATAATTGTTATTCCAGTGTTTTCACCCCACAATATACAGTGAAAATTTCACAATCCTCTACTGGTTAATAATAGACCATTCCACCGACTGTGGAAGAAGAAAGAAAAGAATCAAAAACCACCGGAAACAGTATTGATAAACAGATCAAATCGTTCACTTTTTCTTGTTTCCTTGGCCAAGATAATTATTCTGGACTTGTTGGTGTGCCATAGAGGTGTACACAAATGATCTACATACTGGTTTTCGGTACTGTTTCCGGTACTTTTTGATTCCTTTCTTTCTTCCTCCCCATTCGGTGGAATGGTCTATTGACAGCACCAGACTGTTGTTATATTGTATGTTTCTCTTACAGTGTACTTGACATTGTTCAACAGAGAAGTTAAACATTGAGAAATGTTCAACCCTCCAGCACAAGCGACAACTTACCGCAACTTACCGAAGATCGCCAGCCTAGGGATCATCCAGAAAGTGCGACCTTCATTCGCTGCCAAGTTCTGCCAGCCCAGGGTCTCATAGCGCCTGCTAGGTAGGCAATACCCTGCCTCCCATGCATGCGTGTACTGCGGGGTAGCCTACTCAGAGTACCGCAGGCGCTGTGCTCCCGTAATTTGCGAATGGATATGAAAAAAATGACGTCCTTTCTAGACGATCCCTCGACAGACGTAAGCAGACGCGGTTCGCTTTGGTGTTTCGAGAGATATTACCCAGGGACATTTTGACTTGTTATAGAGTGAAAATAGTCGGTAAGCCAGGGTAAGCAACGATGTCGTGCAAAGTCGAAAAAACTTGTTGAAATTGCCCTATTTTGCTGTTGTATTCTCTACGTGGCCCCGGGTGGTGTGTTATGTTGACTGAAGGAAAAACACGGGGGAAAGGAGGGGGTGTCCCGTCCCCCACCCTGCTCACGTACGCACGCCCCAGCCAGCATGGCGCGCAGGGCCCTTCCTCGGCCGCCTGTGAGCCCGAACAACATGAAAAAGAACCGCAGCAGCGATCCTTCGCTACATTCCCCCCCCTCTTTAAAACCCCTCTATTTGCACCCATCGTCCCTAAACGTTTTATTCCTGGCGCGACGGCCTCGGATATCGGCTCGAAATAAGGATGGTTTGTTGGTTTATTGGCCCGTCTGATCAGGCAGCCGCGCCCACTCCTCGGAGGGGAAAAGGGGGGGGGGGAGCGGCGCGCTGTTTGTTCCTTCTCTAGCATTTGTCTCCGCGACTCCAAGAGGCGAGGACGGCGAGCGCGCGGCATACACACCGGCGGCCGGGCCAGGCCTGGGCTGGGCTGGGCTGGGCTGGGCTGGGCTTGGCACAGGTGCAGGAGGACGGCCCGGCCCGGCCCCGGCCGGCGGACGTTGGACCCGGTCCAGACACTTTCACATCAGACCCGAGTCAAGTTCAGGGAACACCACCCGTGCTCCTGCTCGCTCGGCGGCGGCCCGGCAATACCCGGCCCAACCGTGCCTATCCAGCGCTATCCAGCTCCAGCTACCGGTGGGCGCACGATTATTTGGGTCTGAGTAGAAAATGAAAAATATAGGCTGGCCGTCCAGCCGCGGAAGAGCGCACGCAGACGTGTGGGCGGGTTCGACTGTGGCGCCTTATGGTCAAGAGCCGATAGGCGACTATTCGCTATGCTCGTCCAGACAATCATTATTTCTACTTTTTTTTGGACGAACCTGACGAATCGAACAAATATTCTACCCCTACACATGGACGCAGGGGGGAAGAGGGGGGGGGGAGCATTGACCATCTTCCTCACTTTAGTAAAGCACGGCACGGGCCATCGGCTCACATGTTCGATTGGACACACCATACCGGTTGGGCTGGTCGAGCAGAAACGTCCAAGGACACCCCGGCGACGCAAGTTATTCACTCGTGGGAGGTGCGTTTTGTTGATCGTAGGGAAAACACAGGTGCGGAAGGGGAGGTTGGGGGGGGGGGGGGCACCCTACCTTGCCCCGTCCACGCGGGTACGGCAAGAACGCCGGTATGTGACGCACAGATCGGCACAGACACCCATTTTCTCTGATTTATTCTGTAGCAATTGAATGAAAAACCGAGTTCCTTTTGTGTCTCTGCGTTCTCAAGGGGAAATAGCGAGGAGGGACGGGGTACTATGCCCTTCCGGTAGAGACAGAAGTCGTCTTGGCGACCATCGAAAATCCCCTCTAAAAATAAAATGAGGCTCGTCCAGGAATTCGTTATTTCTACTTTTACTCACTCCTATACAGTGCGAAGCGGATGGTCGACCTCGGCCGACACCGAGGCGCGGAGCATATCAACAATGGGGACGTTGGTCTGCTGGCACCGTGCCACTGAAATCCAGGTTTGCGATACTTTTACTGACTTTTATAGATACCTGGTGTTTTGCGATTCCCGCTATAAAAAGTGTAGGAAGAAAATTGTTATTAAAAAGCAATAAATTTGTATCACAAAAATGTGTGATAAAATGTTATAGTGACAAAAATGTGTAATAAAAAGTTACTGCATGTTTGCACTTATTTTCTCCCATATCTTGCATTGCAATTCAGTTAGCGATGCAAAGTTGTCATGCCCTTTAGCTTCGGACTGTATGCGTTCCAGGTATGCGGACACTACTATGTGATGCGGGATTGAAAACTCGCTGGAGCTGCAGCAGGGGCCATGGCCGCCCCTTACGCGCGAACGGAGGCGGAGGCAAAACCCGCAACACAGCGGTGTCCGCTCTGAAACATCCGGTCCGGTACTTACAGGGGAATTGTAGTAAATTGCCCATCTTTCCGGCGGCTCACTCGAGACTAGATCACTCTTCTTATCCCGCCCCGGTTTCTCAAAGTCCTCGATCAAGCCTCACCTGCCCCCCCCCTGAAAAAAATTAAAGAATTATAATCCTAATGCTGCCGCGCGTGCGCGTGAGCGTTAGGACTATTAAGGGGTCAACGGGTGAAGTGAGTAAAGTGAGCACCTTGATTGAGCTATAACACTCGTCACCTGTGCACTTTGATTACTGCCATCCATATGCGCACGTCAAGATGACTCGGAGGAGGGTGAGGGGCGGTAGAGGTGCTTGAGTGGAGCACCGATTGAGCTGTAACTCAGATGACATTAGAGAATAGAGCTCGTCTGCTGCGAGGCTGCGGAGTTTCTTTCGTGTTCAATTCTAGCTTGGGCACAATTTTTCTGAATTTACCAATTTAATAGGTTGACTTGAGTGCTTTATAAACCCGGGCACGCCAACTGTGTCACCAAACTGAAATCGATTGCTGCTATCTCGACCATGCGATGCGATATATCGCAGTGTCTCTTGCGCTTCGAAACAATGTCTTTGGTAATTTGTTTGAAACCTTCGGTTAGTTTCCGAAGATAACCCTAAAGTATTCAAAGTATCCACTTTTGTCTCGTGCTCAGCAGATACACTTGTGTCTACCGCATAACACTAAATAACTTACAAAAGAGCTGTTTCTTAATTTTGCTCTGGGAAGATTAAAATTTTGCGTTACATCCTACGGGAGCTAAATAAGAGGGGTAAAATCAACTTTGCCTCGCAAAAAGAAAAATAATAAGGACAACATTTATTTTGCCAGCCCTTCTAGCAGCTTATCGGAGCACCGGAAAAGAACGCCGCAGCGCAGACAGGCGAGAATAGCTCCCGTAAAAATATCATAATCGGAAAGGCGTTATGGTATCTTATTGCGGTTACGCAATCCACCCAGCACGGCTGAGTGGCAGCAAGTAGAGGGAAGCAGACGGTGCGAGTGAGCATGCTCCAACAAGGGAACGTTTCAGGGGGTTACACGGTTACCACCAATATCGCACTGAGAAAAATGTTTGGTCACGACGACCAGTCTGCCCCCTGAGTTATAACCGAGGGGGAAAACACTTGCGATCTAACTCGTACACCCAGGCCTGAACTAAAGACTCGTACACTTTTATCCGGAGGGATTCCCCACTCGGTTATAACCGTAGGACGTTCTGTTTGTATAATCCGGTGTGTTTGCGGAGCGTCTGAATGCTCAGCCAGCACGTCAAAACGTGTGATAGTTATGACTGAGGGGGCAGCGAGGGGGGCAGACTGAACACCAATTGAGTTACAACAACAAAGTATTTTTCTCCGTGCGATGGAGGCGATGCCTATTAGAGTCATTTCTCAGCAGATATGCACATCCGAAGCAAATATGCAAATCTGCATCCTGTAGATTAATGACTATAATTTGTATCTTTTCAATAGACAAAAATAAAAATCGTCCACAAAGGGACGCAAATTCGTCACTTGCAAGTTGCCAAAATGCATCCGGCCAAGATGTGCTTAAAATGTAGCTTTCTCGAACAGTTCTGTAATAGCGCACAAGCGCACCCCGAGGCGCACCCACAAGACAGAGATTTTTCAAACTCGCTTCAGGATGACATCGAGTCAAAATTCAGTAATGCTCGAATATGCCCGATACTAATTTCTTACTATTACAGAACCCGTTTCACTTTAGGAGTTCAGACATTATTAGCTTTGCAAAATTATCGTGTCGGATATAGTGTAAAACATGAAAGGATGTATTTTTATCTGTTTTTGCCGCGATTATAAACCTCTGCAGGAAGGGGGAAAGAGGGGAGGGGCATCACTGGGGCACGCAGATTGTGGCCCCAGCGATAACCTTCGCCCGCGGCTCCACGACACATTTAACTCATTGTTACACGTGCCCCCCCCCTCTTTCTCTCCAACCTTACTACCCCAGTGCTCACTGCGCCGATAAGAAAAAACGTAACTAAATTATCATGACGCTTTTCGCTGCAAATATCGCGGGGAACATCGCGTGACACGCTCACCATATGTTATTCGTAAACTTTCAAATAATTTTGACCCTCTCCTTTCAAATGTAATAATTTGCTGCCATACGATTACTGAAGTGTAATGGCTGCGAGAGGGCCCAAGTGAGAAATGCAAAATAGTCGACGTCAACAAATCGTCAAATCGACGGCGATTCGATATTGCATTTCTCATTGGGTGGTATTCCCCCATTCCCCCCAATTAAGTCACTTTCGGCATTGGCTGCCATGCGTGGGAGTTGTGATTTTCCCGAGGACTCCCCTTTGCGATACCCTTGTAACTAACGACCCCAATAAGGTCATGAGGTGCGCATTTGACAAAGCAGGAGCAGCCGGCTGCTTGACAAATAATGGAACGTGTAAGGTTGTTCGCAGTGGCAAAAAATTTAGCAGATAAAAATTTAGCGCACCTAGACAGGAATAAGTGAGACCCTCCTTTTCCCCCTCGACCTTTTCTTCAGGTACCCATCTGAAAAAGAAGAGTAGCAGCTCAAACACATTGAAGGCGGGAGAATTTCTGGTGCCCATGACGAAAAGCTCGAACACAGAGCCAAAAGCTAAGCCAGGGATCGACACAAGTAGTGTCTCCCAGGTGGCTCGTAATCAGCGACGAGACATCCAAAGTTCAGCGGCACACCGGGCGCGGCTTCACTTCGATAACCCCCCACCTGGCTCCTTCCTTCCACCCCGAGCCTGCTCCTCATAAGTCCCGCGTGGTCGGGCGGGGCGGGGCGG
>NW_026267140.1:412296-445540 GCF_000697945.3 Frankliniella occidentalis | reverse complement strand
GCCGCGCTCCGCCGCGTTACGTGTGTGGCGTGGAGCTGTGCGTAACGGAATGTGGGACAGGGAAGAAGAAAGTGGTCGGCAGGGCCTGGCTGGAGGGGAGGCAGTGTGGCATTGCACCCGCTACAGGCGGAGCGGCTCAGGCGCGGCGCACCGGGTCCACCTGGCCTTGGGCCGGCGGAGGGCGAGACCGCCAGGGGGCGAGACCGCAAGTTTGGGGATGTCGACTGTGCCCGCGAGGGGCGGGCGGCTTCGGGGTGCGATGATTCGACACGTCGTGCGGGGTAAACAGTAAACAACGCCGACGTCCGCCGACCGGGTACCGGGGGTGGGGCGACAAGCGGTGGTCGCTGCAACTGCAGGTCCCTGAACAAGGTGGGCCCTAGGGCCGCCTCGGGACACACCCTATTTTGCTTCGAAGCGGTGGCAGACGGGTGGGGCGAGGAGGAAACATGTCGTAGTAAATCGTGTAAGAAATTGAACTCGTTTAGGCAGGTGGCACGATAAAAAATGATTTTGACATATTGGCATACTCAGCTGAACTGGAGAAGGACACGGAAAGGACGCAGCAGCAAGGACATTGTGCTGCCAAAGGCGATGCTTTGTTATGAACAAGCAGTCGTTTGGAGTCGAAGTTGAAAAAGGTGACCGGCCAAAAAAAAAGTAGCAGGTAAATTGACTCATCCGATTCCGCTGCAGCGAGCTGAGTGTCGAAGGCATTACGGCCCATAAATGCCGTCCCCTTATCGCGTGACATGCCGGCGCCGGGCCTCTCCGTGCGATGCACGGTGCATGCCTACGTGAAAACGGCGATCTACGGCGGTCACGAAAAGCGCAGTGCCATCAGCCCAGCGACAGACCCCCCCCCCCACCTCCTCGAATCGACTTTACAGCGAGTTTCACGTCGCGCCGCTCGACTTCCTCAGATCTTTCCATTCCACTGACCGCAGCCGCGGATTTTAAAACCGGGGGACACAAAACAGTAATGCCTGGTCGAAAATTCAATACTACGCAGCAACATTGCGGTTTGAGAGACCTTTTTGTTTTGGTCGGCGCCACAGTCACGACCGCAGTCTTGTTTGACCACCACCCAGCGGCAATGTCGCTCGCACCTGCCTCCACGCAGCGCTGGGAGACGCGCGTGGGACTGTTGTTGCAGTCTGCCGCGCGTGTGTGCGGGTTACCTCCTAGCTCGGGGCCGCACGGCGCCGCTGGAAAATGCCTTTCACGCCTGCACGAGGTGCATGATTAATAAAAATCCGCCCTCCGCCGGTAAAAGCGGATAGGGAGAGAGGAAAATGTTGCGTCTCAAATGTAGCGACAGCGACTGTCCAATAAGGGAACTTTATAAAGTACACCGTCTGTGAAGGCAACACATCAGAGTGTTGCGGGTTTGCCTACCCGACATGCCCGTAAGGCGCCATGGCCGATTGGATATGCAATCCGCAACACTGCGGAGTAATCCTGTACACTCGATAGGCCTACGTCCGATTCATTCGGCAAATTACAGAGGCTCGGCGCCTGCGATACTCGGGGTAGGCTATCCCGCAGTACACGTCTGCACTGCAAGAAAGGTGTTGCCTACCTACAAGGCGCTATGACAGCTTGCATTTGCTGAACTGAGCAGGTTCGTAACGGCAAATGGACAAACTTTCTGTTCCATCCGCAAGTCGCCCCCGGTTAGGTGAACCGCTCTGGTGTTCCCCTCCAGCCTAGTGAGAAATGAGAGTGGAATCGACGTCGTCATGTCGTCGAAACGATGTCGAAATGGTGGAATCGACGTCGAAACACCATATCGCTTCGATGTGAATTTCTCAATTGGGAGGAGTCGCCCACGTCGCACCTGACGACATGCTGCCGAGCCCGCGGCGCGGCGTGCTGCAGGGAGGGAAGCACCGCCCTCTCCCTCTCTCTCTCTCTCTCTCACTCGGGCCGCCGCGCCAAACATGGTTCATTGCACCCACACGGCGAGCCGCACACCGGCCGCGGACAGACGGGGCGGTGCCACTCGGGTCGTGCTCGAGTACTGCCTAGTTTGCTCTTTCCGACCCCAAACAAGCGGCTGGGCCGTGCGGCGGCCACCTCGAGCTAGACCGACCATGGGGGGATGGGAGAAGGGGAGTTAACCTTGCCGGCGGGCCGGGCGCGCGGCCCCGCGGCTCTCCGGCTGCGCTGGTGCGGCTGCACGGCAGAGGACGTCACCGCCCCCCGGCCCGTTTGGCCCGTGCGTGGCCCCGCGCCCCCCGGCAGCCGACGTGAATGGAACGGGAACTCGCGGCGAACGCCGTGTGGTCCCGATCGCTCGATTAAACTCACAATGAACCGGCAAAGAAAGGCGCGCTGCGACTGCGACCTACCCCGCGGCTAGGTTAGGACTGTCACACGCAAGTCACACTCCAGTAGTGGTGTGCGGGGACAAGTCGCCGGCAGGACGGATATATCTGTGGGTTCTACGAACTGGAATGGATACTACCCTAATAGAATCAAGGATCGGAGATCATGCTCTGTTTTCTAGCATATGCTGCTCATATGAGCAGCAGGTTCAAGATTCACCCTTCAGTCCGGGCCATGGCCATGACGCATTTCGCCCCCACCACGCACACTCGGCACGTTTCTAACCCCGCAGTCGTAAGCCGACCTTAAGGCGCCACCTTCTTCAGTTTTTTTTTCCCCACCTCTCCCTCCTATTATTCGCTTATCTCCTTTGACAACCATCTCGTCGCCGCGCCGCTGGGGCAGGCCTTTCCGCCGTCGCCGACTGACTGCTCACCTCAGCCGCGTCAGCTGCGTCAGCGGCGTCATCTCACCTAGCCCGGCCCGCCGTGTGATTATCTGCTCGCTGCTTCGCGAGGGACAGGGACATGTCGCGTCGGGGCCCGTCTCCGCACCGCTCCCCGACAGCATCGTTCATAATATCGTTCGTAATAGCGCGGCGGCGAGCCTGGCGGACACTTCTCCAAACCGCAACGAGACGGCGGCATTGCCATCACGGCGCATCTGCTAACAACGCGAGACGCAATCCGCAAGGATTGACAAAGCTTCACGTCCCCCCGGGTGTCTCTGCTGTTCTTCTCGCGAGATGCTGCGATGCTTTGCCCTGGATCCCACCCCGTCGTCGCGTTCCAGCAAATATCACGCTGCACGTCTAGGCATCCCCTCTCCCTTGTTTGCCCCCCCCCCTCCCTTTTCCTCCAACGATGCCGGTTGAGATGATTCCGTCGCCATACTCTACTTGAGCCCCGACCAGGTTCTTGCTCCTTCACTCTCCCGGTACTCGTGCAGCCATACGCAACAGTTCTGCTCCGATCCACCCAGAGCACACGGCATTGCTCTTGCTCCTCCGTCATCAAACGTGCCTTGTGGGGGGGAATAGGTGATTATAAAGGCTAATATCCACAAGAAAGAAAATAAGATTTGAACAAGATCATTTTATTAATTTAGTCTCAATTCACTTAATGCCAAGGGAGAATAGATGAGAGATTTGACTCAGTTTAGTCTTCACAAGTGAATAAAAAACATGACAAAACATCACACATTGATCATTCTCAAGCATACCAAACCAGTAAGAAAGTCATTTAAATAAGTCATATGAAAGATTTCCTAATTTGAACATGAATTGAGGAAGATTACTAATATTCCCTTATGTCTAAAACAAATGTATGAGGCAAAAGGTAAAGTAAAAAAAAAAAACAACCACTGGTAAAAGTTGTAAACCCGCAAAATACGACAAAATTGTTCAAAAAACACTGTTCCTTTACCATAAAAAAATTGTGTTTCATTAAAAACTTTTAGTTATGAACTGGGAGCATTAAAGACTCCCTTGAAAACACATTGGCAAACTTGAGGAAACCTAAAGGCTGTGTACTTAGAAGTACAATTACCTCATCTCTCAGTACAAGCATTTATCACAGAGAAAGGAAAAAGAAATTGCTTAGCTATGACAACAGCTTTAAGCTCTTACACATAATACTTCACATAAGATTAAAGGCCTTAATGTTCAATAAGCATCAGTTTGAGGCAATATGAAAACAAAATTTAACTTTTTTTTAAATTTCTAAGATTACAGTTTCTATTCTAGCTAAATCCCATAATGTTCAGGAGGACATTAAGGGAAACTCTGGTTCAGGAAATAGACAAAAATATCTAAGTTCAAAATTTTCAGAGGTTACAGTAACAGAGGGATTTATCACACAATCTCTCAAGAGATGCTCTAAACCAGGCACCTCTGAAGTACGACCTACAGAAAATCACAAAGCTTTACATTTGAGCAATACCTGTACAATGGTAACAGGTATGACAGAAAATATTTTGTGTTTTCTTTTTAATTTATAATGTTAAGATGCGTATTACTGAGAGAAAAGTGTCTTCAGTTTATAATTATTAAGTAATTAAGCAGAGAAAGGAAGATCACAATCTTTAGAAGAGTGATTTTGGGGGAAGTAGTTTGTAGATGCTAGCTCTGTTGCTTCCTACTATTTGTACACACATGAGTACAAATGTGCTCTCTACGTCAACTTCTTCTAAAACTCAAATGTATGTATTGCTCAAAATTGAAATTTTAAAATAAAAAAATAAATAATGACAGCACAGTACTATTTTTTCCTGTACCTAAAACACAAAACAAGATAAAATAAAGTGCCTTGGACTTTGGCTAACATAAGATTTCAAATAAGGGTAAGAGATTCACATGGAATGCCAAATAAATGCAAAAATTATGATTGAACAGTAATCAACTGAGATGAAGTGCACTTTAAGAAAAAGACTGGGATTTTCATCATCCGACTACTCATTTCACTTTAACAATGTCAATGTTAAAATACAAATCCTAAGTAAAACAACAAAACTTTGTCATGCAGTGTACTTTACTTATATCCTGATATCCATGCATAATAGGGTAGATCAGGAAGAGTACTTGTCATGTAAATTGACATTAAATTGGCAAAATTTTGTGCATTTTTTTTCCAACAGAAACAAACCCAAGAATGGTCAAAAAGCCTGATTAACACTCGTACAAAACTTTGAGACAAACATTATCTTTTCCCCAATGGAGGTTGCCATAGTTTTAGTACACATGAAGGAAGCAGGAAAGTATTAAAATAACCTACCAAATGCATAACAGCCTTCAATGATATTGGCAAGAAATGCAGACATATCTTAGCAAGATAGTACTTGGAAAGGTGGAGGGGCTAGGGGGTGGGGGCTGGCTGGGGAGCGGAGGGGTTCAAGAAAAACCTTCAGAAAATTAACAGTAACAAAACCGAGAAGCTACCTTGGATGTGAAGCACACAAATTACAGACTTCTAGATTAAGAAAAAAAAAATCTACCAATTAATCACTACATCTTTTTGGTGCAAACACCTCCTCTTCAGTACCGTTACAGAGGTACTTTAATCCATACTGAGACCTAAGCCATAAATACCTTACAAAATCTAAAATTAAGCTTCAGGCAGAAAAAAATATTTCTATTAAGCTAATGTAATTTTACATCCCAAATCTCACTGACACTTTCTAGCCACAGCTCCACTTCAGGGTTACTCTTTAGACCGCCAAACAGAACCTGACAGTTTAAAGTGAGGAAGGAAATGAGTTCATAGCCTTGGACAAAAAGACATTGGATGTTAAGCATAGTAAACCTATACACCCTATTTGTAGTTGTTTCAATGAGCTGTGGTGACTAGATTGTTTGCTTGATGCTAGATGCATCACTCACTCTTGAGGCTTTACAGAACCAGCCTGTCCTAGTCCAATTTAAAAAAAAAAGAATTAAATGAAAAAAATCTTTTGAATTTTGAAACTTAATGTGATTTTTCTTTCAATGATGGAGTTACACCATTGGTTGTGATACGTTCAGTTCCCTTTGATTTTTTGTCACTGGTCAAATAAGTCTTCTGGAAGAACCTTGCAAACAACACAAAGTAACTAAAGTACATAGCAATAGAAAGCTTAATATTAAAGACAGAATTATGACATGCTTGACCAGCCTTCAAATACTGATATGCCCAAATGTTAACACAACAACCAACTATCATCTGGCTGAGCTGGAGAGTTGTAATTATCATAGCAAACCAGCGGGGAGGAAAGTACTTCATAGACCGCAGAGCATAGTAGGAGTACATAACAGAGTGCACACAGTAGTTCATAACAATGAACCAACGGGCCGATGATGTATATTCAGTGTAGGAGTACCATGAGTACAATAAGACTGTGATGTGATGGTACCAATGGAGGAAGATGAGTGGTTGCTTACGTAGGACGATAAACACTGTGTCGCCCAATTCTGGGAGTTTGGACAGAACAAACATCCATGTCCAGAATCCAGACACACGGTCTTGCTCAATGAAACTGAAACAAACAAAAATGACAAGAATGTTACACACATGCCACAAGGAAATTGCTAGCAGAATGTTTGTTTGAAAGAACAAATTCAAAAGGCCAAGAATTAAAAACTTAAAAGATACATCACAAACACCTAAAAATAAATGACAGTGACAATAAGAGTGAAATGACACTGATATGCTGTTTCGTCCAGGATCGGAGAATAAAACGTGATATAGAATCACTCCAGCTACCATTTAAAAACCCTACGAAATCATGTTAAGTGCCTTAACCTCACCCCCATCATCCCCCCGAAACTCACATACGCCAAATTAGACTCAGAAGATCAAAATTGGACTATATACTTGTCGTACTAGGAAGCTGAGAAAGAAACATCTCACTTTGTTCAACGGGGAAACTACGAGACTAGAAAAAATGCCAAAATTATGCTTGGCTTCGGAAGGGAGGGGCTGAGATCGGCCGGTAGGACCCGCCCCAGGGCAGGGCCCCGGGCCCCCGCGCCTCGGCTGGAAGGGCAACTAACCTGGGTACACAGATGGAGTGGTACGGGCCGTAGTTTCTCAGGACGTGGAACAGCTCGGGGGCTGTGCGGGTGGCGCCACATATGCTGAAAAGGGCAAGCGCCGTGTTCCATACAGCAAGGACGCCCGTCAGTTGGAAGCGCGGTCGGCTCTGCATGTACCACTGGCCGCCGAAAATGAGCACCATGTAGATCCCAACGTAGTAGAAGCCATACGTCCAGTTCTTGGACATCCACACGCGTGTATCTTGATGGACAAACTCCTCTTCGAAGTTGAAAACGTACGAGTAGTTGGGGGTGGCCCCCCCTTCAAGGTATCCACTGTTCATCTTGTCTTCCGGGGTTCGCGGTGGCGCGGCTAACCTACAAACGAGACGGGGCGGGCGGGTGGGTGGTGTGACTCAGAGGTGTGAGGTGAGGGCCAGCGCCAGCGAGAGAGCGCTCCGTACGGCACGCGACAACGCGACGCGGGCACGTTTCTCCGGCCACTGACAGCGGTTTCGGCGGAGCGGAGCGGAGAGCGGGCGAGCGGCCGGTGCTTGACTCCCACTCCCACCTCCAACCACGAACCGCTGCCCCGCTGCCCCACGCTGCCCTCGCCCTTCTCCCCTCCTTTCCCGCGCCTTCCGCGTCTATACCCCACATCGTGTTCGGTCAACAAGTACGTACGATCGCCACGAGATGGCGGCAAGTATTGAGTGGTTTCGTTGCCGGGACTTCCCTGTAAGCAGCTGGAAGGGGTGTATATTCCAGAACTTTTGGTTTGACGTAGAGCGTCGACGTGCGCTGTAGACACGTTAAAAGCGCAGTACGGCATTTAATTTGCTCAGTAAAGCGCCACTAATTTGTAATCGTTCCAGCGCGCAGTTGACTGCCGGTGAATAAAAAGGACGACTTCTTCAACAGATGCTAACATCTGGACAGGTTTTGACAGGTTTGGACACGTTCTAGACAAAGTGTCGTCTGAAATATGTCCAGATTGTGTCTAAAATATGCACTTGTCGAAAGTCAAACCGTGGTCGCACTTAAAGATTTAACTGGAAAGTCAATACCCCGTGATATCAAAGTGATCAAAGTCCCTGGCAGCACGGGGTATAGTGGTATTAGTGAGGCACACTAACCCTCTCAAGAGCCGCCGCAACCTCCGTCCACTGATTTTTGTTGTTAATTACACGATTTAAAAAAAAGTCGTGTTTCGTTTGGTCACTATAAGAATTCTATGTTGTTTCTATGCAAATGCTTCTCTACCTCCCCAGCGCGTTTTTCTGCGAATAGGTTGTCTGCGCATACACGCCCACTGTGCGAATCAGCCTGCCCATAATCGACCTACTGCTACTGCTAGTGTTCTGGAGTGTTGCAAAACAGGCTAAGGGAATTTTGCACAACAGTGATACGCAAATGTAGCCCTGTTGGAGTTTTTTCATACGCTACGACCCTTTGGATCTCAAGAATGTAAAGAGAGCGGTCTATTGCACACACGTCGTTTTCGATGTCTTGCTTTTAGAATATGTGGCACACCTCAAGACGTCCACTTCGCCATCTCGGTTATGAATGTCACTCCTATTATTAACTGTACCTAAATAATAATGTTCACAAAGAAAGTTCATGCTGACATTAAGAAGTCCACGTTAAAAGTTCAGGATCTCAAAAAGGATTCAACCACTCGACTCAAGCACCTGAAAATTGTTCTGGGTAGGTTATGTTTACATTGACACCCTGTTGTCGAAGCTCTGCTGCCATGAAATTTGACAAGTGCTTCAAATAGAGTTAGGTCGGGTTTTCTCAGCTTAACCATTCTATTTTATTTTGTCATACGTGCAGGATCTTTTTTTACAGTCAAATACTTGCTCTAACTTACCGTGACACATTCCAAAACAGTTTGTTGCCATTGCCATTTAACTTCTCCATTCTAACTTCTAATAAAATCACTATGTTATTCTTCATTGAAATGTCAATTGAATGGTGTTTTTACGGTCTCCACAGTTTCAGATATTTTTATTCATCTTGGTTTGCTGACTGTCTTATCTGTTACAGAAAATCTAGATGTTGAAGATGCTCGTCAGTTCTTTGAAACAAACTTCAGTCACATTTACTGTATTGTCTATGATAGCTTTATCATAGCAGAGACCAACTTACGTCAAAGAGGTAAATTTTGCACATCTATTTTTAAAAAATGTATTTGTGGTGGTGGAAGTACATTTGTCTGATTCCAGTTTGCACTCAGTTTAATAATTGGTCATGAAGCACTGAACTCATTCTCTCCCTCTAACAGCCTTCATTGTACAATGTAGTTTTAAAAGTTATGCCCCTCGGTAAAAGTAACTAAAATGTTGAAGATTTTGTCAGTTTTATATCAAAAAATTTGTTGTAGTTAGTACTAAATAGGTATTCAGATATTTGTTTTGTGTATTGTAAACTTTGGGATTATTTGTGGTGTTTTGCATGTATTTTGTATCTGATCAAGTACTAATTAACATGAGATAGGATTCCCAATCTTAGTACTACTATTCAAGATTAAATGGCAGATTCTACTGCGATTGAACTTGACATGATTCTAACATGCAATTGCTTTTAAATGTGTATGTTTTGTTCTTAATTGTTCTATCTTTATGACCTCGCATGAATGTTACGTGCAAGCATAAGTAATGATGTAAAGCTAGGAATCCTGGGTAACATGACTTTGATATTTACTTTTCATTTTCTTGTTGCATCTCTTCCAGACCTGACATTCCATCTGGGTAAGTAATGCACTGTGTGGTTATGGAATTGCTTACCTTTGCTTGGCAAAACCTGAGCTTTAAGTTGTGTCATGTGATATTTACTGTCTCATAAAAATTCTCGCTAACATACAAAATATTTATTTGAGGTAGCTATATGAAGTTGGTCTTAACATTCAGAGGTCATCTAGGTATTTTTGAATGAATATTTATGCAATGAATTTAGTTTGGAAGTGGAAGTTAAAGTGCAAGTGCAAATAAGAGAGGATTAAAATAAATCAAAAGCACAGTGTTTTGAATTGCAAATAACTGTCTTCTCTGCCATTATGTTTTTAATTTGATTGTTCTCTTTTGAATTGTAACACTTTTGGGGTTTTGTGGATTCATATTTATTGCATGTGGCGTTTGTATTTGGTATCTGAACCAATGATTTATAGAAAAAGATTTTAATATATGCTATTTGGAGCCAAACCCCTGCCTCTCACATAAATTTAAATCTCCTTTAATTTTTCTCTAAGACCATTGAGATTATTTTGACAATCTGAAATCTTGCAGAACAAATACTGGCAATGCTATTGATATTTTCTTTGATTTGTCAACAACACAAGTGTTATGAAGCCAGATTGTTTCATGTTTATTTTCCCTTTTCAGTTCACAAAGCACATCGAGAGGAATTGGAGTGTGTACTTCAAGTGTTAGAAAAAGCTTTAATACTTCTACCAGAGTTACTTGGACGAAGATGGCAATGCCACTCATTAACTCGTATTATGACCAAACTCCTTCATCCGGGCAATTCATGGAAGCTGAGAAGAGAGGCCATGAGGTTAGTTTCATTCTTTTTATAACCTTTCTCCTTTACCTGGTATTGTTGGCTTACCCCTTCATACTTTTGCAGATACTTTCTTTTGTGGTATCAAGCCTTAGGAGATATGGCTCCTAATGCAATACATGCCATGTTTGCCACACTGGTACCAGGATTTCCCTCACCATTCCCAGGTTTGGGCTTGGACAGTTTGAGTAAGACTGGGACACAGGGATCTACATTCCATGATGCAAACCAAGGTATAATAAACTTACTTGCTGTAATTTGTACTTTAGTTCTATCAAAAGATTATTTTCCTTCTATATCTTTCCAGGTCGAGTGTGTCCTGTCGAAGTTTTACCAGTTTTTCCTCCTCAAAGTGGGGAAAAACAGCCAGAAAATTTGTCATGTTTTTTTTTAGAAGCTGTTTTGGAATTCCTTGTTACACAAGTGTGTATTAAAGATAAACATATTGCTTCTTTTGTAGGTTGCAATCATCCTCATTATGTAACACATTAACTCTTTTTGTTCTAGGTTGGACGAATTGAATGGCGAGACAAACTATCCCGACAACACAAGTGCTTTATGTTTTTGTTTGAACGTTTTAAGCAGTATTATCTCCCTCAAATTTTTCCTGACTTCTCCCCCCACACAAGTCTCTACAAGCCCAATCTCGGTAATGTGACATAATTGCTTTTTTCTTTCTTTCTTTTTTTTTTTTAATGGAAGAGAAATTCCTTAATTGAACTTGACCGTACATGTACATGTTTCATTATTTTAGAATTGCCATCATTAAGGAAAGCATCTGATAGCACAGATGAAAGGCGACGTTTTGACCCCATGGCAAGTTGCCGAGTTGCTTTCATCAAATGGATTGCAAACTTTACTCATGCTGTGAAAAAGGGAGAGGCAGGATTTACATCCTCTGTGCCTACCAACAGGTGTGTACCCATATCATCTCATTCGCAAGCTCTTTCTCAGCTGCACTCGCAAGTCCAAATAAATCCCTTGCACCTGAGCTTGCAATCACATGCCTCTTCGCATTTGTCTGCTGCCCAAATCCCTCAAGGCAGCTCGCACCCTTCTTCTCAAGCTGCCCAGCCTAATGCACAGGGATACAGGTATGTGCACTAAATTCCTGCTCTTCTTGATCTATCTCTCTAACTTGTTGAGTTTGACATGACCATACTTATGTTCATAGTCACTAACATACATTGTTTCATTCATGAAAAGTAGTGTTTCCCTACAAAATTTTTGATTTCTGCGAGGTCTGGGACCGCTGTGCTGGTTTGTGTCAAACTCAATGTGTTAATGCCAAATTTGATGTCATGGACTTCTAAAGCTTGTGCTTGGATTATCTGAACAAATCTAATGTGTGCCACAAATTTTTTTTACCTTACTTGTCAGTAATTCGTGTTTGCCATTAGTGATTTTGCATATTTTATGTTATGCTTTTTCCTATGTTTGAAAGCCCTCTTTCACCTACTTTAACTATCACAATATTGTGTGTTCATGTATGACTGATGTGTACTGCCAAAAAATAAGAGTTGTTTTTCTCCTTCAATACAGCATCACTGGTAATGAAGATGCGGAACGATCTCCCGGCACTGAATTGAGACGTGTGAGTGTCAGCCAAGCAGGTATATCTAGTAGTGATGCAGTGTCACCCGATTCAAACCAATCAGTTTCCTTCTCTCAGTCAGATTCCACTTTTAGGTAGGAATATTTTGATCGTTTACTTTTATTTTATTTTTGTGCATTCACTTCATATAGTATGCAAATCCTTTATTCCTATTTACCCTATTCTGTATTCCATATATCAGTGAGGATCCAAACCAAAGTGCAATAAATCTTGTGCGTGAAGTTCTCTACTCCAGCCGTGACAATGTAAATTTAATCCACGAAGTATATCGGCAAGCCTTTCTTCTTGACATGTCTCAAGCTGCTGCAATCCGCAGGACCATTGCTGTCTATAAAGACTGGATACAAATGAAGGTAAAATTCCTGGCGTCCAATATTTATCAAAAGTGTGGATGCATTTTTGAGCAATATAGGTTGAGTCATTGCAATCTGTTGTTTGATGCAGGTGGATCTACCACCTTTTATGTTGGAGCCTCTAGATGGGCATAAGAATGAAGACCATCATCGCTCTAACTATGGGCACACCATGGAAATGGCTTCTAATGAAGTGAGTTTTTTTAATTGCATGTATATATGTATTTATGAATAATTCACCGTGTTATTCTTAGTGTTGTGAAAAGATTTAGTGTTGTCAATCTGGATGTAACTTGAATTTGTTTTCATTTGAGTACATTATGTGTAATTAATCTCCTAGGCTGTGGAAACACATCGGCAAACAAGACTGCGAAATGATTCGTACTTGGGCGCTATTCATAGGGAGAATCTTCTTGTGAGAGCTGGACTACAGGTATGCCCTTACTTAATAAGTCTTTCATTGAATAATTGATACATAGTTGAAATGTGTCTTAAACTTTTCCATCCTTTGTTGTAGAATCTTCTTCAAGTATTTATAACCCATGCTGCTCATGTGTTCACTTTAGAAGTTACTCCTGATTTTCCTGTTCTTTTGGAAGAACAGGTGGAAGCATGTAAAAGGGTTTTAAATATTTACCGGTATATGGTTATGCATACCAGAATGGAGGCTCGCACCTGGTAAGTAAGTTGTTATTTCCCCGTGACTCTCCTTGAAGAAAACTTGACACACCTTTATTTTTTTCCTTTTAAAGGGAGCAACTACTTGTAGTTCTCTTACAAGTTACATCTCTAATACTAAGTCGCACTCCACCAAAACGCAAAGAGGAAACCTTGGGAGGAAAATTGGCTCCTGCTATCTTTCAAACTCTGATAGTGACTTGGATCAAAGCTAATCTGAATGTTGTAATTTCAAACCGTCTGTGGGACCAATTTTTAGCTGTTCTTTCCTCCTTGACTCAGTGGGAAGAACTGATCAGAGAGTGGGCAGTATGTTCTACTTTTTAATTTACCTGAAACATTTTTATAACTTTTATAATTTTAAACTCACTCATTTGTTTCTCTTATTTAACCTTATTCTTTTTCCTCCAGAAAACACTGGAAACGTTGACAAGAGTTCTTGCAAGACATGTTTACAATTTGGATTTGCTTGACCTTCCCTTAGATAGATTATCTGAACAGAAAGCTAAACGCCGTCGAGGCGGAGCTAATGGGAACTGCGACAATGGGATTGTGGGATCATATTCTATCAGTAACAATAATCGCACCAGTAATATAGTTTCAAATGTAGATGCTGGAAGAAGCAGTGCAATCTCAGCACCAAAGCGTTTACGAGACAGGGGTGGAACAAATGTAAAATCTGTTCCAATTCAAACTCATCATGATGACAGTGAAGGAGGCCCTAGCAGCTTTGCTAATTCAGGTTAGCTATATGTATTTTATTGCACCAGAAATCAGTAAGTAAGTAATTTTTTCATTTGCTAAGCTCAAGTTTTAAAATTTTAGACACAGGTGCAGTTATGTTTCCAATTGCAACACGGCTTGGAAGCCACCGTAAGAGGATGTATAGCTCAGGGGAAAATGCTCTGCCACGCAGTTCAAGTGAAACAAATCTTAGTCTACTGAAAAGTGGTCAAAATCACCAACACCGTTCTAGGGCTCCTCGCACAGAATCTCACTCTCATACAGTTGTCATTCCAGGTAATTAAAGTTCAGTTCCTTTGACATTTTGCAGAAACGGGGACGAATTATAGTCAATCACAAATTGGAAGGAGGTTGGTGTATCACGGCGGTAGTACCTGCTGAATCTGTTGCTCCATATGCTGGACAAACAGAAGTCAGCAGATATTTTGGGTCTGCTGTCTTTCCATTTGTTTTTGACTTAAGATGCTCATGATCTGGTCCAAAATAAAAATAAATATAAAAACCAACAACTTACATTTGCAGTTTTGGATTTTTTTTGTTCTAATATTATTTTCTCTCTTTCTCTGTTTGTGATGTTTAGTTCTACCACCTTCTGTAGAAGTTGAAGTGGCAAGACTTTTGGCATTTCCGAATGTGAAGACATGTCCTCCTAGTCGCTTGCGTAAGCGAAGGTCGAGGTCTATGGATTCTTTGAGAGGAGTTCGAGGTATGTTACCATAGATTTTTAACATGTGTCTAGCCAGGAAGTTAAAGCATGGTTCTTCTTTTCTAACTACTGTTTTGCTTAAACAAATTATAGGAGGATCCCCACTTCATTTATATGAGTCTGAGTGTGCCACACGGTCACCATCCCCAGCACCATCAAGTGGACTTGAAAGCAACTCCTTTAAAGATTCTCCCCTGCAATTAGATATGATGAGTGGAGATGCAGCCAGTTTGGGTATTAACTCATTCTCTGTGTAAAGTAAGTTTTCTAATCTTTCATTGTTTTTAGACATTTTTCTCTGTTTGCAGATGTTGGAGATGGTGATGGGAGGGTTGAACAACGAAGTGTCATGGCTGGTGGTACAGAGAGGGGTTGGCTTCCAGATGTTGCCGTAGTACTGTGGCGTCGTATGCTTGGTGCTCTTGGTGATGTTAACAGGTTGGCTGATCCGGCACTTCACGCTCAAGTGTTTGATTATCTGGTGGATCTTAATGACACTATGGTGAAGGTGAGTTGCCACCTAATTTGCTTTTCTTGTAATGAATGTTAAAAAAATATCCCTGAATTATTTAATTGAATGTTCTTCTCACCCTTTAGATTCGATTAAATCAGGGGGTATCGTCTGATAACTTAGTTACACCTCCACCACCAGATCTTGTGCCACCCATCACCATCATTGCCCCCTGGTGTTTTCAGGTATTTTTGAAAGGAATTGAAATAATGTAGAGGTAAAACTCAGCGTGCTAACGATTTTTGTCATTTTTCAGGCTCTTAAGTTACCTGACAGCTATCAAAAGGGGAAACTTAGTGCCTGCAGGCTTTTGTGCAACATGACAATAGCTCCTCATGACATTGCCTTAAGCCGTGATCATATTACACAGTTCTACAGTGTGCTGCATCATGGGTTGATTGGAACTGATCAGGTGGCTTGCCTATAATTTAAGCTGAATAGTTTTAAAACCATAACAACATACATTTATCATGATGTCTCTTTTTGTATTAACTGGTTTCACTTTCTCTCTGTTGCAGTTTATCATGAATTCAATAGTGAAATTTTGCGGACCTCGTTTCTTTTCTTTGCAACTCCCTGGTTATTCTTTGTTGTTGCTCGACTTTATTCATGCTGCTAATACAATAGTTTCTACATCTGATTTGCGTCATGTATGCGTGCAATATTCCCCAAAATGCAATTCTAGTTACTTGCTGATTTCAAGCACTGGGTTCTACTAAATTAAGGCTATATGCTGACGATCAGCATCAGCATGACAGCACATCAGCATCAGCATCAACAAAAGAAGATCTACAGACCTGCCATTGGTCATTTGTGCACAAAGGTGCCAATCGCACTTCTGTAGATCTTCTTTTGTTGATACTGATGCTGACGTGATGTCGATGTCTTGCTGATTGTCAGCATATCGCCTTACCTTGAGAGAACTCTCATGCGTTTACCTATTGATTCATTTATTTTTTTGTTGCAGACTCCAAGGACTGAAGCTATGTCTATTTTGGGAGCTCTGTTGTGTTTGACAAATAACTTATCATCATTCCCTGTTCTGCAGCCTAATGCTGTGGATTACTCTATTATGTCCTGTATTGATGCTAAGGTACTCTTTTTGTTCTGCCTATACATTTATTGCATATTTTCACAAAAATTATGATTTTCAAAATTTCCTATTCTCATATCAGGATCATATAGTAAACATTCTTCTCAAGTGTGGCAAACGAGAACCAGCAGGGCTTGCCCGCTGCATTGCACTTTCCTCTCTCGGCATTTATTTGTATCAAGAACTAAGTAATCTGCCGAGCACAGATGGTCAGCGCTTCTTCCACCCTAAAATGCCAGAGGCTATTAATGTGTTACTTCTTGCTTTAAGGGTAAGTCCATGCTGTAATATTTCTTCTTGGTCGATGGTTGAATGGCACTGTAGAAAAACTCATTCTTTTTAACATGTCACCGGTTTGGCATTGAAGAATGCATGTCAATCCTGAACATATAGCTTCTTGAGGGTTTTGGGTTCATGAGCACCATGAAATCTTAATTTGGAAATGGACTTTTGAGCTTCAGTTTTGGTGTGATTGTGTAGTTTTCATTTTCCTACTGGTTTTTACCTATGAATTGGCTACAACCCTAATATGCGCCAAATTTTACCAATGATTTTATTTTTTATTTCTGCCTGTAGAAGTGCACTTATCGAAATCTGTCATCTGAAAGTGCATCAGTGATTAAGGTAGCTGTACTATATTTGGCATGTTCGTTGGTTCATGTTTGGCATGTTAACCTTTGTGCATTCATTACTATTTATATTGTTTTGTTTCTTTAATATTCTATCTTGTATTTTCATATTTTTGGACAGTCCCTTGTTTTTCCTTTTTTTATCTTTTCTGTTTGTTTTGTGAACTATCAAGTCTCTCTAGATACTTCTAATAAGTGTGGTGTAGTGTCGTGTAAATTTTACAAATTTTGAGGTTTGTTTCAAAACTTGCCTCTATTGTTGTCTGAAACCTCTGGTGTTATTGCTTGCTGAATTCCTGTATTTGGCTTTGAATCATGATTGCCGCTTTATCAAACTTGCATGTGCACCTTTCTCAAACCTTCTGGTATTGGTTGTTGTGAGTGAAAATTTCTAAAATGTGTGGTAAACCTGATAATCAAAACTGGCAGAGCTAAGTTTTAAACTGTATTCAAACCCACTCATTTGATAGCATCAAGAATCCTTGAGATATTTTCAATAATTTTTTTTATGAAGAGTTTCAAATTATACAAGCCATGTGTCAAATTTTCAATATTCACTCAATCAATTTTTTAAAAATTTACCAACACTTTTTATTATTATGTGTCTTGACCTTTGTGCCTTTCCTCATACTCTTCTGAAATTTTTATTGCCATTTTTCTTGAGAATTATACATTAACAATGTCTTTATATTATTTATTTTTTTGGTCAAAATATAGTTCAATCATCGTACTGTTGGTCAAGTTGCATCAGACATAATTCTCCTCCTTGTGGATCATGTATCCACACTTCTGGACTACTTCCCTGATATTCCATGTCATATTGTAGAGGTAAATTTGAAGATGGGAAAGAATGTATCTCCCTTGTTTAAGTGTTAACAAAGCATTTTATTTAACAGTTTTATTGTTTCAATGTAGGTCATTTCCTCTACATTGGCTCAACTTACTCCTCAAGAAGGAGTGCAAATGTCAGAACGCGATAAGCGACTTCTGACTTCATTACTGTTCTGTCTAGGGGAATGGGTAATGGCATTGCCCAAAGAGGTCCTCTTGTCTGTTCGTCCTTCAAAGTCTCAATCCAGTGAGGACTCATGCAGCCTTTTACATAAAGTTTTCAAGGTACTGTAAGGTTTAGTGCACAAGCTTATGATTTCAAACTATTAGAAAAATGCTCTCTTCTGTACACTATCTTCTATTACTTGACTCTTTTAGGTTCTGATACAAATAAGTGGAGGCTCCACTGGAGGTTGTGTGAACACAATAGAATCACATTTTAAACCAGATTTGTTGCATGAGTTTGACCCAAGCATTACATTAGACAACCTGAAAGAGGGTACTAGTGGTGGAGGCGTTGGAGGAAGGCGTAGCTCTGCAATGCCACCAGAAACATATGCTCATCGACAGCCTTGTGGAATGACTGTTAAACTTGCCGCTAAAATGGTAAGCTAGTCTGATGATTCAGGCAACCATCACTCATGTTATGTTTTTACCTAAAATTCCAAACATTACAATTGTTATATACCTGCTTACTATTCTTCTCAAAATGTATATCTTTAGGTTCTAATGCACATGTTAAACCATGTTGGTCACTTTCCAATGGCCATTGGGGCTGCAAGACTGTCGTCAATGGTTGTGGAACATGATGATGTGCCCGGTCTATCCCCTGATGAACTCAATGTTCAAGTTTTCTCAGCTCCGAACATACAGGTTTGTGGACAATCTTTGAATCTTTCTTTACCGTAAACTATCGTTTGAGGTACTATTTATTCTCCTATGTTTGGTGCCGTCAGCTCTTGGTCCTCAGCTCCCAAAGACTTTTATCCTTGGTTGAGCTGCCAACATTAGCTGTTCCTGGAGGTGGTGTGACTGCAGGTTTAACAACAGCCCGTTCTCAAGTTAGATTACTGCTGCGGGACCTGAGTGGCAAAGCTTGCTGGGATGCATCTATTCTTTACTGCAGTCCTGAAGACAGCACTGATTCCTCTCTTAAGTGTTGGGCTCCAGCTTCAGGTAGGTCATGAGAATAATGCTGCATAGATGTATCATCTCATCTACAATTTCTACATTTCCTACAATTTCTATTTTTTTTTTTTATTTATCTATCTATCCATCTAGGCAATGTTGGAGCAGGGCAGTCTGTTTATCCGTCATCACCTAGTTCAGTAGTTCATCGAAGACCATTGTCAGTTCCCACTCAAACTAAGATGGAAGAATCCATTTTAGCATCCTGCCTGGTGAGTCACACTCCACCTCAACATACTTTGCGTCACCGCCCACCTCATGTTCTTCCGACAGCACAAAACACCGCTGCAGATATGGACAATTTGGATGATGTAAGCATAATGTGCATATTGTGGGATTTAAAAATTTAGTCTAATTTTCCCTCTTAATTGATCCGTGCATATCTTTCCTACCAGTTGCTGCAATATATTGGACATACTAGCCCAGAATGCTTGGAATCTTTGGACACCCCACGTAATCTCCCATCTGCCCCTCCCCCCCCATTGTTTGCTGAGCTAGAGCAGGAGGTCATGACATGTGTTTTAAACCAGAGATTCAATGAACAAGAGTACCTTCAAAAGCATCATTCACATGCAACGTGAGTGTAATACATACTTGTGACCCTAGCATTCTTCTTTTGTACCTTGCCGCACATGTAACTTTTGTGTGTGGTGTGTATATTTTATATCTTTCTCTGGCCTGTACAGTATGCTGGGGGAATGGGCTCAACGCCCTCCCCACAGACCACCTGCATCACCATTCCAACATTGCCGTTTGCTGTTCTCCCAACTTGGGTTTGCTGGATGGGAACGTAGGTCTCAGCTTAACTTACTGTCAAAAAATGAGAAACTCCTTCGAGAGCTTCGTAACCTTGATTCTCAGGTGAGTTTACCTTTTTAACAACTCTATTCCTTTTAGCACTATTACTGCATTTTCTTTATATTTTCTGAACATGTTCTCCATGGTGCAGCGCTGTCGAGAAACTCACAAAATAGCTGTAATTTATGTTGCTGAGGGTCAAGAAGATAAAAACTCTGTTCTATCAAACACTTGCGGAAGCCAAGCATATGAGGACTTTATTTCTGGCCTTGCATGGGAGGTAAGCTTGTCTCACAGACCAATCATACACTTATGTATTTATGCCATCCTATCTATCTATTCTCATTAAATAAGGGAAATCAATGGATTTACTCTACTATTAATAATACTAGCTTTTAAGATTAATTTTTATCTGTTGTTCAGGTGGAATTAGAATCCCATACAGGATTCTTGGGGGGACTCCAGCGTAACAAAAGTACTGGTGATACTGCTCCCTACTATGCAACATCTTTCCTTGAAGTTATTTTTCATGTTGCTACTCGAATGCCTTCTTCAAGTCAGGAGTCGTTACTGCAAAAGGTAATATTTTGAGTTTATGTCTTTGATATGTTAATATTATTCTTCTCCTTAATATTTTAAGACTAATCTTTTTTTTCACAAAGAATTATCTTTCTTATTTTTTTGCTAATGCGTATTTGCAATTCCTCTGCAGACTCGCCATTTAGGGAATGATGAAGTACATATTGTTTGGTCAGAGCATTCAAGAGATTATCGACGTGGTATTATACCAACTGAATTCTGTGATGTTTTAATTGTAATTTATCCCTTACCTAACAAACTCTTTAGAGTGCAAGTTACACGGAAACCAGAGGTAATTCTTCTCGTTGTCTTCTTCTTTCTTCCTTTTTTTTTCCTGTGCGGGTGCGCGGTTGGGGGGGGGGGTAGTAGTTCTACAAGTTACTTTTCAGTATACCAGTTTTCATGACATCTTTGTTATAATTTGCTTCTGTCTATTCTGTCTACAAAACCAGGTTCCTTACTTTGGACCCCTTTTCAATGAAGCTATTGTTGACCAACGAGTTCTGCCAGGATTGGTCCGGGCAACAGCCATTAGTGCCTCTCGTGCTATGCGTAGTTTGTTGCCTTTCTACCAACAGTAGTAAGCACCTTTTACTCACATCCTTACCATTACAGCTATTTTGTCTTTTAAATACTCTATACGACGGTATACTCTAAACCTTAAAATGAAAAATTCATAGTAACTTTTCTCTTTTAGTTATGAAGATAGAGCCAAGTCCCTTGACACCATTGTGAAAAATCATAAAGATGCTACTACTTATGAAGAGTTTACGGGACATGTATTTTCCCCTGCCCCAGGCTCAGCTACATTCTATTCTAACCCAAACCGTACATCAGGTGTGACTTATTTTAATTTTATCTGAATTTAAAATCTGATATGAGCATAAGTGTAAGTAAAATAAGATCTTTCTTGGTAGGTCTAAGCTATCCTGAGAGAGAAGGAAACAGTACTCACAGTTCTCAACTGGCAGCTGCCTTACTAGATTCACATAGGAATCCATCTCCGCGGTCGTCAAGTATAGGTTTACAGGACATACCTCTCAGAGGTAAGTAAATCATTATTTCCTCTTTTTTTTGATTTTGATTTTCTCTAATTTACCTGTCAAAATATTTCATGTAGGTGGAGCGGAACATATTGATGCTTTGCATGGAATTTCGCCTCGTCCACTGAAAAAGCTGCCTTTAAAATTGAATTCTAGGGCAAGTAAGGGCCTTGGGTCGTCATCACTGACTCCACCAGACAGCCCTACTAGTCGCAAGTCCAAGTAAACTCTTCCTGAAACTAGGAAGATAATTAAAGCATTTATACCTACTTAAATTTTAATTATACATACATAGGTCACTTGTGATTTTGTAATTATTACATTTAGCTGTTTTCCTTAACTAAAAACTAGTTTTCAATGAAAAATATTAAAGTGAAGTTGAAGTTGAAGTTGAAATGTATATCTGCAAAGTCTTCTGTTGTTTACAAGGCTTTGTTACTATGCTATAGCAAAAAAATCAATTGTAGCTCATAATCAAAGCTATGTAGTTCTGGAAAAAGGATCTACAAAAATCTATATTGTATGTTAATTTTTTCTTATGATTACCTCGTGGTTAATTTGATTCTATTTATGAACTTAAATAAGTTGAAGTGAAATGAAAGCATTTTACCTTTTAACTCATCCCTATCCCTGCTTTTTCAAAGCCAGAAGATATAAGAAATGAAATAATAATAATAATAATCAGTATTACGCACTTGCATCTATATTGTTGTGCTATACACATATTTATTTAAAAGCAATTTGTTAATGAGTTAACCCCACTTTTTCCAAAGATAAAGATTCCAATTTTGAACCTGTATCATTACAATTTGTGGTCACAGTTAAGAAGTACATAGAAGTAAAACTTTTTAAAATTTCTTGTTGTTCTTAGGATTCCTGGTAGATGATACTGTTTGGCTTGGGATAATTAAGTATGGTGGCTGTTTTCTTACCCATCTTTTATGTTATTTGTCATTTTCTTTGAGCAAAATTTAAAATTAGGAAAGGTTTTAACTTTTTTCCTAACCGATCACAAAGTGCAGTTTGTGGTGGTGCGTTAGAATATTTGGCAGACAGAATTAGAGTCTTCAGTTGTGAGAAGCTTAAGTTGTTTAAATATCACCCTTTAGGAATGGGAATTTTTGTGATAGTAGTTTTCCATAGTCTTACTCTAAAATGTATTGGACCAATTACTTAATTTTTTGGCATATTCATATGCAAACAATTTTCTTAGAAATAGCATGTATCAAGTGAACTGACATGTCATATTTGTTCATATATTCATGCCTGTATAATGGCAGTATTTCAACAAGTTAAATAATGTGATCAAATTGTTAACTGATATTATGATGGATGTGAGATTTTACTCTATTTTCTAGTGTTATGTCCTTCATGAAATTTCCACTTTAATCAAGAGAGCCGTATTCATAATTTTTTTATTCCCAATGACCGTGAAATGATATATCCCAATGAAAGTGAACTAAATGTGATTTGTACTTTAATTGTTTGTGAGATGTTGTGTATTTGATGTTCTACTTTATTTTTTTTACTATCAATATAACCAGTGATACAAATTTAGAGACAAGGTATTTGTTACACAATATTTTTGCAAAACATTTGCAATTTCTGATTGTTTTTTTTTTATTGTTACTGTGTTGTTGGAATGATTGAAAACTGTACTAATAATTTATAAAATTTTGACGGTACTTTACCCTTTTTCTGAGGCCCTTACATTGTTATTCATGCTATTAAACTATGAGAATTTAAAACAACATGCAAGATTCTTCTACTCTGAACTAGTCCTTTGCGTGCGTGCGTTGGCTATTTCCGCATTTTGAAACATTCAGGCTGCCCCACGCTAGGGCCTGACTCAAAATTTGTTGACAAATCTGAAATAAAACCAAAATGGGTGTCTTTACTTGGATCGCCCGTGGATGCCGTGGATGAGCCGGAATCCGGTGATCTCCAAAGCGACCACCACGACTTGGCTCCCTGTTCGGCCTCGGTCCGCTGTGGGGCCGTGTAGGGGCCCCATACGGACTGTCAAAAGTCAGAGTTCTGAGTGCGACCTATTTAGGGTGAGGCTGTACGCTAGGCGAACCCGCCAAGCACCTGAGTGGAGCCCGCAGCCCCGCCGCCTGTTAGCTACGACCATGTTGGTAGCTTTAGTGGTGGCTACAACCGACAAGGCCACAGGCAGCTTATCCTCACGCCCTCCCTCCCCCCTTCGGCGACTTGAGGAGAGGGGATACACTGGGAAAACATAGGTGCTCTCGGGTGCTTAGTCGTGCCTTTTCAGGGATGCTAAAGAGATTTTCGGTTCGGTGTCTCTTTAAATTCACCTAAGTGCCGTAAAGGTGCTTAAAATTGGTGCTTTTGGCAGTTTGTCTTATCTTTAAAAGGCACTAACAAAATAACATATCAGTAAGATTACATTGATAAACAGGTGTTCAACTGCCGTATTCAAATATCCGGTCAAACACTTCAGTGTGCGACATGGTGTTGATCACTTGCATGAGCGCGCCAGTTGAACACTTAATATTTATCAGTGAATGTGTGATTACGCCATTCACTAGTAAAACAAACGTGCAAATATTGCATTGCACATATATTACACATAATATTGTGTGCAACATATGATTCTGCCTCGGATTCTGCACATTACGTGGTGTTTGCGGGACGATGCGCCAGGCGCCTGCGGAGAGGCGAGTAGCATAGGCAACCCCGCCGGGCTCGAGAGTCCAACGGGATGGTCTGCGCGCTGGGCGTCTATGGAGAGGCTGGTCGCTGGTTCGAATACCTTCCCCGGAATATTTTTCTCACTCTGCGGGCTAGGATGGATGTGGCCTGAGTTTACAGAGAGGGCACGAACAGCAGAGGAGACGTGCTCCAGCGCCAGGGCTCTACCTAAATTTAATGACCCTTTATTATCGTTCCTGTTTTATTGTGTAGGTTTCCCCAAAAGTTAAGAAAATCAAAACTTTGCTGAAAATGATTGAGATATGTCCTCGCATTGGTCGGGAAGACACCCCTTTCCGCCCCTTTCACTCACTCTGTCGATATTTCGTACCGCCGACTCAATACAGCTGAGTTTGAGTTTCCTTTGAGCGTGAAGTAAAGTTTCAAAGTACCTACTCAGACATCTTTGTGAATTAAATGAAAATTAAAACTCTGAAAATGGCATCGTCCGCTCATGGAAATAATATCTACTTAACTTTATTTTGGAATTTTAAACAGACTTTTAGGATGGACTGTCCGCTGTCGATTTTGGATACTGACCTGGCAGAGTGCTTGATGGTTTTTGGAATATTGCATCGTTTTGTGTCAGTGTAGGATGTTTTAGAGTGCTTGCCTCGGCCACTCATTGCTTTTCTGCTCCGGCAAATGGTGCTTACATACTTTTTGTACAACAAATGTAGAAAGTTGCACACTAAGTGAGGTGCCGTTCCAAGTGTGAAAAGTTTATGCACTTCATATGCTGTTGTCCCGAACTAGGCGTCAGCTGAGGAGCAGGCATTAGTTTACGTTCGGTTAAATAAGCTTTAAAGTTTGCACACGACGGGGTGATTAATCCACTTCAATACCATGAGATGTGCAGAAGTGCAGAAGTGCAATACTTTGGACATTTGTTTTACCAGTGTATGGCCAGGTATGGCGTAGAACGACACAATGTTAGTGATAAGTTATTTAGTTATTAAAATTCCTCCCTTCCTCGGGGGGACCGTACGGAGGGGGAACCACCCGAGTCGATCCCTCCTATCAGCCTTTATTACAAAATTATATTAATTTACAAATTCAGCCAAAAATGAAATTGCATTAGACTAGCAGATAATTAGACGTTTTAATTGATTGCTAAATGATATTAACGTAATGAGTCACTGACTGGTCGCCAGTTGTTCAGAACTATGCGCTATTGGCGTCGTTTAGGTAGCACATCTGTGACCACATCGTAGCAGCTGATGCATTCGTGATTAGGGTCTATGAGTTTTATTCTTGCCCGAAATCGTCCGTAAGGAAGTGACTTGATGTTGCTGGGTGGCTTCGCCTCCACGGTGAAGTCTCGCACGCGTGCTGACACCTGCGCAGACAAAGGAAACACGTAAGGCGGAGCGTCAGATGATGGTCCAGGCAAGGGGTGTCCAGTAAGAGGGCGCCTTACTTTGACTAGGCGAAAACCAAAGGCAAGGCACCCTCATATTGGACTCCTCTCCTTGCGTGGGCCCCTCTGCAGGAAAAGGGTGCCAAAACTCAAGGTTTTCTACAAAAGTGCGACTTAGGTCGCACAGAAACCTGGGACGTAAGTCGCACGGCTCCTGGGTACCCTAGATTTACAGTGTAGTCATACTGTACCGCATGCACAGATGCGATCGGGTTTGCCTATCCTCGCAGTCCGTGGCTTCTTAACGCCCCGTGCGTGTAGGCAACCCATCGCACCTGTGCGTGCGGTAGCAGTATAACTACGAAAGGGCGCGGCGTGAGTTAGCCACCTGGTGCAACACGACATGTAGGGACGGCGTCTACTTTAGCAGGGTATTACGCCGGGAGGCCTCAAATGCAGAAAACAGGCTCAATCACTGTACTCACAGGGGGTAGGGGACAGTCGGTGACACTGCCGTCGTAGTACAGGTCAGACACCTGTTTGAAGATATCTGGACGATGTGATTTAAATGCTGAGCACGGGTTCGCGACAGTCATCCTAAAGACGTTATTGGTCCACCCATTCCCGCTCCACCTCGATACTCTGACCTCTGTCTAAACAGAACAAAGAAAACAGTCCGATTCAAATATGCGTACGTGAGCGTCACTCAAAAGTGAATAACCACGGTTCGTGTTGCCAAAATGCCTATAGGAGATCAGAGTCCTCTGATTAGTTCAAGTCTAAATTTTAAACAATGACTGGGTCGCTTTAAACTTCATTACTTCACGAGACTTAATCCTGCATAAGCATAACAGTTGCTCTTCCCTCTGAAATAATGGCACTGTCGATGAAGACCTTTTTCAGATGTAATCACCACATCAGTTTGCTAGTTTTTCGATTAATTAATTTTTTTACCTTATAGCTGTCGTCGACTGCAACTGTCGAATTTATGTCTGCGTTATAAGTGTACTTGTACTGATTGTCGGGATCTCTTGCGACCTTCATGTTGGCGACTTCCATTTTCTCTGGATGATTGCATTTTTCAGGAACGCCGCAGTTGGCAACATTTCGCAACTCAACTCGGAACGGACCCTGTAGTTATTAACAGAACAACGATATGAAAATTAGTTCATGATACCGCCACGCATTTTAAGGTTGAGATAAAAAAAAAGAGTAAAAATTTGGTTGCTGCACGAACTATGCCTCCAGGAATGACTGTTGCAGCATCCGCGACGGGACTCTTGAGAGCGAGGGCGATGAGGATGCTGAGCGCACCCAAGACACGAGCGGCGGGCGCACTCATGCTGCGTGCTGACTGCGAGCGAGTCGACCTTCCACTGACACTGACATTGTGCAGAAAGGGAGAGGAAGGGAGGAAGGGGAGGAGGGGGCAGGGGGAGAGAGAGGTTGCCATGGACCCTCCGCTCCCACTCCCTCTCCTCCCTCTCCCCTTCATCACCGTCCTTGTGTTTTGAGATGGGCCCTGTGATAACTCGTCACGAATACCAATCGTCACGCCAAGCTACACACCTGACCATCCCGCCCTGCTTGGTCGCGCGGGCGACGCCGCCGACTGTTTGGATTGCATGCAGGCCGGGTGACGATTGCACTACCGATTGCAGCTTGCAGCACGGCGCAACACACTGAATGCTATGGGGATTTTGAGGGCCTACAGCAGGCCCCACTGAGCCGTACTCCCTCAAAAACTCTTATCCTTTGTGACGGGCGCTTCTGACGAGTGGCGTAGCGTAGCTCTCTGCGTGACGCGCGCTTGATCTTGCTCCCCCCCCCCCCGCAGCCACGCTGACATTTTTCTCAGAATGTAAGCGCCACTGTTCACCAGGGTGCGACGGGCCGTGACGTGGCGGGGTGGGTCGAGGCGGAGCACGCGCTAATGTACCATGAGCGTGTTGTTTTACAGCAGGAGGGAACACCCAAATGAGCGGCGAGGTAGAAGGGCGCGTAGTGTGTGGTGTGATGTCGAGGTCAGAGGCGCCGGGCCGAGTCTACTCTGCCAAACTCATGCGCTGCCTTCGGCTGGCGTCATTTATTGGCGATGCCCCCCCCCCTCCATTTTTCACTCACTGCATCGGGTCTCTTTCTTCGATTATAAGACGAGAAACAGAAAGTATCGGAAACCACGTTAAGCCTACAAGAGCATCAAATTTATAAAACAGAGTTTAGCTAGATAAAAAAGATAAATATGTAGTTGGCCACATCCGCACGAAGGTCCCGCCCGGTTCCGCCACGGGAAGCAGCCGAGACGGTATGGGCACGGCATGACATGAGACCGCCGTAGTTACGGGAGACGATTCTTCGGAGTGATGGGTTTAGCCTGTAGGCCAGTCCCTGGTATCCCCTTTTGCTGTATTTTTTTTTACTTCTTTCGGTGCGGTGGGGGAAAACCACACCCAAAGAAGCAGCCACGCCCCACCCGGCCCGGCCCGCACACCACCACGCGGCTCAGCGCCCTTTGAAGCAGCGCATTAGCCCGGGCGGTACGTGAGGGTGGCGGCCTGGCAGCTGACCCTGTCGCCTTTTTCATGTGGAGGTCGTCGTCCGCGTCGCGTTGCGAGTAACGCTGCTGGCCCGCGCTGGTGAGAGGCTCCACCGTGGCGAGGGGAGAGGGCGCCGCTGCTGCAGCCGCGAGGAAGGGGGTAAAGACCACTGGGTCTCTGCAGAGTACAGAGGGAGGAAGAGGGGGGGGGCAGCTGCGAAATAGACATTTTTGCGCGACGGCGGCCCGCCTCGGCTGGCTGGGAAAGTGTGTCGTTTCCGCGGCATTGCCGTATACCGTCGGCGTCAAGAAGGGGGAGGAAAGTCGTGGGGAGGGGGGTATGGGGGGGAGATGCCCGCCCCTGGCGCCCCTGGCATGCAGGCAAACCGTTTAACACGTGAGTGGTCCGGGCCGCGCTCCCAGGCGCCCCTGATCCCCTCCCTTCAGGGCCCCGGGGAGCAGCCGCCTACAGCCGCCCTGGTGGCGCCCAGATTGCTCCGGCCCCGCCTTATTCGGCCCGGCCGTGTGAAAGACACGGCAACAGGGAGGGAGGGGGCCGCGCCTAGGGTAGGCTGCCGCAGGCTGCCGCAACAGGGAGGGAGGGGGCCGCGCCTAGGGTAGGCTGCCGCAGGCTGCCGAGTCGGGGGCCGGTCTAGGTTTAGGCACAGGAGGGGCCGTTCGGAGGAGATTGCCATTGCAGGCGCGCCCAGCCAGATCGCGAAAGTAATGAGGGCGAAGCGGGCGGAAACGCCCGCGGGGCTGGGCGGAGGAAGGGTTGGCTGTGCTGATCAGCGGCCGTGGGTCGGCGTTACGGTGGCAGGTGGCTCACCTCCGACTGCACCTACTGCATCCTTGTCGACTATCGGTGTCACATGACAGCCCGATAGAGTAAAGGGGGTCATCCTGCAAAGAGTACCCCCGTCCTTCGCCGCCGATACGAGCCTGCCTGCCTGCCAAGTGCCACCAAGTTCAGCCAGGGCGAGGTCTCATGGCGCCTGCTCGGTAGGCAACATCTTCTCTTCAGTGCACGGGTGTACTGCGGGCTGGCCTACCCTGAGTCTCGCAGGCGCTGAGCCCGACTCGAAGTAAGACCTCGTTTATCAAATGGATCTAAGATAAACGGATGCACTTTCTGGACGATCCCTGAGCAATCCCGCAAAACCATGACGCCTGCAAAGAAACACAGATCTTGTCACTCATCAAGGAGAAGAGAAACACGAAAACAATGTTTCCCTAAAACTATAAGCTGAGGCATTGGTTGACATGGATTACTAGCTCTCTCTCTCTCTCTACTTATTACTAGCTGAAACAGATACGCTGGTGCTGAGAGTGGTTTTATTTAGGACAACTAAAACTTATCTGAAATACCTAAATGTTTTCTGCTAATAAGGCCAGAGTCCATACCTAGTTCCCTTTCTTCGCGCAGTAAAATATTTCGATGATGATGACAAAAATCATAAAGATGAAACTCGACAAATATGCCGCCTAGTTTTTGGGTTCGGATGACTTTGTCGCCTTCCTGCTGAACACCCGGGCGCGCAACGAGAGCCCGTTGCATTAAGGCGTGCAAAGTCGAGGTGAGCACACCCATGCTTCTAGAAGCTTCTACACGAGTGAGCGTCAGACGTCCGCCCTGCACGCAAAATGTATTGGTGTGCTTTCGTGCAATAAGTTTCGTTTCGTGCCAATAAGTTAAAACTACGTTTGGTTTTGAACGATTTTGTGCGCGAATTTCGTGACTCAGGACTAAATTGATGCACTATTCTTTTCAAATCAACGTGTGCAAAAAGTTTGATTTCTTTAGATTGCGCAGATAAATGATACAAATCCAGTTAGTGTGTAGTGTTGTATTTTTAGAGTACATACCTCACGGTAAAAAGAACATCTTGGAATTCTAGTAGGTTCCTTGAAAACTGTGTTGAAATCCAAGTAGACCGCTTGAAATCCAAGATGTCATTTTTACTGTGCTACCGAGAAGTTGTAAATTCAGTTCACCTCGACATTGTGCTCCGTTTTCAGAGCCGCAGCGTATTGTATTTCAGACAGACCCCTCCCTCCACCACCTCCGCGATGGCGAGCCGATACAGCAGAGATCACACGTGACAACGTTCGCGCGGGAAGCGGGGAGGGGGACCAGGGCCAGAGCGTCACGTGTCAGCTGTTCCGCGAAACGGACAATGACAACACAAACCAAAAGTGCGAAACTAGTATTCGACTTCAACTTTAGTCTCCATTTACACCGGACCGGACCCATAGCACCCATAGCAACACTCTGGAAACTCAGGTGGGAGGCAATGCCACACCAAATGATGCGAGGCAACATACCTCACACCAAATTAAATAGTGTGAGACCGTCAGTGACTCACACCAAATTAAATAGTGTGAGACCGTCAGTGACTCACACCATCTGGTGTGAGTCTGCCTATCACACCTGAGTTTATTCCGGAGCACATGACGAACGGAAACGTTTTTTTCCCCCGCACCCGTTACCCCGTTATCCTCCAACATCTCGCCAACGAGTGAACGGTACATATCCAACTTCTCCTGTGGCCGGGGCGATTGCGTGCCCCCCCCCCCTTTTCCCTGGTACCGCATACATCCGAGCGGGAGCGGTGGGCGGTGGGTCCACGCAAGCCCACGCGCTGTTGACACACTCGAGCTGCTTTGAGAGTCGATACGGCAGCTGCCAGTGTGGCGTAGCCCCTCGCGGGACCCATAGAAGTCTGGGCCTGGCGGGGCCGGGTGGGGCCGGGCTGGGCAGCGCGGTCTGGGCGGGCGGCCACCTCGCCCACCGGCCTACACACGCCGGACAACACGACACGCCGCGGCCCACAACCCAGGGCGGTTAATGATGTGCCACCACACCCACACGGTGCCCCGTGGCCGCCAGCCCTCGCGAAGGTCGGCAGTCTTTGTCCTGGGCGGTGGGCCCCCGCACTGCTACTGCCCAGGCCCCTGCCTCTGCCCTGCCCGAGCTGGGCTTCCCCTCCCGCCCGCCCGCACGCCTGCCTCGACGCTTTGCCCGGCTCTACCCCGGCAGACATCGCTGACTCGAATCTAATCCTTCCCATTCGGTGAAGCCGAGTTTCACTTCACGCTCCCTGCCCCCCCGCTCCCCCTTGCTCTCGACGTGAAGCAAAAAGACGCGGCATTGGGCCGCCAGGCCCCCTCTCCGCTCCACCCCGCGGCCCGCGACACACACCGCCGTGCCATCGGTTATCAATTAGCCTCGAGACATCTATCACGAATGCCTCCCTCCCCGCTCCCTCTCAGTCATCAGCCTCCTCTCCTCCGGCCGCCACAGAGCGGGGTGTATCGTGCGGAAGTAAATGTCGCTGTGGTGGGGCTGTTGCCCGCGGAGCTCCCGCGCCCCTCCCCCCTTCCCTCACTCCAGCTCGCGACGCCACGGAACGGAATGGAATGGCTCGAGATAGGGGACCGTCCACAAAACTCGGGGCTTTTTGAAAGGGCTCCCTATAAAAGGCTTGCAAAGAATAGGTTCGTATTGCAAACAATTTTCATTGCAGTTTGCTGCATTGCAAGCATTCGAAGTAGTTCTTCGCGAGCTTTGCAAGTTTGCAAGGATTCTGAGAACTTTCATTGAACATTTTTATAATACGCGAACTAGTTGTCTGTGATGGATAGCTCGGAAATACTTTGCAGCGTTGCAAATAATATGGTTCGCAAGCATTTTACTGTGCTGGGATTGGTACACGCGAGAGTTCATGTTCTTTGATACACACTCGCGGCGCACTTTCGTGGCTGTACTGTACCGCATGTTTTGTCGCAAGTGATTATAGTTTTGTAGAATTTGTAAAGACACATTGGGTCCACATCACATCGGCGAAGCAATCTTGGGCCAAAAAGTGCATCTGTAAAGTTTGGCTTCGGAAAAGTAAGTTTACACAATGTTCGAAACCGTCCCGGTGTAGTTCTTTAGGTTAGTGTACGGACATATTGCATTGGTACTATTTTAACTAATGACTCAACTGTCATAGTAAACCTTGGTATGTGTGGTGCCAAGGAAGGTGCTATGCGGGCGGAATACCTTCTTTTTGTTCCTTTTGGTGCAAATATTCGTAATTTTTGCCTATTCGCACCAAAATAGTTGACAACCACGCGTCTTCAGTCTTAACAAGACTAAATCCACCTGTATGGGGCCTGACACCGGCCGAGAAACATAAAGCCTCATGCCTACTTACAAGCTTGTAAGGTATAACTCTAGGTGTAACCCTATCTAACTATAGGTGTAACGTGTAACCTATACATTGTGGAATTATTCAGTACATAATACCAACTGATGGTTATATTGTGCACTTGAGGTACTTGTGTTGTCAAACACTTCCCTAAGTCGTGTTTCATAAATCAGTGAATCTTTTTTCCCCCTAAAATCCAACCCCCTCGAACATTTCTTGTCGCGGATTCAGTTGAGCCACAAAGTAGCGCAACAAATAAGTTGCGACCGAGGGCGAGCGCCAAGTTCCGCCCGCGCCAACACACGGCTCTTAGGCCTTATAACTCCGTCTCGCTTTTGTAATAATTTGGCGGATTTGGAGCCTTTCTGCGCTCGGCTTGGGCACGGCTCGGCCCAGCCCAGCCGCCCAGCTCGCACCCCGACCTCGTGACCCGGTTCCACACGCTGCCGGCCGCCTCTGTCCCTCGCTGTCCTCACAGTGGAATAACGACCTAAACGGTTTGCAAGTCGCGAGGCAGTGCGGGCGAGGGCGGCGGGGATATGGCCGGAACTCTTATTGGCCGCGCTCTGCATAAAAGGAGAAGAGATAATTTCTTTAGCGACGTCAGCGTCATATTTTTCGCCCTTTTCCAGAGACCCTGTTCTTTATCCCCTCCCCCCCTTCTTCCCTTCCATTTTCTCTCTTTACTTTCAGCAGTCCGCTCGCCCCTACTCTTCTCGATGACAGCCGCGAAATTCTCCAACACTCTCTTCTCGGTAGTGGTGAGCGCGAGCAGCGCCGCACACGGATGCCAGCCTCCCCCCCCCCCTCGCACCAACGGCAGACGACTGCTAGCTACCACGGTACGCGCCGCCGCGCTCTTTCGGGCCGCTTTTCCCTTTTTTTCTCTCTCCCTTTTTTTTCGCACGCTCGTGATTTGCATAAAGTAGCAGACACAATAGTCACGAGGTAACTCTTCGCGCGCGCGGCTGAAAAATAGAGGGGCATGGCCTCTGGCCGCCTCCAGCCGTGCTGGGTCCTGTTTGGGCCCCGCTGCCCTGCTGCTGCCAACACTGTTGGTTCGGTCCCCACTGGCCAGCCCACACTCTCAACCCTCCTGCACTCATTTATTCTTAGTAATACTTTAATTGAACCCTTATTTTTAAAACCAAAACCGGGATTTGTTGTGTGGTGTGCGTGATGCGCATTGTAACTACGCAACTCATGTAGTGAGTTTACTTGCTGCATTTAGGTAACTGTAATTGGCTTAAAAAATAAAAATAAATAA
>NW_026267140.1:405002-409872 GCF_000697945.3 Frankliniella occidentalis | reverse complement strand
GGAGGGGGGAGATAAAGCGGGAGTTCTGCGGGGGAAAGAAGGCTACCGCTGCTCTAACGAGGGCGGGGCCGCCGGCTGCCGCCATTGAGCTTGTAATTGTGACCCTTCAGAGCTCATCACTTCACAGTAATCGTTGTTTGGGGGGAAATGCTGTTTGTGAAGGCCCTGATGAAAGGCGGATTACTCGTCGAAGCTTCGGTGGGTAGCGCCCCCTGTGCGCTCCGCCCCGCCCTCATTCAGTCGTAAGGAAGGGGGAGGGGGCGGCAAAGGTAGATGCATCGGGATGGCTGTGTGCGAGAGGGGCCGACCTCTCCCCGCTTGCTCTGTCTGATGCCCAGTCGGTGTGCGTGTGTGTGTGTGTCTGTTCGAGGGCGAGAGAGAGAGAGCGAGTGAGAGAGAAGACAAAGGCGCAGCTCCTCCCGGACACGACCCGCCCGGAGCGCTCTGACGCTGACAAATAACTGGCCCTCCTCCTTCCACCCTCTCCTGGAAAAAAAGAGACGGAAAAAGAGAAGAGAGAAGAGGTGCGAAGCAGGTGAGTGATGATGACCCTAACTCGATCAGCGAGCTCGGATCAAAATCTCATCAGGGTAGACGCGAAAACTCTTAATTCAAAGGAAATCAGTGTCGGAAAGTTTTGTTAGTTTTTGTGTGGAGCTCGCGCGCTGGGGTGTTGGCCCCGCCCGCCCCGCCGAGCGTGGTGTTGGTCTTTCGTATGCGCGTCGCCGACAACGGACGCATCCGGCGGGTACGGCGTGCCAGCCGGCCAGGAGAGAGGGCCTTTGATGGGTGCCCCGCCGCTCCGCCCCTCCCCGCCTCACCTCACCCCGCCTAAAGGCACGCCGCGGCAACGTCCCCTTCATGGCGTGACGCTGCGCAGCGCCCGTAATCGCAGCGGTGCCAACAGAGCGCCCTCCGCCTTGATGAGGTTACTTTTACCTGATCGCAGCGCGGCGCCCGGAGGGAGGAGGGGGGGACAAGTAGTGCACCCTTCTCTACCTTGCCACGGGGGCGTTCTTACCGCCGGGAAAGCAACCTCTCCGAAAACAAAAAACAAAACAAAAAAGTGTACTGCGCGCGCGGCCTCTTCGTTTCTTGTTCTTTTCGATCCCAGAGATAAGCGGCCCCGCCTCGGGTTTCTGCCGGATCACGCCGGCCTCATCACCTGCCCTGTCCCGCGCCGCACCCGCACGACCCGCGCCCCCAAGCAGCCTGCTCAGCCTCGGCATCCCGCGCATCCCCCGTCCGGCCCCCCGCGCCACCCCCGGGCCAGCGAGCGCAGTGAAGCGGCGGGCAGGAGCTGCAGCAGGTGCAGCAGAACAAGCCTCGCTGGGTCCCCGGCGGTCTTGGGAGGGGCTGTGTGTTGTTCGTCGCCGCACAGCCGCGCACAGAGCCTCCCTCTCCCATATACACCCCAAGCTCTCAGAGCATTGTACTCGTTTTTGGCCCGTCTGTGAGCCCCCCCCCCCCCCCGGTCTCTCCATACAGGCTCCCCTCTTCCTCCCGCGCCACTCCTCTGGTCCTTTGGAGGGCTTTTGTAGCGCAATTAAGGCGCTGTGAGTACAGCTAGTGTACCTAGCTGCGCTAGCAGCGCCAGCGGAGCGCGCCCTGCAAGTCACTCCATAACTCACACAGCGCGTGGGAAACGGGGGAGGGGGGAGGAAGCCGGGAGAGGTGGGTGAGGGCGGAGGGGAGCGCAGCTTGTCAGCCGCAAAAATGGCTGCTCGCCTCCCGTGTGCTCTCCTTCTTCATTTTGTGCGTTCCGCGCGCACAACACGGCAACCAAAAGTGGCCCTGCTGGGTGTGCGTGGCCGTGTAGCCTGCGGGGGGGCCGCTGACGCAGCGCGGAGGAGCGAGGCCCACGCGCGCGCGTCGTGTGGAAGTGATCCCAAAAGTTGGGCCGCCACTCCCCACTCCGGTAAATCTCCGAGGCCGCCGCGGCTCGGACGCACCCGGTGTGGATGGCGTGAGGAGCGTGGCGGCGGCGGGTCACAGCCAGCTTGTACCGCCGCGCCCTCCGCGCCAGCGACCTCTGGAGAGCAGGGGGGATGCGAGGCGGGCGGACAAAGGGACCGGCTTGGTCACCACCCTGCCGGCACCGGCCCGGGGGGCCCCGGTCCTCAGGACGCGCGTGCCAATAGCAGCTTGCCACTACCACCTCAAGAGTTGCCTCCCCCCCCTTCTTTGCTCGGCTCGCTGTCCCCGTTCGTTCGACTCTGCTAGATGCACACCCTGCTGCCCCGGCGGGCCGACACGATCCCGAGGGATAAGTTATCGCCGCACGGACGATGTCCTTCGGGGCGACGCGGGGCCAGCAGAGTGGCCAGTGCAAGGCCTTCGACAATACTTCAGGGGCTAACCGGAATAAAATACTTTGCAAGTTTTAAACTGACAGCGGAATATAATCTTGTTGGCATCCCCGTGCACTACTTGCAAGAAATGTTCTTTGTATTTTACTCACCCTATGTGTGGTAGTCTATGAAAGTTTGGTTTTCAACGTCATGCCAATTACAGCGGCAAATAAACACGTTGAGTGCGACTGGGCGGTATCGCACGCAACGCCTTTCGACGTGATCAAACTTAAACGGACTGTATCGAAAGATATACTTTTTGCAGTGTCGGCCGGGGGCCCTTGGCTCGAGAGGATGAATCAATTAACGAGTCTGTTTGCTCAGGGAAAATGATAATGGCCTGGAAGGGGGGTGGCGAGGAGTTGGCGGCTGGCCGTCGTGACGGCGCGAGGGGCGGGCCGCAGGAATACGGGCCGGATGCTGGCCCCGCCTACCCCGACTACCGGGCCGGGAGCGAGGCCGGTAGTCGCGCGGCCAGCAGAGTCCGCTCCGTTTGCCGACGACCAGGGCTGCGGAGCAGGCTACACGTCCTCGACGACCTTTGCCCGGTCTTCTTTCCATTCCCTTCCCATCAGAACACCCCGGTGTGTCCCATCCCGCCACCCTTTCACCCCCGCCTCCCCGCCACCAGCCCCGCAACACAACCCTTACCCTCCCCGCCCTAGTCTCGAGCCTATCCGCTGGCTCCCCACTCCAAGCAACTCGGAGATGACGTCGGGAGTGTAAACACATCAATATTTAACCCGCCCTCCCGAAGTCCCCCCGGCGGGGCGCTCTCCCCGCTTAGCGACGCGGCGTCAGCGCCGACTGGTTGCGCGGCCGAAGGTGACCCCAACAAAGGTAGGGCCCGGCACACCTCTGCAGTCTGCAAGCAGGGACCGGCAGGAACGCTAGTGCTCGTAGCTTTGGTCAAGGACCTTACAGCTGTCAAGTCCTGCACCCAGAAAAATTGGCTCCAGCTCCGAGGGAGTGATCCAAGTGCATATTTGGTACTTGAATCAAGCGCATCTGTCTCAAAGTGAAATTGTTCTCAAAACAAGTAGTTCAAAATACTTTCCATTCGATTTACTGCTTTTTACTCTTGAACCGAGAACCAATTTTCCTGTGTGTTTGTGTGTGTGTGTGTGTGTGTGCTGGTTGGAGATACAGCGTCCTGCTTCACGACCGCCACGACCTGGAATCTCCAGAACAGTCTTTGAGGCGGATGGTCCGCGCAGAGCGGCGGAAAAGCACGCGCGCGGCTCTGTGAACGCGAGCTCTCCCCCCCCTTCCCCACTCCATATGGCGTCTCAATGTGTCCACTCTCGCAAGTAATGCGTCGCGGAAATGTGCCCTTCTCCCCCTCCACCCCCTCGCCGCCACCACCCCGAGGGCCGGCAGGGGCGTGCTGTGGAGGGAAAACGGGCCGGCAGAGGCGCCTTGAGTGAAGGGAAGCCCTCCGGCGCACCAGCTCACCAGCTCCTCCCGGAGCCCCCGCCCCACAACGCCACGCCACGCCACGCCACGCCACGCCACGCCACGCCACGCCACGCCACGCCTGCGGTCGGCCCACGTCAGCCCCGCACTTTATGGGGGCGCCTCCACCATTAGCAATCATTGTAGTGTAAGTTTGCCTAGGAGCGGCCCTTACAGCCGCCCCGCTCCGGCCCGGCCAGGCCCGGCCCAGCCGCGCGGCCCGCCGGGCGTTCATACGAGAAAGACGAATGGACGATAAAAGTACCAACGGAGCCGAGGGGGGGCGCCGGGCCTGGCCTGGCCCGGGTTGTTAAGCGATACCAGCAAGCACCAACTCCCCCCGCCCTCTGCGGCCTAACTCTAAAACGAAGCAGAGAAAAACAATGCGACACGACGTGGTGTTTCGCTTATTAAAATCATTTGCCACATTGCGTTTCAGATACAAAAAATAAGTCCTCGTTATTAAAATTGCGATGAGCGAGTTAATTAATGACGAGGGCCTGGTGATGCGGTCGCAATAAGCCTCGGCGGCTGGCTGTCGTCGCTGGCTGAGGTTGGTGCAGCTAGATTGTCCGACCTATTTTTTTCCGCCCTGGTGATTTTTCTAAAATCCCCAAAAGTGCTTTCCGACCTAGGTTTTATTTTGCCCGACCTATTTTCTTCCAACCTCGTCGATCTGCTGAAATTTGGGAAGAATAATGTGCTTTAAAGACGAACAGGCTGCAGAAGCCATGAAGGGGTACTTTCAGTGCAGTGGGGGAAAGACCGCGACTATAGCATTTTAGTGCGTTTTGCTGAGGCTGGCTGAGGCTGGCTGAGGCTGGCTGCCGCTGGCTGAGGCTGGCTAAGGCTCGGCTGAGGCTCGGCTGAGGCTCGGCTGAGGCTGGCTGCCGCTGGCTGAGGCGCTGCAGTCGCCGCGACCGCTGCTGGGGATAGGCCCGCAATAAGAAAGAGGCTAAAGCAAGTCGCGGTGGGGTCGGGCTTCGCCGGCTTCCCCCGCCGCGCAGCGCTGCTGTGGAACGGAGAGAGGGGTTTGTTGGAGAATTGGAAAAGGGGGTTGGGGG
>NW_026267140.1:403104-404332 GCF_000697945.3 Frankliniella occidentalis | reverse complement strand
GGGGGGGGCACTGCGTAAAAGGGCAGGTGGTAGAGTCGTGCCCCAGAGTGCGGGTTGTGGGTACAGTCGAAAAAAAGGGGGGGAAAGAGATTTGAGAGAAAGAGAGCGGGGCAGCGGGAAGAGGCGAGGGGGAGGGGAGGAGCTGGACCGGGGGAAGGTCGAGGACGGGCAAGGCGACAAGAGTCGAGCAGCGTTTTGTGTTGGTGGGTAGACCCGCGACCGCCACGCCGCGCCACGGCCCGTCTCGGGATGCAGGCACGTAGCCAAGTGCGGTCCCTCCGCGCGCCCCGGCCGGCCCCCGCCCGACTCCGGTCTGTTCAGAATCGCTTTAGCGCGTGGAGGGTCGCGGGGGTCCGTGTCGGGACAGCCTTTTTCTACCCGGGGGTCAGCCTCACGGCGCTCGGGGCCACCCCGGGGATCACTGTGGTCGTGTCGCGGCCGGCCTGGCGGCTCCCCCCTGTGGCGTGTGTGCCCACACGCCGAGCGTCTACAATAATATGCCCGTCAAGGTGACCCAACCTAACCTTACCTATTATTTGTTCCTTTAAAAAAATCTGCGTATATGTGTATCGATATTCAACCAATACATGAAATTAAAGAACCGGGCGCAGACTACTGCGAATTTGCCTAGGGTCCCAGCAGCCTGCCAGAACCATTTCCCCCACAACAACCGCTTGAGAAAGGAAACGGCAGCGTTCTGGATACGATGCCACTCGAGCTCGAGCGAGTCCTTGCCGTGGTTTGGGTGGGAGCCCACCAACCACATGCCGCACTAGTCTAATGCCACTCGGCACGCAACGCGAGCAGCACCGAGCCGGGCGGTGCGTACTAGCGCAAGGCCTCGCGGGGCCCAGCAAAAGAAAGCCCGTACCCTGCCGCAAGCCCGGCAACGGCCACAGCCCTGGCCTCAGTCAGCCCTGGCCCCGGCCTCGCCCCGGACCCCGCGGACCCGCGGGCCTTCATTCCCCAAGCGTATGACGGCTCACTGCCGCATCTCGCAAAGTTTGGCGGTCCGGAGATTCTACTCCCCCCCCCTCTCTTTCTCTCTCACTCACTCTCTCTCTCCTCCGCTGGCTGACTGGACGCACCGCGCAATAAGTTGGCTGTCAGCTGGTCCACCCGGGGCCACCCCAGTCCCCCGACGAGTATGCCAAAATATTTGATCGCTATCCTGAGGGATAGAGGAGGGGGGGGGGGGGAATCACTCTGCGTGGGTATGCAGCCAGGG
>NW_026267140.1:402619-403054 GCF_000697945.3 Frankliniella occidentalis | reverse complement strand
CCCAAAGTCGCTGGGTAGGCGATCGAAGCGGCGTACCGGGTACCGGGTGATTCAGAGAAGACGCAGGTGTGAGCGAGTTTGCCTACCCAAAGGGGCTATGGCACCTTGAGAGTGAGTAGGCAAATCTTTTCTTAATCACCCGGTACATGACTTAGCTCATCATACTTCACACCGCACTCAAAAATACTTTCAAAGTCACGTTGAAGGTGAGGTGTGGGTGAAAATGGTGAAAATGTTCATTTTTAGGTATTGCTTTAATTAAGTAAACTGGCTGTAACTTTTGAACGGTTATTCATTCTTGAACAAATTATATACCATTTTAAAGAAGGGAGGTTAGTGCGTACAGTGGCCACTCGCATAGCCGCGCCTCTCATAGCTGCGCTAAGCTCTACTACCCTGACACCACTGCTCACCGCCATACACTGCTGGCGTGGA
>NW_026267140.1:389482-398098 GCF_000697945.3 Frankliniella occidentalis | reverse complement strand
GCCCGGCGCAGCCCGGCACAGCCCGGCACAGCCCGGGGGGGGGGGGAATCACTCTGCGTGGGTATGCAGCCAGGGCGGGCCAGGGAGGGGCCCCGCGCCCGCGCCCGCGGAGTACGGACGGAGCGGACGAGCCCACAAGATCAGGTCAAACATAGGGAGTTACTCTTGAAAACCCAAATGTAATCCATGCATTATTTCCTGCTGAATACTCTCTATATGTATTCAGTATATATGTGAGAGTGCGCACATGTACCGAGTGTAAAGGCCAATACCGCCGAGTGTTGCGGGGTTGCGTACCCAAGGGGCTACCATACAGGCAGATTGGGTAGGCAAACCCGCCCGCACCACTGTGGTGTATGGACCTTGACAGACGGCACACACTGGATTGCAGAGTAATAACGTAATTTCAAAAACACATTGTGTGAACGTACATTCGTCGGTCCGGGGGGAAGTCGTTAAGCCTGCCCGGCCAATCACGTCTAGGTTCAGCCGTTGGCTGGCCGGGCAGTGTCGACATGGCTCGACGTGCCAGGAGCTGCGTTTGACCCGGGCGTGTCTGAGGGGGCGGCGGATCGTGCGGAGACGAAGCGTGAGGGTGTGTGAGGGGGGGGGGAGGCGCCCTGCGCTGCACCAGTGGGTCCGAGCGCGGAGGGGGGCAGGGGCCTCAGAGGTCCCGCAGGTAATCAGGCCCCTGTGCTGTCCCCCTCCCTTTCCCTTCCCCCGCGTGAACCAACCCATCCTCAGCCCCAATCACAACTTTTATTTATTCCGATTTCTTATGTTTGTCGAACATCACCGACTTGGGTCCGAGGTATTGATTCGGCCGACCCCTCCCTTCCCCCGCCCCACCCCGCCCCGCCCTGCAGTCGGACTTGGGTCGGTTCGCATACGACTTGGCGTGGCAGTGATATGGGGCGGCGCTCGGAGCGCTCGCGCTGCTCCTCACGTCACCGCGATGCGGGCCCCCGGCTTGGCCATACTGGGCCCCGAGAGAGACGGGACTCACCGCCCCCCCCCCAAACCTGCTTTAAGTTTGACGAAACTCTATTAAAAGCGAATGCATGTAAGTTAAAGAATAAAATGGGGGCATAAAGGACGAATGAGTTATACATGGACAGTTCATTGCGGCCATGTATCCTGTGGGTCGAAACAAAGCAAATCGTGACCATAATGTGGTCGCACTATACTGAATGTGTTAATCCAGAATGTATGATAGCATTTTTACAAACTCACGTATAAGCTTAGTTGTTCTTAGAAGACTCGCAATAGAAAATTAGATAAAAATGTCCCCCACCCCGCTTTTTCTCGGAGACCTGACTGTTTAACTTCGGAGTTTGGAAAGGGATCCAGTGTGTTCAGACATCCGCCAAAGCTCGGGGCGGGGGTTCGACTGGCCTGCGCGTCCGTACAGCCACCGACTGCAGGTTCGCACTATCCCGCTCCACCGGAAATGAAGAATGAAGGGTAGAGGTTGATTGATTTTGATCGATTGATTTATTTATTTAAGGTAGAGAGTTAAAAAGGGCTACAGAAATGTTTGCCCCGTTGGCTCAAAACCTACCGATCTCATTTGAAAAAATATGACATTAAAAAATAAGTTTAGTGTTTTAATTTAACAGATATAATAAAATAAATATGCTTATAAAAGAAGAGAGAGAGTAGAGAGGAAAAGGGAGAGACAGGGAATCGGCTTGCAGACCTTCTATCCGCAAGGATTTAATTAAGCGAGTCAATGTATTCATAAGTCTCTTTCCGAATTTCCAAAATTAAAGACATATAATCAGAGATTTACACTTGTGAATGTTCCCTTGCTATGCTTTGCTCCAGGACCATGCGTTTGTGTACCAGGCAAAACTACACGGCTTTCTTTTACATTTTTTTAAAGTATAACGGGTGCTGTTGTTGCTGTTCGGTCCGCACAAAGTGATGAAGTGACGGACGTGCGGCAGGCGAGGGACGGCGCTGGGGAGCGGATGAGCAAAGGGGGGCGGGGGTCGCACAGAGATGTCTGACGAGGAGCGATCGCTTTGCGCGCCGGCCTCCGCTCGCTGCTTCACGGAGCGAAGAGCAAAGCGACGAGAGAAGGGGGGTCCTTGGTGATGAGTCAAGGGGTCCAGGAGGTCCACGGGGCGCGGGGCCAAGGGGCCGCGTGGCAGCGGGGCCGCGGGGCGGGGGCAGACCAACAGAGTGCCGGACGGAGATAGATAGCTTTCTGATCGCGAATGAACGCCCCGCTGTTCATCTCCCCCCCCGGGGCCCCGAGTACGACGGGGACGTGTCGTGTAGCCGCCCGCCCCGCGACACCACCGTCGCCGTCGCGAGGCGGAGGCGGAGGCAGAGGCGGAGGCGGGGAGCTGGCGGATGGCGGACCAAATTGCCCGGAAACAGGCGGGGGCGCGCGCGCGCCTCTAGGAGGCGGAGCGGCGCGGAAGCATCCTCACATCGACGGCTGTAGTGAACAGAATACAGCGAGTGGGATGCCGGGCTGCCGATACCCGCATTATTCATCGCGCCCCCTCCTGCCTCCTCCTCCTCTTCCCGGACCACCCCGGACCACCCCGCCCCACCCTGCCGGGCCCCCCGCGCCGTTCTTCATTCATCACGCGGCTCGAGGCGCGAGGCGAGGCGAGGACCGACGAAAGATGGAGCGGCACGACTCCATGAGGCGAAGCCACTTTAATAATTTGGTCGGTCTGGCCGGCGCTGTTGTGCGGCGGGGGCCGGCGGGGGCTCCGGCTCTTAGGCTGCGGGGCTGTCGCCCTGACAGGCGTGCTTTCTCTAGCCTACCGGGTCGCTGTACACTGTGTTGTTGACTAGGTACATGTGGTACTTATTTGGTACGTACGTCCATAAGGAACGTCCGTATTTTTTTCCCCTGGATTCATTTGGCAAGCTTGGGAGCACGGCGCCTGCGGGACTCAGGGTAGGCCAGCCCGCAGTGCATGCATGCACTGCTGGCAAGACGTTGCCTACCCATCAGGCGCTATGAGAGCTAGCAGAGGCCGATTCTGGGCGGGTGCCCTACCGACTGGGCCATGGAGGCGAGATGCAGGCTGTCGCTCCAGGGGAGCCATTCTACGCCGTCGCTAAAGGCGAAACAAATTCTAATTCAGGAAGAAATATTTCGCTCACGCAACATAAAGTCTACCTATTTGTTTAGTTTTTTATGTGCGGGGAACAGCAGATCAAAAGATGGCGATAGCTGTTTGCAGAGTTAAATCTAGCCTCTGCTAGCTCTTCAAGCGCCCGATGGGTAGGCAACATCTTGCCGCCAGTGCATGCATGTACTGCGGGCTGGCCTATTCAGAGTCCCGCAGGCGTCGACCTCCCAAGTTTGCTGTATAAATATGGGGGTAAAAACGGACGTTCTTTCTAGACGTGGGCGCGATTTTATGCGGGGGGTGGGGGTGGGGGGAAATTGCCCCCTGAGTCAAAATCACCTCTAGGCGAGGAAGGCAATTTGTCGTACAAAACCCCTGAAAATAGGCAACCCACAGTGCCTCGTGCGGCCCGCCATGCGCCGCACTATGGCTACGTTAATAGGCGAGGCGGATCAACCTCAACCAGCAACATGGCGCGAGCGAAAATAAGGAGAGAAAGAAGCGGGTCCTGGCGGGGCGAGCAGGGCACTCGAGGAGATGTCGGCATCTAGAATGCGATTCGTGAGTGTGGGCTGCCCTGCGGAGCCTACCCGGCCCCAGCCACGCCACGCCACGCTTCCTCCCACACACACAACAGATTCCGACGCAAAAAGCTTTGCCGGCTCCTCGGCTCCGCGCCTGGTGGGCTCGCCGTCCGGCGTTACGGAACGGCCCCTATAGTCTGCGGCAGGAGGAGGCGGCGGCGGGGGAGAGGAAGTCGGTCAGGATGTACGGGCAGCCGCCGCCCTGCCCGGCCCGGCCCCACCTGGCTCTCTCCCCTAAAAGGCCGTGGCTGGCCGTGCGCGAAGCGAGCGGTGGGAGGACGCGGGAATGAGGACGCATGCTGGCGACAAACAACCCGTGTCGACTGCGGACCAAGTTTGCTGGAGCTGCTAGGCCGGGCGCCGCACACGTCTCACTTTTCAAAACTCTTCCGCTGGAAATCCCAGCCCGGCTCGGCTCTGGCGCGCAGCTCGGCTGAGCCCCAGTGCGGCGTGTGGTGTCGGTAGTGCTCGGCGCGGCCCGCCCGGCCCGCTCGACCCGCCCCTGCGCATGCTACTGGTGCCGGCTGGCACGCTCAGCAACTCGATTCGTAAGTACCCGTTGGGATCCGTTTTGTGGGCGAGCGCGTCGTCCGTGGAAACCCAAGTGAGCATCCCCGCACTGTGTGATAAACACTTTGGGGCTTCCAGCCACATTAGTGAATTTTTTTTGTTCTGCACAAGAAGAAAGTGCTGGCCAGCTGCTGAGATAGCATACAAGAAAAATATATTTAGAATACCAAAACAATATACAATTTTAAAGATTTTTTAGAAAGAGGGAGTGAGAGAGACGCGACAACTACGCGCCGTCAGAACACAAGCGCGAAGGACACTACCCACCACCTCGCCCGCTCACGATGCCGGCTCGGTCGTGAAGGCAACAAAACAACGGCGCTCGCTCGCCAATGAATAAGGCTCAAGTCTCAAGTTCCAGGCCGGTGGAGGACGGGACGGGACGGCCGAGTGGTGGTCCAGGAGGAGGGGGAGTGAAGAGAGGCTGGACCTTTTATTCGTTCTAGGCGTCTTGCACAGCAGCAGGGCCACGGGCCGGGTGCCTTGGTCCATGGTGGCCGGGCCCCGAGCCCCACCAGCATCACCACCACCACCGCCACCACCACCGGCACCGACACGCCGCAGGGCCGCCACCCGTATTCTTGTGCGCGGCAGCAGAGGTTGCTTTTATTTTTAAGAGACGACGTGTTCTTTTGGATATCCCATTGTGGGCTCTCCTTTTCCTTTCTCTTTCCCTTTCACGTTTATACTTCTTTTCGCCCCGCCTTTCCCCCCTCCCTTTGCCTCGATGCTTTCTTTTCTCCCTCTCTCCATTCATTGCTTTCCTTCCTTCGCGCTGTTCCAAATTTCTGGATGGAGCGAAAGACAGCTAGACCAAGAGTGGAGAGAAGGGGAGGGTGGCTGGGGGAAAAAATGCTGGTAACTATTAATCAATCAGTCTGCTTCGGGTGGAGAGTGGGGATGGGAGCGCCAGAAAGGCGAGGGAGGGGGTCTGGGGGGCAAGTTAGCATTCTTCTGTAGGGCGCAGCCAGTCTCAGAGACCGACAACTAATTACTGCGGGTTTTTTGAACGGTGAAGGGGAAGAGAAAAATTGGATCGAAATGGAGCACACTTTGGAAGACACTTCCGCTTCACCCGCTGCAGCGCTCAGCGCGGGTCGCACTCCCTCACAAGACGGGACATCGACGCCGCTGGAACAAACTCCCAAAGGCCATTATGTGGCCTTTTTACCCCTTATTGTCAAAATAATACTGATTGCGGGAGATGTCGATGATGCTGTTCATGAAGACAGTACAGTTTTCGAAATATCAATCTCCACGGCTCACTCCAAGCTGGTGGCTGTGACATTCGGTACATTTCAGAACACAAACTGTAAATACCTTTAGCGTTGCCAGAGCCGTTTCTTGTTTTCCCCTCTCTTTTTTTCTCTCCCTCTCCCCGCTGGGCGGGCCGAGCGATCCGCATAGCTGAGGGCGGAGGCCGGCGAGGCCAGACGGATGAGAAAAGTCTCGGGATGCCGATGGTGATACGGAGCCTGCCGAGGGCCGAGTACCATCCATCACAAGGGCCGGTCGGGCCGGGCCCCCCGCCCGTGTCCTTGGCGATTCCCAACCAATTAAATCACGCCGAGCGGGAGAAAATATTTGGGGCAGCACGCCCCGTCCAGTGCGGGCGGCGGCCCCGGCCCGGCCCGCTCGGAGCGCCTGCCCTGCTGCCCGTCATTATCTGCTGGAGCGGCCCGACGGCTCGCGGTCATCCCCGACCGCAACCAACGGAATCGACAGAGAGGCTCAATACAAAGATGCCGAGAGCCAGAAGAGCCTGCCAGCCACTCTGTTTTACTTTTACAAGGAATTCCTTCCATCAACCTTATTTTCTGCGTGTACGTTTTACTTGTGTGCGAGATGGGGTGGAGTGCAGCAGAGTCTATGGCCGAGGCCAGCGAGTGGCGCGCGCTACCGTAAGGTATTCCGGTGGTGCTCGATCAGGCGAAAGGAAAGAGTGGCCGGGCGTGGCCGGGGTGGGCCACGTGGACCATAACTCGAGGCGTTTTCCACACGACAAGCCGCGCCACCACGGCGTCACCGGGGTCCACCGTCCACCGCCGCCCCGCTGGCCAAAGCCCATTGCAAACTGAAAGACGGCACGAAAAATGGGTTATAGTCTGTTGTTTTAATTTAACGAAGGAAATGAATTGAGTTCCTCGTTCGGTGCGAGGAGAGGGTATACACACACAAATGTGACACGAGGAGCGAATTAGAGAATGCATGATTAGCCATTTTAGCTAATTCTTTTTTTTTTTTTTTCGTGCGAGTAAAAATGAGCGTGCAGCCCAGCAGGAAACAAAGGGCATGTTTTCCCTTTTCTGAACTTCCGATTTCATATATTCAACTGCCATGGGTGGTGTCTGTCCCAGCCCAACGAGCGGTTTGGCGGGCGCCAGGACGGCTCCAGACAGGCCTGGCCGGCTCTCACCTGCAGCAGAGGCGCCCCGTCAATGACTGGGCCCAGTTCTAATGAAATAATCACGATTTATGTTCCTCCTTCCAGTGGCGCGCCGGAGGCTGTGGCCGCCCAAACCCTCCACCCGTCCCTCCCGTTAGACCTCTCCGTTGTCCTCGCCTCTGCCCCACTAACGGCCTAACGCACCCGCCCAGCGGTCCACGTTAGCGTTCAAACGCCATACACTCTAAATGGACGATTTTTTTGGTCCATAGCTACAGGCGTGTAGGTGCACATCTTGCAAGATGCAAACATTTTGAAGCTTGGGTAGTGGCAAATTTGCATCTTCATTTTTCAGTTTTGGACAAAACCAAATTTTGTTCAGAAGAGATACATATTTGTCACAACTCAGGATTCATAAGTGTATATTGCAGGATGTGTAAGACGCACACAGATAAACTAAGTGTGCAACTGCTTAACACTTGTAATTGTGTGACTCCAAGTTGAATATTTGCCAGTGCGCGACTCAATAATGCAATAATGCAAGTGTGCAAGTGTGCAAGTGTACAACTATTAGTTGAACACTTGCAAGGATTTCACTTGCAGTTGCACATTTACAAATGTTAAACAGTTGGACGTTGGACACTTGGTTTTTTCACTGTAGTCTACTCAGAGACGCAACTTAGAATGGAAACAAATTTTCCACCGCCATTTAGAGTGTATACACTGTTGAAAAAATTGCTGTAAATTTACAGCGAAAATGTGATTAATTTTGTTAGCAGCACATTCTGTATTTTTACAGGCGTTACTGTAAAAAAACAACGTTCATGAAAATCTCTGAAACAAAGTTTCCGACCAAAAGCAGTTGTAATAATACGAGTCTCCTGTACAGGATGTGCTGCTAACAAAATTAACTTCTCTTTTCTTGTAAATGTACAGCAAAGTAATACGTAGTAGTTTTTGTTGTGGGCCAATATGGGCCGAATATCACAAGTTTCGAGAGTGTTCAAATGAAAACAACATTTCTGTCACATAACAGGTGTGTGAATCCCGCAGTATGTCGTCAGGTGACAGTTATTTTTAACAGTGTAGCCTCCACTGAAAGTCAGTCGGTTCTGAGCTGATTTTTGTGGTTATTCGAGTTGTTGAATGTGTAATTGATAGCATGTTGCAAAGAGAGAATATTCACGTGATACGTGGTCCCGGCCAGGTTGTTTCCGTACCCTATAAACGACGCCGTGTGGTACGTCTGATCGTGTACAAGATCTCTGGAGTCTGTGTCTGTCTGCCCCTCCCCCCCCCTTCTCTCTCCGAGTGCCTAGACGACCCTCCCGGCACCGGCCGACCTTATTAGAAGTCCAATAATGAGACGCACGCCACCTGACTTCGATGGGCGCCCGGAAACTAGGCCAGCAATGTACTGAAGGTACTGGAGGACACCCCGGCCGGCCCGCCCGGCGCAGCCCGGCGCAGCCCGGCACAGCCCGGCACAGCCCCACCCACCGCGCGACCCTGCCGCCTGCCTGCGGCAGCGCCGGCGCCGGACCTGAAACTTTTAAGGGAACCTGTTATCGTCAGGATCATCTTGAGGGAGAGCAGCGGATAGGATCGGACCTTTGTGGGAACCGTTCATTAATTGGCACCCGTTCCTGGCCAAGTTTTCAAGAGGATGGGCCATTCCGCTGCCGATCGCCCGGGCCGCAGCCGAGTGGCCCTAGAACACTAACAGGGCGCGGGGAGGGGGCGCCCTGGCTTATGGGTCATCACGGAGAAAGGAGGGGGGGGGGCGTTCCCAGCGTCAAGGACGATCTCTTGCTACTGAGGAAAGGAATTGAAAATAGCTGCTGCTGGTTCTGCGCGACGACTCTTCGTCGACCCTTTTCACGACCCGTTTGTAGTAAAAGTCACCCGTCATGCTCGTTTGACAGAGGAGCCAATGATGGCCAACGAGGATGAAATCAGCGTTTCGACGGGGAAG
>NW_026267140.1:385512-388279 GCF_000697945.3 Frankliniella occidentalis | reverse complement strand
GGAGGGAGGGAAGGTGGAAGAGGAGATAGAGAGCGAGAGAGAGGAATGCTAGTACCGATACACGTCTCACAGGGACCAAAGTGTCTTGCGGACCAGCCCCAGCCCCAGCTCCCGGTTCTCAGCCCGCCAACACCAACAAACATCGCCGGCAGTAGTGGAGGGCCAGGCAGGCCGCCTTCCCCATCCCGGAAGGCAGACAAACTGCTTGCCCCCCCCCCCTTTTCCCATTCCCGACTCCTCGGGACTATTGACAAATGAGAGCACGACGGTGTCTGCCGCCCTGACGGACCGGCCGATCGTGTCCCGCACCGAGCTGCGCTAGCTGCGCTTGGGCCAGGCGCTGGAGTTTACGTCGGCGCGTCGGCGGCAGACTCGCCCGTTCTCCTCCCCACCCCCTCCTCCAACGCCGCCTCCAGACGACCAAGCAAGTCCCCATGGCTATTGCAAGGACACCCTACAACATCCACCCCCGCCCCCTTTTCTATCCATGCTTCCAACCGAGCTTCTTAACACGGTAAAAACATAATGCTTTGGTTTCCCAACAGCCAATCATCTCTTACGGACGAAATACGTGGGGATGTCTTTATTAGTTTTTCTAAAATTGTTTGAAAATCAAGATGTATTCTTGATGGAAAAGTCCCTTTCTTCCAGAAGAGAAAATGCAGCGCATTGGGCTAGAGGGACGGTTGTGATTTCACTCCTCCCCTGCAACCTTTATACAACCCACACAACCCACACACACCCTTCAGCCTCAGCTTGAGGGTTGTAACGACGCCCACACACAGGCCCAATGTAAATCGTTTATCGGCAGCGCTAGCGACCATTCCGGTTCGGTTCTGGGCCCAGCGGCAGGTCGTACCCGCCAGCGGTCTCGACGGCTGCAGTAGTGCGGTGCTGGGGCGGTGCGGTGCGCGGGAGTGGGCGGCCCAACCCGCGGGCGGCGGCCCGTACCGACCCGGCCCTCCGGCTAGCGGTTTAGGCAAACTTTTAACAGTCTCGGTTTCCGGCGCGCGAGGCCAGCGAACATTATTCACGGGGTGTGCGGCAGTGTAAGAAACAGTGGGCGAGTGAGTGATACCCCCCAAGCGCCGGACGTGCGCAAGTTGTGCAATGTAATCATAAGCCGATAAATTATGTAATTTTCGTGCTGGAGTCTGCCGGCACCGCATGGCATGACGCGCCTGATCTCGTGGCTGGGGGCAAATGAAAAAAAAAGTACTCGATCGACCCTATGTTTGAGAGAACTAGGGAGAACTACAAGCTCTGTGCAGCTAGATTGTGCGACCTATTTATTTTTTTTTAGTTTTCGCAAAAATTCAGTAAAAGTATCACAAACTGGATTTCACGGATCGAACCTACCAAAGACGACGAACCCAACTCCTCGAATAATTCAGAAGACCGTCAAATATATCTTTCAATGTCCACGACATTATTTCCGCAATAAATCCGTTCACAGAGCTTTATCTGATTGTTATTTCAGTTGGCTACGTCCGTGAGCTGCAATTGCTGAAAATTGGACTAAAACGACGATGCACGTCATACCGGAAGCAATGATCTACAAGACAAAGCAAATATTTAAAATTATCAGGTGAAACCGAGGCAGGGGGGAAAATATTACAGTGAGCGGGCGTAGCCCAAGATGAGATCATCCAGTGAGTACGTCCGTTTTATTTGCCTCGTTATTTGCCGTAGCGAAATTGATAGCCACTACAGGCTCTCATAGCGCCTGGTAGGTAGGCAACGACTCGCCGGCAATGCATGCGTGTACTTCGGACTGGCCTAGCCTGGGTGGGGCATTCACCGAATCAATTACCGAATTAATACCGAATTAATCTGGGAAAAGCGAACGTGCTTTCTGGACGATCCCTAGTGTACTCACCCTATTCATGGTTGTCAAGTCAAAGTAACAGAGATCAAAAGCACCAAATCGAATCTCCTGTCTCTGTGTCTGGCAGATAAACCACTGAATCTGTGAAGGAGTAAAAATGACGATCTCAAAGCTACTCCTACACGGGTGCTCACTGTAAGTGGTGCGAGTAACGGAACAACTTATACTTCTCGTTTGACTGAAGGATCCATGTCTGGGTAGCGAGTTATCCCTGCCTGCAAGGCGTCCGAAATCCTAGAACTCTGCAAATGAATCGACCTGAAGGGATGGCTGACTAAAACAGAACTACACCAGCCTTGTGTCCAACTCCACCGAGACTCACCTCAGATCTCATCTGTTCTCCAATGGCGCAGATAAATATGAGTTTGCCGATCAGGACGGTGCCCCAGAACAGGAGGAAGACTCCATCCGATACGTCAAAGGGAAAATCTTCCCCCAAATCCCCCAACATGGCGGCGTGCGCCATCGTGACGATCACGCCGCAGTACAGGAACGTCACTCCCCGCAGCAGCGAGAAGCTGCTGATTATCAGGTTGCCCCAGCCGTACAGCCAGTTAGTGGCGTGCACGACGTCTTGCACGCACTGGTAGCGCACCCGGAGCGCGCGCAGGCCGTGTGTCACCACGTCGCTCTGCTCGCCGCCGAGCTCGTCTGGTTCGCGGCGCCTCGTGGCCTCGGAGACCCGCAGGCAGCGCGCGGGGCCTGTCTCCGGGCGGGGCGCGCTCGGAGCCCCGAGGCGCAGGAGCGCGTTGATGACCTCCTGCACCCCATCAGCGACGGCGGCCAAAGAGTCCACGCTCGCGGACTCGATGCAGGTGAACGAGTCCTGTGTCGTGCTAATGATCAGGGTGGGCAGCAGACCAGCGACGAACTGACTCA
>NW_026267140.1:385053-385319 GCF_000697945.3 Frankliniella occidentalis | reverse complement strand
CACGCTTTCACTGCGGGCAAGATGATGCGTACCTACCAGGCGCTACGAGAGCTTGCAGAGCACGCTGGAGAGAGATCTTTTACGCACAAAAAAAGATTAGCTGAGAAAGCTAATATAGCTGGATTGGCTGGATTCGTAATATGTACTAATATTAGCTAGGTAAGCTAATTAGGCGGCTGGGCTTGAACCCATGACCCGAGAGTCCCCGCCCCGACATCTTTACGCACTCGGCTAAGGGGCCGCACTCGTAGCACACCGACTAGAAC
>NW_026267140.1:381601-383191 GCF_000697945.3 Frankliniella occidentalis | reverse complement strand
AATTTCCGGCTATAATTAATAGGTACAACGTTAAAGAACTATTTCTACATTGTTTATTTTTGGGGTTAATGTGAATCAGAAGATGCTTAATTAACACAGATTGAACGTTTGGGTGGTCCAATCTTCAACTCAAAATAACCTGATTGAGCTACTCTGATCTTTCAGTGGAAAAACTATGTCATCAGGGGGGAGGGGGGGGGGTAGAGAAGAGAGTTACACACGATGACAGAGAGACCAAAAAACGACCAAAAAACGATAACGTAATTTGTGCACGCCGCCTTAATATGGACCACTCTGCGTTTTTAACCGACTTGAACGGTGGGCCAAAGCAGCGTAGCTCTGACAACGCTGAGCACCACCAGAGACGTGAAAGCGTAGCTGGTCCAGGGTCGCGACCAGCGTGGCGGCCAGCCGCTGCAGCCGATGATGCCGGCCAGCTGCAGCAGCATCAGGATGCAGTGCCAGTGCGCCACCAGGACCCGCTGGGAGGTGGCCAACGACCCCGTCGCCGACCCGCGCGGCCGCTGCCAGGAGCTGGCCATCGCGCCTGCTGCACACGAGTTGTGAGCACGACGCCTGCCCTATGCGCCATGGAGTCGCAGAACGGTCGGTCGATGTGTAAGGACGCCGCCTACAGGAAATCGACCGCAACGGAGCTCAGATGGCGTGTCGGCACGGGGGCTCTCTGGTTATTGCGCGCACTGATGAAAAATACTCAGAAAAATCCATATGCTGTTGTGTTTAGATGTTGTTTGCCTGCATACTTTCGAAAAATAAGTTTAAGTTTGTAAGGTATCATCTGCTAAAAATCGTATCTATATGAACTTTGTAATCATAGTCCGTCGTTTGAGATCACTCAAGTAGTCAGACTAAAAACCCCTCATGTATGTCGTTGTCTTACTCTACCAAACGAATGCACACGGGCCCGTGGCCTACTTGCTTGGGGGCAAGAAATTGCTCCCAATAACAATTCCCTAACGTTGGGCGTCTGGGCGCTGGAGACCTAAGAATGTCTGTGGAAATGGAAACGTGCTCCGTCCCTCCTCGCTCTGTCCCCTTTTAGAACAGAACCACACGGGGGCTCGGTTGTGGCGACGGTGCGTCGTTGGGCAGCGCTGCGCTCAGCTTGCCCCCCCACCCCCTCCCCTCTCACCCAGCCGGCAGGCGGATCGTCGTGTCGTGGACTGATGTAGCTATTTGAGATGTTCGAAGAATTTAAGTGGGAGCTTTGAGGTCCAGCCGAGGGGACTGTCTCTTTCTTAGCACTGTGGGTTAGTTTTCTTAGAGCTGGAAAATACAAATATATTTTTGGAAATTGACTTGAAAAAAAATTAGAACACACACCAATCACGCATCATTGAAACATTTTAAAAATTAACGTGTCCCCCAAACGAGATGGTGGGCTGAAAAACACGGGGGTGAGTGCTAACTGGAATGAGCTCCATGGCGCGCCCGCCGCGCGGCCCGTGGTGGAATTACGAAACAGTCCAGTTCGCAAACACGTCGAACGTAATGAGAAACGGTCCAAGGCAGTGGAGGAGCGGGGGAGAAGCGGGTCGTGCTGCCCGACCCTGTGCAGGGCGGGATGGG
>NW_026267140.1:379241-380146 GCF_000697945.3 Frankliniella occidentalis | reverse complement strand
GGCCCCCGGCCCGCCAGCCCCAGCCACTCCCAGCCGCGCCACGCCACGGCGTCCCAAAGCCTGGCAAACAGCTCAAGGATTAGATGGCAGCCAAACCGCACAAACTGTCGCGAGTAGTGAGGGGCGCACACATCACGCAGTGTGTCAGCGAGACCGACTTTATAACAAGATTACAGCAGCAGGCGCGCACAGTGCGGCCTGCTCGCCCCCGCGGCCCCCCCGCGCGTCGGGGAAAACAAATCCGGACGAAGACGATGGCAGAGTCTCACTGGTACCATTACGAAGCCCGCGGACCGAGCGAAGAGGCTTTGGCTTGCTTCAGCTCGCTTCAGCCCGCGTTAGCTCCCTTCAGCCGCTCCCTTCTCCCCGACGGATCAGTACAGGGCTTGACAGACCCGCCGCGCTCCCCTCCCTCCGACCCGGGGCGTGTTTGACGGTGTGAGATGTGACCACAGGCGCCAGGGTCACACCTCCACCACCGGAGCCGCACCAGGGCAGGCCCGGCCAGGCTTGCCCCCCCCCCCCCCCCCCTGCCCTCTTTCCGCGACGAGCTTGTGCGAGTGCGAGAGAGACTGCGGCGCCCGATAAATCTGCTGCCGGTTGTTTTCCGAGTGTCAACTTGAGCCCGGCGCCGCTCTGACTCTACACCTCACTGTTTACCTGTGGCCCTGGCCTGGCGGGGCCGGGCCGGGAGCCGCCAGGTGCTGCTTGTTGTCCGGGGGGTGGGTCCGGAGGGGCGGCTCGGCCAGGGCCAGGGGCCGCTGCTCTTAACGATCATCCGATTGCGGCAGGGGCCGGGGCCCGCCGGGCCGGGCTGACCTCTTCCTTGAGCAGGCTCGCCGCTGAAGCCCGCCCAGAGCTCGCTAATGATCATTCGGATACACTGTGAGGTCCCCGTCCCTGCC
>NW_026267140.1:375498-377860 GCF_000697945.3 Frankliniella occidentalis | reverse complement strand
TAATATTGGACAAGGCTTGTCCCGGTTCAGCTAGATTGTCCGACGGACACATTTTTTTCAGTTTTGATAATTTTGCAGGTAAAATGAATCCGGCTCTAAGAGGTACTTTAACTGCCGGTTGCACGGGGGTGATTAACGTCAAAAGCTTAGTGCACACTGCCGCACTGCCCGTAAGGCGCTCCGGCCACCCCTGGGGTAGGCGAACCCGCCAGACGTCGTGGGATGCTGGACCCATCACGAGTAACTGCTCAGCGTGCAACTAATGACAGTGTCGAAAGCGTTACTTTTACCTTTCAGTGTTGGTGACCGTGCGTAGTCGTTGTTAGCGCCTGCGATCGCCCGGGTAGGCAACGCGGCGGGCAGGTATGCGTGGTGCAGGTCGGCTTGCAGGCGCTCGGCTTGGCCGGGGAGTCACGCCGCCGCGCCGCGTAGGGAGGAGCCGTAGTGTCTGGCGCGATGCAAACCTTTGAAAGCGCTGCTCCTTCTGGGCGATAACCCACCACGCCCTGCCTCCTGCCTCCACCAGGGCGGGGCGGGAGCAATGGAGCATTGCGCCGACAGACGGGCCGCCGCGACGCCTGAGTGCGACAGTTATGTGGCTGGGCCGGCGCGCCCCGACGCTGCCGATGTGTACCCGCTGCGAGTGAGTGAGTACACGCGGCGCAGCGCGCTGCTGGAGAGGTTATCGACCCCCTGGCGCCACCAGGTGTGCGCCGGGGCCGGCAGGGCAGGGGCTCACGGCAGCGAAAAGGCGCTTCCTGGCTTTCCTTTCTTTACATTTTTAAGAGGCGGGCGCTGGCTCGCTGGAGCGACTTTTCGCCAAAGTTAAGGAGAGCCATTAACACGGGCAGCGCCCGGGCCGCGGCTCAGCGTGTTGTACCGGCCGGCAGTCGGCTCAGCCGAGCGGGGCGAAGGTGCGGCGGGCGGGGCAGTGGGTTCGGGTTAAGGTGGAGCGGGGCGTTCCCTGCGGCCAGAGGAGGCAGAGCGCACGCCCGTTTCCCCGGTCCCCGAGCTGCTGCAGCACGGCTGGACGCCGTGATTTAAGCCGACAAAATTACTCATAAGATGAAATTTTTAAACGCAAGCATTTTTTTATGACCGTGCCAGGAGACACCGTAACTAAATGAGGCGCCGGGCGTAAAGCTGCAGGGCCGGATGGGCGGAACTATCTACAGCGCACCGGCTGCAGCGGCCCGTCCCGGCAAGACCTTTGTATAGCTCGCAAAGTGCAGCCGTACTTTCACTAGATAGTCTCTCTGTTCGCTATGACGCGTCGCGCTTGAGGGAATCGCGAGCGTTTTGGACTGCTTTTCATTTACCCACCCCAAGCCGACAAACTCCGACCCTAACCGTAAAGCCGCACCGTTAAACGGCGGCGATGTGGCTCTTTGGCAACGCGGGTGCTCGGCTCGGCTCGGCTCGGCTCGGCTCCGAGGCACAAGGCCAGGATGGTCCCCGCCTAGGGGCTCAGGCGATAGCACCAGCCTTTGCAGCACTTTGATTCCACCTTATGGCTCATAACCGAGCCGTATTACAAGTGACAACCATCGCAGCGCGAAGAGGTGAACGGGGAGGGCGGCTAAGAGGATAGAAGAGAAGCTTCAGGCGACGTGGCGGGGGGTGACGTGAAGGAGAGAGAGAGAGGGAGAGGGAGACTGGGGCACGTCGGACGGGAGTGGGAAGGGAGGGACGGAGGAGCAGAGTGGACGGCAGGGTCCAGTGATTGTTGAAAGTTGAATAGGGCCTTCGTGGCGAAAGTAAAAGGACGCCTCTCCCACCCTCTCTCGCCCCCCTCATTCACATCCCTCCCGTCCCCACCACTCAGCAGCACACAGCCCCGCCGTGTCAAGGGCCCCCGCCAAGGAAAAGATCTTCTCAATGGCCGTGGAGCCTTAAAACGCACCCCTTTTGTTTTGCGGTAACCCCTTTCTCACCCTTTGCCCCCACCCCCCTCTCCACTTGTATGGTGGAGCAGCGGACAGGTCGGTTCCTCTTCGCTGACATGAACATCGTGTTAATGCTGACAGGGCCGGTGCCGCACAACGGTGAGGTCTGGTGGGCGTGCCGCGCGCGGCTGGCGCTGACATCCATCACACACGCCGCTTGCTTTGTGGACCCGACGACTCACTCGTTCGGTTGTCGCCCCCTTATGGGTCCCATCAGGTTTTTTAGCAGATGATACCTTAAATAGCTTTAGACTAAACATAAAACATATATATACGTAGGGCCCCGTGCGTTAACATTGTGCACGGGGTAGCTGAGCGAAGTGCATTAACTTTACAGAAGACATAAAAAATATAGAACAAAACTATACCGAATGAGGGTCCGCCTAGTAGGTAGGCAACCGATCGTCTGCTCCTTG
>NW_026267140.1:368835-375448 GCF_000697945.3 Frankliniella occidentalis | reverse complement strand
AGACCTGTACATTTTTGCTCGTGTAAAATGTCGACAGCGGTCACACACTGATCCTAGTTTTAGCGCAGCACCCCAATTACCGACGACGCGCCGTTTTTTCGCTCTGGTGAGCATTCCTGGGAGTTGGAAGGGTTCTGATCTCTCAGTCTAACTTTGCTCGAAACAAACATTTCACGTCCGCACTTTTCGCTACTGGTTCTGACAGCCCGGTACCGAAACAAAATGTGGCAGCATTACTTCTGCGGTTATTATGTATGTGGTGAAAGTTGTTGCTGCTAGTTTCCCCTCTCTACCTGCCACGGAAGTGAAGGGTGCCCCACTGGTTTTCATGCTTCTTGATGCATGAGTGAGTTATGACGAAATGGGGATCAGTGGTTCTATGTCACGATCCTCTTGTTATTGGCTTTTTATCAAAATAAGGGTTAAGTGTTTTATTAAATAGTCAGTGAGATAGATCATCAACTCTTGTTTTATTTATGTTTTATTGCAAAGATCAATTTAATTAAATAACCACAAACAGAAAAAATTGTGGAAAAAATAGAAATGATGAAAACAGAGTGGCTGGACATTTTATGTCACCAGTTGTTACTGGAATACTTTTACAGATAAGTAATCTCTAGCATTCATAATATAAAACTGTTGGCAAAATTCGCGTAGGCCAAGAGAAATAACTAATTTGTAACATTCAAACCCAGAAGACATCTACTACCAATGACTTTGCCTTTTTTGTTTTTTCATTATTCATGAACATGTTCTAGGTCAAAACATTCATTGTGAGGATCGTTTGTATTGTAACCTGGTGACTAAACAACATCACTATCAAGCATGAGAAAGGTTCACCTTTTCTCATGATATCAATATTTAAAAATAACATTGAATAAAATAATTGAAAATATCTAACCGCTTTAACATTGGTGTAAAATATTTCAGACATAACACGCACACACATTCATTCAAATAATCAATCGCTCACATGCTTAAAAGCAACCCACTCATTCAACACAGGCACATTTTAGACCACTAATATTTTACAGAAATATGTACATTAAGTGGTCAAAGGATATCACAATAATCTTAATTTACAGACAGTCTGTTTAACGCAACCATAGATTTTATAAAACAAGATCCACTTGTACTTCAACTGACAAATATATTTTCGAGGTTCTCCTGGCAGTGAATTGCTGCTCTTCAAGAAAACAACATAATGAGCGTACTTCAATATATGAGGGACTAAATCAGTCACAGTTAATGGAATGAAGAAAGAGCATAAATTCAATCCTAACAATCGAATATTGATTGTCAATTGTAGTTCTTAGTTGTTTAAAAAAGTGATATATTTACCAATGGGGATGGCCAGGTAAGCAAAATTAAATAACCATTAGATCAGCCCTTGTCCTTTGAGGCAATATTTCATTAATAGATATGTGACAATACTGACAAAGACAAAGGGAGAGATCCAGGGCTACCAGATCACAACGTTGCGGCAGATATTCACTCATTAAACTTTAATATTGGCACTTAAATGCCCCTCAGAAGGCTTCCAGACAATCATTACATAAAAAACAAACTTTTCACAAAACTTCATTATTTAACAGCACATGGAGAATCGGCGGCAGCTGAGGCAAAAATATTTCATTGTAAGGCAGCGAATCAGTGACGGACAATTGATCCTGTTGCACTTTGAGTAACCTAAGCATGAATCCTGACCATGTGTCCCCCGTACCGGAGCTGGCCACCACACGAAGTCTTAAAGTCTGATGAAGGTCACGCTGGCGTTCTTCTTGGGCCGGGGCGTTGTGGCTGTCCCGCCGCCGCTGCCGGGCGGCGGAGCCTCATATCAGACGCGCATCTCGCTGAGCGCCGCGCTGGGCACGCCGATGGCCGTGCTAACGCCGCCGCCCCCCGCGGGCCCACCCGCGTTGATGGTGGTCACCGCGCCGCCCCCGCCCGCGGCCCCCACGCCCCCGCCGTGAATGAGTCGCTGACACTCGGGGGGACTGTGCTGCAGGTGCTGGCTGAGCTGCTGGCTGAGCTGCTGGTGTTGCTGCTGCTGTTGCTGCTGGTGTTGCTGCTGGTGTTGCTGCTGGTGTTGCTGCTGCTGGTGCTGCTGCTGCTGGTGCTGCTGTTGGTGCTGCTGTTGGTGCTGCTGTTGCTGCTGCTTGGCGCGGCCCCCGCGACAGGCCGACCTGGGCAGCGAGAAGTACGGCAGTGACCCGTTGGGCGTCGACAGGGACGTCTCGGCCGTGAGGTGTGCGTTGCGCGGCAGCGTGGCCGTGTGCACGTGGTTGCCCCTGGAGGCCCCCGACGACGCGGCCGGCGGCGGCGGCGGCACCAGCGTCGTTTGGAACATCTCGGGCGGCGGGGGCGGCGGCAGGTGCATCCCGTCCGCCTGGCACGGCTGGCAGGGCTGGCACGGCTGACAGGGCGCGCGGGACGGCTGCTCCTTGATGGTGGCCAGGTACATGCCGCCCGAGGACGAGCCGTACGAGTTGGACGGGTAGCCGCCGGGGTGGGCGCCAGGCGGCGTGCTGGCCGACAGCATCATGGCGGCCTGCTCGCGGTCCACGTCCACCGCCGCGCTGGGGCAGCCCAGGTACTTGCCCTTGCTGCCGCCGCCGAAGTGGCCCTGCTGCTGCTGCTGTTGCTGCTTCTGCAAGCTCTTCACCTCCATGCGCGTGCGGTCGCGCTGGTAGTAGACGCCGGCGAAGATGAGCATGTTGAGGATGAGCAGCGAGCAGCCGATGGCGATGGTCACGCCCAGGGCCGTGGAGTACGCCTTGTTGGCCTCAGTGGCCGCCGCCTCCGCGTCGCTGCTGCCGTTGACGGCCACGCCGGTGGGCTGCGTCCGGTAGTGTATCACGCCGATGCACGTCGTCACCGGCGTCGGCAGCGTCGTCACCGTGTCCGGGAGGGAGATGTTTCCGAACCGGCGGCCACCTTGCCCTGGCGAGACAGAGAGACAGAATGTGTTGACGGCCACGACGGTCGACGGCGAGGGCCAGGCCAGGCCGGGCCCTAGCGAGACGCGTAGTACTCACCCGCAGCGCTTAGGGACGGGCCGCGCACCAGCCCGTCGTACAGGCCCGGGTCGTGATGGTTGCGGAACATGTTGTGGCGGCCCACCACGTCCTCCATGCCGGCGCGGTGCAGCTCGGGGATGAGCCGCAGCCACACGGACAGCTGGTGGGCGCGGAAGTGGTTCTTGAGTCGCGGCTTGAGACCTGCGCACACACACACATACAAACTCAGTCAGAATACAGCCGTATTCGCCCTCCCCTCCCCCGCCATCACAAGGACCCAGCTCTCCCGTCGTTGTACTACAACAGTGCCGTTGCCTTTCGCGGAGTCGTTGGCGCGTAACCGGAACCGCCCCTCCTGTCTGCGGACAAGGAAAGAGGCGGCGCCGGGGATAGGAGGGGGGGAGAGGGGGGGGGGGGGAGGGGGCGGGAAGAGATAGGGGGAGGGCTGAGCCACTCACACTGCGACATCGCACCTGACCGACCCATCCCCGAGGCGTATTATCCATAAATAAGTAAATCCAACTTGAAAGCAGTTTTCACCGGTAGAGCGCGCCACCGTAATGCATTTTACATAACGCGGTCTTGCGGGTAAAATGATGTGAATAGGAAGGAAAGTGCTGCAAGGAGACTTCGGCCGCCGCCGCTGGGCCGAAAGCCAAGAGACGCAGAGAAAGGAGGGGGAGGCACAACGGCCTGATCCTCGCGTAAAACACTTTGTAAAACAGCGTGTATGCACAGAGGTAAACTATTTTTCTTTTGCTATAAATAGGGAAAAACTCGGCAGGAGATACGGAAATGACACCAGGATTACTCTGACTGCTTTAGAGAGGGAAAGATTATCATCATCCCGAGAAAGTTCCGTGAAAGACAAGGAAGGCGGTAAGAGGAGCGTTGGGAGGCGGGGGTAGGGGCGGGGGTGGAGGCGGAGGCCTGTATGAATTATGCAGAGCGTCGACGAACGGCTGGGGACGTCTACTCTAGGCCTCGGCCGGGGCCTCGGTCGGGGCCGCGCTGGGCGCCCAGAGGCCTTCCGTCGGGCCGCGGGGCTCCGCGCCGCAGGCCTACCGAAATTACGGCTCCAGATGTAAAGTGGACGACGCGCTGCTGCTGCTGCTGCTGCTGCTGCTGTTGGCCCAGCAGCGTCCACTACTCTGGGCAAGAAAAACCCAATCACTGTTAGTCAACTTAGTGCGGCAGCAGGCCGTAGTCGTCGCTCCAGCGCACTAAAATTGTTGAGGGGGGGAGGGGGGAGAGGGTGGAGTGAGGTTGGAGGAGTGAGAGGAGTGGAGGGATCCGAAAAATGTGATAGATGGCTGGCGAGGGCGGGCATCACGGGGTCCTTGGCAGAAAGATTGCCGACCGAGCTTTGGAATATAAGCAGCAGCGGCAGCGACTGCTGGGCACCCCCGGCAGCGTCGCATGAAACTCTCGCCAGGCCCGGGCGACTGAGACAAACTGGGCGACGGTCCTGAGGCCGGGCCGGGCCGGGCCGGGCCGGGCCGGGCGCGCCTGAAAGGGGCCGAGAGAGGCCAGTGTAATCGGCAGGCGTCATAAATAACCGGGGGATACATAAAAAGTCGTGGGATGCTGTTGGGGCCGGGCTGGGCCGCCGACGAGCGGGCGGGGCGGCAGCAGCTGAGGGGAGAGGCTGAGGCAAGCCTTTTTCACACTAAATCTAGGGCGGGCCCCGTTGTTTGGTACCCTAGCCGGGGCGCCGCCGCACCGCTGCCGCGCGCGCCCACGCCGCCCGCGCCGCCCTGCCCCGCCCGCACGGCCCGGACGTGCCACGCATCACGAGCCTTACAGTGCCTTACAGCCCCCTACAGATGCACAGATCGCGGCGACGGGAATACGAATGAAGCGAGAGTAAGTTCCTCGCCTCATCCCCTGCGCAGCAGTACCGTGCCCCCCCCCCCTCTCTCCCGCACACAACCCTCTCGACACTTACTGATCTCCAGGTGCTTCTGGTGCCCCGCGTCGTACTGGCCCCACGTCAGGCCCCGGAAGCGGTTCTTCTCGCGGGAGACGGGCAGGACGACGTCCGCGTTGGAGGACGGATTCGGATTGCTGAAAGGTCGAACAAAGAAAACATGATTAGCTCGATATTGTTTTCAATGGCTCTTGTTTGGGCTGTTGGATGCCGCCCAGCCGTGGGCCAGCTGCCGAGAGCCCCAAAACACACACATGTACATATGTGCGAACGTTGGTATTTCTGGGTGTGTATTGATGCCGCGTGACGGCTGTCAGGCGGGCTGCATATAACGCCACAAAATCAATAATGCATGACACTCTTGCATTTGCCGCTCCATAGTGGAAAACTTGTTTCTGCCGTCAGGACGACTTCCAGTCACGTAGTCGGGGCTGTGATTGCGAGCTTCGGGCCGGGCCGCGCCCGACATATCGCCGGAAACTGAAACTTTATCTCTGTCCTGCCGCGGTAGCTGCGGTACACCACACACCTGCGACCAACGGCGATATGCGGAAATACACAGTAACATGATCACGAACTCAACCCTTTGCACCCGACCCGTTTGCGAAGAATTCTTATTCTTTGTACTGCGACTGAGAAGAAATTTGTTCGCGTAGCATTTCTTTGTGAGCTCATGAAAATCCTTACAACAATTGGCTTGAACTACAGACAGTGTATTCAAAAGGCTTACAAAAAAAGGTTCAAAATAAATACAACGATTGGGAATTCTACGGAATGTTGCGAAGAATATAGTGTGCCGAGTAGTGTGCATTACGAATCTGTCTTATAAGCATTTGCAGTGAAGGTGAAACAAAGCACCACTATCAAAAGCGTGCGGTAGCAATGCTATAGGAACCTTTGTAATACAAGCGAGCTCTCGAGCGAGCTTAAGCCGTTAATACAAGGAATGCCTTCGTAGGGTAAAAAGCCTTCACCTCTTTCAACCAAAGTCGACTAACGTTTTATCAGTACTAGTAGGCCCAAGAGTATGTCCTAGTTTTAGAGGTGTTAACACTCTAAAATTTGGTATGCTCACATGTACATTATAAGGTCTCAGACATTCACTGGTTCTTGCTCGCTTATTAGTGAATGTACGTTTTAACTAGGGCTGTGCGGTTATTGAAATTTGTAACCGGTTTTCGGTTATTTCAATAACCGCTAGAATAACCGGTTTCCGGTTATTCTAAAATAACCGGTTATTTTTCAGTAACCGGTTCTTTTAACATAACAAGGAGAATAGGGATGTCACAATTACATCAAAATGACGTCAAACAGTCACTTTTTTGCAACGAGGGACGTCATTTGGGACGTCATATCAGTGTCAATTTTTCCAAAATGACTTCATATTGACCAAGCTGTTCTCCTTGGGAGCCAGTTAACTGGGAAAAACCGGTTACACCTGTAACCGGCTACTCGCAAAAGTTAAAACCGGTTAAACCGTTCATGGAATAACCGGGAAAAATAACCGGTTAACCGGTTTCAGGCACAGCCCTAGTTTTAACAACTTCATTAAGTGTTCCGTTCAATTTTACTCGTTTTTACCAACACCCCACCTACTTCTTCTTGGAGAGAACGAGTTTGTTATCAGTGTCACGTAATTTGGCGGCACCTTTTCATCAAAATT
>NW_026267140.1:365960-368181 GCF_000697945.3 Frankliniella occidentalis | reverse complement strand
AGGTACCCCGTCCACGTCACACTATCCCCACAGATGCGCGACGGTGACTGAACATTAATCTGCGTGATTCATGTCGACTCGACGTCAAATCTCGTAATCGCGTCGATTTGTAGAAATGGACCGGTTACTACGAACTTCGTAGTGATTGCAAAGCATTTCTTCGCAATTGCAAAGAAGCATTTCTTCGCAATTGTGAAGAAAAATGCTTCGTAGTTACGAATCAAAATCCTTAGCAATTGGTGAGCATTGCTTCGCATGATTTTAACAGTGTAGATTCCACGTGGATGCCACGGCGAAGTCTCGGCAGCGCCGACCGACATGAGGAGAGCACTCGCGGCGTTTGGCGGCGCCACGCCAACCGACGAGACGTTCAACAAACGTCCTTGAGAGCAAACAAAGGCCGGCGCCAGAGTGTTGCGGGGACGCAAGCGTTAGCGGTGAACCCACAATGATGACAGACAACCCAGACAACAAGCGCAATCATCAAGTGAGGCGTCACCGCTGTTCCCGCCGCGGGATTGTGACGCAGATAATGATAACAAAGGCGAAAAGAATGCCAGAGGACCTGCTTCCCCTTCAGATTAGAAGCACGAGGAGAGGTCCCGCGCCGGGGGAGCCGTCCCGCGCCTCGCGCCCCACAGCTCGCCAGCCAGCGCCGAGCTCCTCTCAGAGACATCGCGCGTTCCTCGGCATTAAGGCTGCAGACAACCTTTGCGCATTACGAGTGGCCTTGGTTAATTCATCAACTTCCTTTTGCAATCGGAACCGCGCTGGCGCATGCCAAAGCCGAGCGGCAGACGTCGGCGGCAACCCTTTGCGGGGGTACTCAGGGGGACGGACTGAGGCGGCTAATGTGCCTCCACTCGCGGAGACCGACGCGACGTTTATAACGACTGTGGCGGCATTAAACAGTTGGCAACATTTAAACGCGAAGGTGGGAATGTCGTTGATAACAGCGCAAAGTCAAGCTTAGCGACACTCTTAACCTAATATCCTCTGTACAGAATAGACTTCGGTCATTCGTTATGATTGAAACTCGTTCTTCCTGAACCGACCTCTTCATTTGTACGGAAAAATAGACTATAGTCTGACTGTGATCATGGTTCTTCTCCACAAAATGGTACATGTTTACAAAGAAAGAAAAAAAAACAGTCAAGGTCTAGTGGACCCTCAACGAGGGAGAGCAAATGCTGTGCTGTAGTTGACGGAAGTACATATTCTTCATTCCAAAGGAGCTAAAAAGAGACAAAAGAGCAGCATCTCCATGCACACAGACCCCTGCCGACCCTCGAATACTTACCCAGTGCGGATGAAGTTGGCCCAGTACATGATGATGGCCTCCGAGAGGCCCACCTCGGCCTTGGTGTAGTTGCGGGCGAAGGGCCCCGGCCAGCCGCCCACGAGCGGCGCGCCCCACACGAAGGGCAGCTCCTCGCCGTGCGCCGTGCCCATCCGCTGCAGACAAGCAACAGTGTTAGGGGCGTTATTGTCATCACGCTACAGCCAGGGGGATGAGAGGTGGGGGAGGGGGGATGCACACCCACATCGCACCGCGCGCCGACCATGACCAACAAGCGAGCGCAGCAAGCGCGTCGGGCTCAAAATTTACGGCGTGCAAATCCCGGTTAGAAGCGGCGCGCAGCAGTCTCGGCGGCAGCGCGCGTCTATTCAAAGTTTGGCGCCGTAAAAGCGTGAAGCGCTCGACTTGTAACGCGGCGCGATGGCCCGGCCGGCCCCGCGCTCACTCATAATATCCCTCCCCACCCCATCCACCGGCCACTCCCCCGACCGCGCCCCCGACCGCGCCCCCGACCGCGCCTTGCTCTGCGAAGGCGGCGTCACCCATTCTGCTTTATTTTCGGACCGACTTTTATATATTTTTTCTCCGTTTGAAAAAAGCAAAACAACTTTTCGGTTGGAGCGAGAAGCAGAGTATGCGCGCGAAAACTGTTGGGGAGAACGTTGCATCGGAGAGCAGGATAAGGGTTGGGGCGGGACGGGACGGGGAGGGGGAAGCTGATAAGATCGGCCTGCTTTATTTCTCACAGTCGTAAGAGGCCATTGGCGCCATGCGGGTTCTCTCTTCCTTCCGATATTGATAGTAAAAGAAAGAAATACCATTTCCGCACAAAAAGCAAATAACACCGCAAACATAACGCGTGCGCGTACAGCAAAACGTTATGCATACGAAACAACGCGGAGGTAGGTGAGGAGGGAGGGA
>NW_026267140.1:364605-365284 GCF_000697945.3 Frankliniella occidentalis | reverse complement strand
GACAAATAGGAGAGCATGCATGGGATTGGGAAGGTAACATACCTCGGAAAAAATAAAGGTGCGCTAGCTAATGACTTTTTAGAGGCACTGTAGAAAAGTGCCAATTAAAAACGCACTACTAGCACCTACTGCTATATTCGGCAATTTTGGTTCTTTTGTTGGAGGCTTAACGTATCCCGGACATCTGCACAAAAACATATATTTAGCGTGAAGCACCTTTAAGACGTGTTATAGCCGTATTTAGAGAGGGCCTTTGTATTTCTTCCAGTGTATTCGTACGAACAACGTCGCATTAAAATGCCATAGCAAAGTAACTAGCTTTTTTTTCCGCAGCAAAAGTATTTTTTGCAGCGTAAGTAAATGAAACACGGGAATAACCCACACCGCAAAAGCCACAACGGATCGCAAATTGGAAAACCGCAGCGCACCGGCTTCGTCTGCTGCTGCTTCTATTTTTGCAATTCGTTATTATATGGTTTCAGAAGAATGTGGCCGCGCCAGTCGAGGCTGGCCTGGCTTTCCCTCGTCCCGTGAAAAGAGTCGAAAAGCAGAGAAAAGGCGGGAGGCAGCCGCGGAGCAAAGGAACGGCGGAGGGGGCCATGAAAGCCTATGTAAATCGTACAAGAGTTCGCTTACACTGGGCGTGCCGGTACGCCCCGTTGCACTAACCCCCCCCCCC
>NW_026267140.1:361189-364554 GCF_000697945.3 Frankliniella occidentalis | reverse complement strand
TTTCCTCCCCCCCCCCCCCCCCCCCCCCCCCCCAAACCCCCCCCACCACCACCACGTCACGACAGACTGTTCACTCCCTCTGTCTCACGGGGATAAGGATCTTTATCACGCCGCGTTCTTTAGCATTTTACCTGCAGAGGGGTAATGCGCAAGGGGTATAGGGGCGAGGCAGCTGCGGTGGAGGCGGCTGAACTGAGCTAAGGGACACAAAGGCGGCCTGGGGGGAGCCTAAGGCGCGATGCTCGTGGCGGTTTATATTTTCCCTCCTGGAATAAGCCGGGTGTGAAATTTCTCCAGCGGTTGAGTTACTAGTATTGCCTCGCATTCTGTTGGGGGGGGGGGGCTGTGAAAGCAAAGCCATGCGGCAAGGGGGCAGGCTCAGGAGAAAGGGGGGAGGAGAGGGAGGCGGGTTGCTGCAGGCCAGCAAAGGTGAGCCCCGGCGGCAGTAGACACGCTCCCCGTTCGGTTTATAGTGTGCTATGCACGGGCCGGCCGGGGCGCGGCCGGGCGCTGCAGGTACGCTATCCAGAGCCCAGGAGGAGCAGGCCGACATTGTAGCGCTGTCTCCCACAGACGTCCCCACCCCACACCCTCTCCTCTCAACAAACACCCTTCCAAGAGGGCAAACGGTGATGCAGCGCGAGCTGCTGGACGGCCAGGAGTAGTACCCCTTCTCGCTGCCGCACGCAGACGCAGCCGAAAACGATCCGGAAGAGCTGTGTCATCATCTGGCCGAAAAGGTACACGAGGTGTAACATCACAGGAACTCATTTTTAACCTACTCATCTTTTTCTTTAGGTGGTATAAGAACAACCGTACGAAGAAGCCCTTAGTAGGTCAAGCTGAAACTGATACTCTCGTAGTAGGCTTCCCGGGAAAAGCCACACGCATACAATTTAAACTACCTCACTAGTGGAGCTTAAATATTTCACGCAAGAGTACACCTACACTCCAATTACAAAGGGACAGCTTTGTACCTAAAAACTGGACACATTTTGTACAGTTTTACACAATTTAATACAAAATGTAAATCTTTATACCATTTGTGCAGTTTTATGAAATAAATTGTCTCTTTACATTCAGAGTGCACCGAACACGCAATGTTAAGCAGTGTCCACTGGTTGGGGGAAGTTCGGAGGACGTTCGAGAGAAGTTCAAAAAAGTTTAGGAGACATTACGGTAAAAGTTTAGTAACGAGCTGAAGTGTTCAAATCAACAGAGAAATTTGTATAATAAATTTGGTTCCTTAACTTTGAACAAGTAAAAGAGATGCAAATCCAGTTAGTGTAGAGTGCACGAGTTTCTCCTCCCTCTCTCTCGCCAGACGGCGCGAGCGATCCATCGTGGTGAACGTATTCCACGGCTCGACAGGAACCGCTCACTATTTCCCCAATTTCCCCGTACCTGCTTCGCTTCCGGCGGCGCGTGGACCGCGCACCGCATCCTGCTTGCCGGAAAGCGGAGCGTGGAGAGGTGCGCGCCCAGCGGACGATCACCGCGCGCACCGGCCGTGCTACGCAGAACGCAGACCGCACTGCAGGGGCTCGAGGGGCTGGGCGGGCACATAGTACCCTGCCAAAAATTCTCGTCCGACTGACCGTCACAGGCCCTGCAGGTAAGAGGCGAGTAGTCTCGGCCTGCCCTGTATGGTGGGTTGGGCAGGTGGTTTAAGAGCGGGTAAAAGAGTCGTGGGTTCGTCTGGGGGTTTTCCTCTACACTGTTAAATTCCTACAAAGCATTGCTTTATTGCAGAACTATACGAAGTACTTTGATCCTTTGTAGCTACGAAGCATTTACTTTGCTATGTCAAAGTGATGCTTTGCAATTGCGAAGCACTGAACTGCGCGCTGAAAACACTGTAAGAAAAAAAAACACGGAAAAAACACAGAAAAACTATTGGTCAATTTTTGGCCCAGAACGTCCGTCCAAATCTGTGCTAAACCCATAGAGACGGTACGGAATCAAAGGTACAGAAGACCACGGAGCTTCTGTAACAGAAAGTCTGTACTACTCCGTACACTTAACACCTTTAGTGCTGGGGCTCAGGGACTGTCCAGCATGTTAAGCATACAAAGGTGTATGGTGGCAGAACGACAAAGGTGTATACCCAGAGTGCGACTTAAGTTGCCTGGTTTTCTGTAGCATGCACCTTTGCCGTCCTCTCCTAGTACACCTTGAAATTATAGGGTACAGAAGTGAGCCACCCGGTCCATGCAGCCGATCAGCGCGCTGGGAGAGTGCTCTACCGGACCGGAGACGGCCCAAACTAGGCATTATTATTTCAAGAGAGACCCCCAACTCCATAAGTCGTGACCCCAGGTACAACAAGCGGGTGCTTCCTCAGTGGAAGGCGCCCAGCGGCTAGAAAGTGCCCTCTGCTGCAGAGTGCCCCCGCTCGAGGCCCCGCACCGCCCCGCCCGAGCCGCGGTCGCAGCGCCGCTTCCACTGGCTGTGCTGCGGTCCCCCTCTGCGGCTGGCCAAAGTAGTGCGTGGCGTCGGAACTCCAAGGAAGCTTGGGAGGGAGGAGGGCTGGCCGAGTGGTGTGCGGTGCGGCTGTAGTTACGGCCCGCCGCGCCCCGCCCCGCCGCGCCACGGACAGAACGCACAACCACCAAACGAGGCCCGTTGTCCAAGTTTCACACGAGAGTGACGTGAGTGAAGGGCCTAACCAGCCAGCCAGAGTTGGGGCGGGGCTGACAGCACCTCGGGCTGCGCTCGCTGGCCCACACGTGGGGGAGGGGGCGCCCTGACAAATTGTTACCCTCTCATGTGTATTCACGTGCTTCCGCCGGCTTCACGCGCCGCCGGCGCCACTGCTCTGCTGCTGCATTGACTTTCGGGCAAGCTACAGCAGGGGATCATCCAGAAAGTGCGTCCATCATATTTGCCGGTACGAACGATGCCTGTAAGTTCAGCCTGACGCAAGCTCTCATAGCGCCTAATAGGTAGGCAACATCTGGCCTGGAGTGCATGCGTGTACTGCGGGATGGCCTACCCCGAGTATCGCAGGCGTCGAGCTCCCGCCTTTTGCCGAATGAATCTGAGAGAAACGGACGTAGCTGTAACTGCAAGTGGGCCTCGCCTAATATATTTCTAATCCTAGTCCCATCCCAGCAAAGCAACAGGGTGAGTCTTTTCTCACAATGTACCTCAGATTCATACAGTGTAACGTAGAGTAGGCACTGTCAAGTGTAAATTTATCGCGGCTCATTGTATTTCACATGAAAAAGACTAACAAAATGCCCCACAATATAAGCCAAAAGGTGCGTGGAAGTTGTGAAAGGGTCGGAAATTGGTTGGTCGGCAATGGGGAGTGGGGAGGGGGGGGGGAAGCGCACAGAGGAGACGAGGTACAGTGGTTGGGG
>NW_026267140.1:359520-360457 GCF_000697945.3 Frankliniella occidentalis | reverse complement strand
GTTCGGTACATCGCTATCGCTGCCTCGGGTTTCTCGCTCTGTCTCTCTCGCACACCGACTGCGCACGGCGCGCGCTCAGAGTGGGACCCGTTCGGCACGGATTCCGGCCTCTGCCTGTATGGTGGGTTGGGCAGGTGGATTTAGAACGGGTAAAAGAGTCGTGGGTTCGTCTCGGGGTTTTCCTACACTACACTGTTAAATTCCTACAAAGCATTGCTTTATTGCAGAACTATACGAAGTATTTTAATCCTTTGTATATTTTAATCCGTCCGGCCAAATCTATGCTAAAACCATCGAGACGGTACGGACGTTCTGGGCCAAAAATTGACCAATAATTTGCTATTATAAAGCAATGAAACACGCGCTACAAACAGTGTAAGAAAAAAACACGGAAAAGACACAGAAAAACTATTGGTCAATTTTTGGCCCAGAACGTCCGTCCAAATCTGTGCTAAAACCATCGAGACGGTACGGAATCAAAGGCACAGAAGACCACGGAGAAAGTCTGTACTACTCCGTACACCTGCTACAGAATTAGTACGGATATTTTCTGTGGCTGTGCCATTCGTTTCTACAGAGAGTATGGTTGTTTTCGGAGGACCGTCATGTTTGACGTCGGATACTATCGTGCCCAGAGTGAGTCAAAAATTTCATTTAGTGCTGGGGCTCAGGGACTGTCCAGCATGTTAAAGGTGTATGGTGGCAGAACGACAAAGGTGTATACCCAGAGTGCGACTTAAGTTGCCTCTAGTACACCTTTGAAATTACAGTGTACAGAAGTGAGCCACCCGGTCCATGCAGCCGATCAGCGCGCTGGGAGAGTGCTCTACCGGACCGGAGACGGGGGAGGAGAGGGAGGCGGGTTGCTGCAGGCCAGCAAAGGTGAGCCCCGGCGGCAGTAGACACGCTCCCCGTTCGGTTTATAGTGTGCTATGCA
>NW_026267140.1:357653-358470 GCF_000697945.3 Frankliniella occidentalis | reverse complement strand
GATGGGAGGAAGGGGGGTGGGGGAGGCGTCAGCCGAACGCAATGCCTCCCCGGCCGTGAACAAAGCAGTTCCACGCAGCGGCACGGTATGGCATGGCGGGTATTCAAGCCCCCCGCACACTCGAGAGGCGCGGCCCCGCCCCTCCCCGCCACGCCACCGTGTGCACAATAGCGGGCGCCGCTTGATACATACCCCCCGTTTCCCCCGTACCTGCTCGTCCCCGGCGCGCCGGCCGAGGCCGTGCCCGAGGCCCCCGGGCTGTCCTGTCCGAGCGGCCGGGGCCCTCTTCAAGCTTACGCTGCGGACCCTCCTCGGCCCCTCGCCACCAGAGGAATATCTCGGGCGAGCTCACACATGCTCACAGGGCGGGCGAGGAGACGGGGCCTCATCCGGAATGAATGTAATCAACATTCGCATTCTCTTCCCATTTAGCCGTGTACGCCGTACTGCGACATGTCCGTCCACCACCCACCAGCCCACACCCCTCTTCTCCGGCTGCGCTTTTTTATTTCTTCCTCCGTCATTTCGATTTTCATTATCTTGATTCGCACCTCTGACGCCATAAAACACCCCCCCCCTCCCTGCGACAGGCCCACATGCTGCCCGGCTAGTCTCCGCGATATCCGTTATTTTCAAAACAAACATCAATCCATCCATACCTCTGGTCGCTCACATTTCATCTTACATCCCCCCCCCAACCTGACCCCCCTTTTTCAATGCGCCCTTTAGCGCATGCGCACCACACGTCCTCAACGTGCGAGCAAAAACGAAATACGGAGGAAAGAAATGGACGTAAATGCGTTCCCCGGCGCGTCCT
>NW_026267140.1:355920-357603 GCF_000697945.3 Frankliniella occidentalis | reverse complement strand
TGCGAGCAAAAACGAAATACGGAGGAAAGAAATGGACGTAAATGCGTTCCCCGGCGCGTCCTTTCCTCCCCCCCCCCCCCCCCCCCCCCCCCCCACCCCTCCACCTGAGTCAAATGGAATTCATATCGCGCTAACAATATTTCTCCGCAACGCCTGCGCCGCGCAAAAACACGGCTTGCCGATCCTTGACGAGTTGGGCTGTCGGGCCGAGCTGAACGGACCGGGGCGGGGTGGGGCGGGGCGGGCCGGCGCGGGGCGGCAGGCGGCACCTCTGGCCCGACCGACGATAAATGGTTATCAAATCCAATATCTCCGCGGCGCTGGGCTGGGCCGCCGGGCGGCGGGGTGGGGGCAGGCGGTGATGGTGTCCGGATGGGATACGGCAAAAATGTTCCCACATCAGAAGCGGAGCGCCCACCCTGCCGAGTGTGGACAGCAAGGGGGAGGGGTTGGCGCGGGGGACACGCGCTCAACGCCGGACAGAGAAACGGCTGTTCGACAAACTACCGGGCTGGACGGACCCCTGGACCATGATCATCCCCTGCACAGCCAGCCCCTGGACAGCGGGGGGACAAATCACGTTTGTGTGCAGCAGGCCGCTCCGCTCCGCGCCACCCCGCCCGGCCGAGGCTGACTTGCAGAAGGGAAGGTCAACTCGACGGCAAGAGCAGGGCGGGGCGGGCCTGTTTGCTAGCTTGCTCAGCGCCCGCCTCGTCAGGTCAGGGCCGGTCAGGAGAGTCGGTCCTGTCTGTCCACGAGACCCTGCAGGGGGGGGGCACTGTTAAAAATGCTGTAAGGAATTACAGTTTGACTACAGTCCGTCCTGTATATTTTATATACAGGCCAGACTGTTATGATATGGGCTGTACTTCAGTGTTTAAGTCAAGTGCTGTGTTGACCAAAAAGGCGGTTTGCCAAGTTACAGTACATCCTTTACAGAGTGGACTGTAATCAAAAATTACAGTCGCGACCCTAGCGACAAATTGACAGGGCAAACTGTAGAATTTCCTGTAGGATTTTTTAACAGTGGGGGGGGGTCGTTAGTGGCCGGCTCATTCCGATTGGCTGCTGGAAGGCCCGCCTGCCCCGCCCGGCCCGGCCAGTGCAAATAAGGACATGGGGCACACAAAATAACATCCTGTTCAGGGGAAACCGGGCAGAGGAAAACGAAAAGGTGGACACTGTATACACGCGTCCCATTGCCACTCTTCCTCCTGCGGCACAAAGCCCTCGCAGCAGACCCTCCACCCCCGCCCCGCCGCCACCCCTCACAGCTCCAGTCCGACTCATCCAGACCTCATCACACATTTACGATTCCACAGATGTAAATTTCATAGCTTGTTTCACTGAACGCCGTAGAGTAACAAGTCCCTTGATACTCGCGGCCCCCGCGCGGCCTGGAGTTGTTTGAGAGAGGAAACTGGAGGCGAGGGTGCAGGGGGTGGTGAGGGAGGGGGGCTTTTGCGGAACAAGTCTGGCGGGGCGAGCCGAGCGCTGCAGCCCTAATGCCTTCCTGCTGCGCGCTGCACTCAGTTCGACTGCTCTCCGCCAAACAAGACGCTGGGACAAAAGAACAGGGCGTCGCCATGGGCCTGGAACCGCCGGGGCCGACCCGCCCGGGGCCGGCACATCCGATAGCAGGAAGGGGCGTGGCGTGGCGGGGCGGGGCGGGGCGGGGCGGGG
>NW_026267140.1:346812-350930 GCF_000697945.3 Frankliniella occidentalis | reverse complement strand
TAACACGGGGCCGGGAGGCGTGGCGGGCGCGCGGCTGGGCGTGATGACGTGCAGCCCAGGCATCGAATGGCAAACTCTACCGCTGCGGTTTGGTAGCCTGAGCCAGGTCGCGCCGACCTGGCGGCCTGACGCCTGGCGCGGCGGTCCCGACCGGGGGTGACCCCGGGGCGCCGCTGACCCTACGCGAGCCCGCGCCAGACCCTCCCCGCCCGCGCGCCGTGAACCGCAGAGCGAGGGCCGCCGAGCGTTGCGGTGGGGCCGGGCCCGGCTGGGCCGGACCGCTCGTGTTTGAACGCCCGTCTGTCGCACTCGCACTTCACGGAGCAGGCCCGGCAGCGGACCGCCCGCGGCGCGGTGGACGGGGGCGGCACGCCCCGACAACTATCTATGTAGTCGCGGTAAACAGAGCCGGCTGCTTTGCTTCCAAGCACTAACATCGCGCGCTCCAAGCAGACTGGCAGCCGGTATAGGGCGCCGTTTTCCAAGCACTATGGGGGCTATCCGGAGCGAACTGCTTCTTGGAAACTCGTGGAAACTGCTTGCAAAATGTGACACACTACTGGGAAATGAGTGCCATGCCTTCTGCTTGGAGCAATAAGGGATGAGAACTAGTTTCGAACAAAGCAGTGGCTAACGGCTCGAGATGGTCATCAAGTTCAATCGATGACAGAAAAATGATACGAAGGCAGGAAAATGCACGAAATTGTTGGACAAGACGTTAAACTAGAAAACAAAACAAGGTGTTGTTTGAAACCCAACTACTATACGGCGCCCCTGTCCTTACCTTTAAAGGTGAGTTCGCTAAACGCGAGTGTAATTCTCACGCCAGGCGTGATTTTCACGCCCGGCTTTCATGAAAGTCGGTTCCTGATTGGCTGCTTGAAGCTTACGAAGCGTGAAAGTCACGCCTAATCACGCCTGGCGTGAAAATCACGCTTGCGTTTCGTGAACTCTGTATCCACATACTAAGAAACGGGCAGTGATGACGGAAGCGCAAAATACGGTGGCTTCTTCTATAACTCTTGTCGCTAGTTTTCTTTCCAGCGGTTCCGTAGTGCGACAAGTAATGGTAATATTTTTTCACAGTTGTTGTAAATTTAAAAACGCTCAATCAAGAACTGGTTGTGAATAAGTAGATGTTTATAAATGTTTTGTGGCACTAAAAAAAACCATTTGCCTTGATACCTAGAAATTTTTAGTACGGTCATAGGGTCTGCTGAAGAATAACTATTGTGTCCGCGTACTATCAGCTGTCTCCCGGGTGCTCGTTTATGGTTTGCTTACAATCGCTTGTCTATTTACACAGTTTAGAGGGGCGCAGTGGGGTACGCACAGGCCCAGAAGTAAGTGGCAAAGTGGCTAGTTTACCAGTACCAAAACAAACAACACGCGTCTCTTCATTTTGAAGAAAATTCACCAGTGAGTGCTTAAGAGAGCGTCGTCCACCCCACACTTCCGTCTAGCGGAGTACGTGTCACGAGTCGCGTTCATTAAATATAATAACTCTTGCCCAGCGCCCCGCCCCACTCCGCCACGCCTCGTCTGGACCCGATCCAGTCACGTCCAACACGACTCTTTTTTTCCCCGGCACTCATCCCGCCGCCGACACATGCAGGGCCGGGCGGGGCCAGGGCTCCGCTGCACCGTTAACGAACAACGACTGTACTTGGTTAGAGTAATTGGGGCATGTTTGCTTATTTCGGAGCTAAATCAAGTTTGGGACGCAACCCGCGCACACACCACTCAAGGAGCCGCCGGGAGAGAGGGGAGGGGGTGAGAGGGGAAACTAGAGCTAGCAGAAACAGTTTTAGACCGGGCGGGGGGAGAGGGGTGAGACGGGAGGAGAGAGAGGGAGAGAGAGGGAGAGAGAGGGGAGCTTTGCCCTAGGCTGCAATAGGAGCGCCGCCCTCCCCCTAAGGCAATTAACGGATCAGCCGTCGCGCTGTCTCTCCTCGCCCCCCCCCCCCCCTCCCCTCCCCGCCATGTCAATCCAGGCCGAGGTGGCGCCACCACCAGCGAACTGACGTGCGGTCGGCTGCGACTAATTTTCATAATATTTCGCATTCAATAAGCGTTTGCACCAGCACCCATAGAGAAGTGGAGAGCTCTAAGCAACCATCGTTCGGTTACCTCAGGAACAACCACAATATGGTTGCAAAATAAACGAAAATGCAGTTACGTATCAGGACTATGTGATAGTTCCAAGGGCCATTTTAATGGTGCTCCAACCACCACTTTACGGCTGTCCCTGAAGAAACGATACGGTGGTTGTTGTTACAGCTTTTATTTTTTTTAGGTGAAAGAGTCAGTCTCCGCACTGCGCCCGCTGCTCCCTGCGTCCGACCTTCAGGTGCAGACGGGGTGTGCCGCGAGGCGAGGGCAACGCCGCGCCGACAAAAGACTCGTGCAACCATATCAGAAACTTTGCCGATACTTGCGAGGAGCAACGCCTCATCCCCTTGCTCCATCAAGGTTCAATGCGATACCGACACCGACCTAGCCGCCGGCAAAGACAAAGCCCTTCTGTACCGCACAGCGTGCTAGGGCTCACCTGGGGGTACTCGCTGTCCTTGAACTGGTAGTCGAACACGTAGAAGTAGGCCCTGTTGTCGCCGTGGCTGTGGTGCTCGTGCCCGTGTCCGTCCTCCCCGCCGTCCAGGCCCGACAGGTCGCCGCCGTGGGGGTCGCGGCCGTCGAGGTCGTCACCGCCGTGGTCGCGGCCGCCGCCTCCGCCGCCACCCCCAGGACCGCGCTCCACGCCGGCCGCCGCGGACAGCAGGTCCGCCATCTGCACGACGGGCGCCACAAACTGGGCGTCGCTCAGCGCCGACACGGTGGCGTCTCGGGTGTTGATGGGGTGCAGCTCGGTGCGCTCCCAGTCCGTGTACTCGTTGACGGCCGTGGAGAAGATCTCGTGCAGGTGGTACGAGTACACGTTGCGGACGTACGTGCGCAGGATCCTGAAACAGCAGGCAGATGGTTCAGTCGATACGCACCTGGCCCCACCGGCAGGTGGTGACGTGAGCCCCCAGCAGCGGCACCTCGCGGCCCCGGGCGGCCCGGTGCGGCCCCCGGCGGGCCGGCCTCACCGCGCACTTAGTTATGGGAACGCAACTCGATTAATATCGGCCGGGCCGGCGCGCGTATTTGAATTCATCTGTGCGCTGAACCAGCGCGCGAGCCAACAAGAATGCCACGAGAAGATTAAAATGCCAATTTCGCGTGACAAATTCCATTTTCACTCAACCCTTTCCGCGGGGGCGGGCGGGGGCCGCAAAGGGTGAAACAGGAGCAGGGGGGGAATCCGGAAACCCTCCCCCAGCCCCCTCACCTCCACCACACGGTCAGCCAGTCACGCTGCCCACCGCCGCAGCTATGGCATATTCCATGCCATTGCTGTCCCCACCCCTCCCCCGCCCCATTGGCCGCGCCCAGCCGGCCCAGCCACCGCGCCGGACAAGACCCTGATTGTGATCCAATGAACCATACAATTGGCGTACTTCCTTTGAAGTCTGCTTGCTTTCCTGGCCTGGGACAGCTGCGGTCGAGTGACCCGCCCTATGGCTAAGCGGGCGGCGGCGGCGGCCGCTGGGAGGGGGTACTGTAAGAGCGCCGCGGGCCATAGGGGCGCGGGGGCGGCTGTGACGTGTTTCGAGGGGCTGAGCCGGCGGAGCCGCGACACTGCGGTCCTCGAGACTGTCCTCGGAATATTCAAACCGGTACTGGTCCTCCGGCCGGCGACAACCTTGGCCGCACAGGAGCTTTGTCAACTCGACCGGATCGCGGCTGGTCGGGTGGGAGGGGCAGGCCGCCAACACATTTGCCGGGGACACACTGCTAAAACGGGGACTAGCGGGCGGCGGCGGCACACCGGGCTACACCCCTTGGGGTAAGTTTTGTAGGGAATAGAAAAAGGGGTGGGGGTAAAGAAAGAGGAGAGAGAGATAGAGAGAGAGAGAGCGAATATGAAGGTTGGTTGGGATAGTGAGGTGATGGGAGGAGGTGAGTCAAAGTGGATTAGACTCGCCCTCTTTGTGCCTGACGTGGAAATTGATCGAGTCTGGAGTGAGAAAGAGAGACGAGAGAAGAGGGAAGGGTGGGTGACAGAAAAAGAGAGA
>NW_026267140.1:344897-346647 GCF_000697945.3 Frankliniella occidentalis | reverse complement strand
AGAGAAAGGGGTAGAGAGAGATAGGGGGGCGCATGTTGCCCTAGAGCAACCAACCAGACCCCGGCTGCGTCCATGCCATGACCTCGCTCCACCCTCCGAACGTCTGCTTTTAATCGTCTTAAAACAGTTACCTCAGGTAGTTTGTTTGGCGTTGTTAACCCAAGCCTGGGGCACAGAAGGGGTAGGAAGGAGGGAAAAGTGTGGGGGGAACGGTAGAAAGACAGAGAGAGAGAGAGCAGGAGGTTTTGGAGGACTTCCCTTAGATTTGGCATGACGAGGTTTTTCAAAGAGCGAGATGGATCGCGAGAAGCCGCACGTCTTGGAGCTGGCTGCTGCTGCTGCCGAGGCTGCCGCGGCCCTGACTGATGAGATTCCCACCCCTTTCCCTGCGCAGATTAAGATGGATTCGCCTCGGCGGTGGCGCCAGCGCTAAGGCCGCCCCGCCCCGCGTGTGCTTGCTCCCACAGAACCGGACGCGGCGCGGACTAAGTCCGCTGCTAGTGAGGCTGCTAGCTTTGTTACTCGCGGCAAGCTCCACACACGCACACGACTTACGGTCCCATACCACCCAGCACTAGCTTGCGCTGCCTGAGATAAACGTGGATCGTGCTGGCGGGGCTGCGGCCTTGGCTGGTCCCGGGGCCGCCTATAGAAGAAAACAGTGCAGCTTGCAGCGACTTACCTGTCCCTGCGGTCGGGCTCGAAGCCGTTCTGCAGGTCCCGCTCCGGGAAGCGGAACAGCGCCTCGCCCGTCACCACGCCGAAGAGCAAGTCGTAGCCCTTGCTGCCGAGGCCTGGCGGGAACAGCTTGGCGGCGGCCGCAGAGAACGCGCCCGGGTTGTCGTCAGAGTAGCCTTCGAAGACCTGCAAACCAGAACACAACAGGAGTCAGGTCGGCGTGGACAGTGAGGTTCTCGGCGAGCCTGAGCGGCAGGTGTCGCGGCCGCGGCTGGCAGGGGCGAGGGACGAGGGGCGGTAGGGGCGGGGAGGGGAGAGGGGGGCTGCTGGCAGAGCAGCCGGCCGTCATTCTGCCGCCGCTGAGACAAGTGATGAGTTTGAATGCAAATGCGGTCGGGACGGCGAGCTCTTCGGCAGTTGGCTAAACTGACAATGAGAAAATTACTCCCTTTCTAATTGTTTTCCGGGCCGACGCTGTGTGACCTCGCCGGCCGACCACTTTAGCGGGCGCCTCTGTTCTCTTCCTCCTAGATGAAAGGTTGTTCAGGGGCGCGCAGGGGGAAAGAGGGGCGCGGGAGAGGGCGTGAAAAGGACAAAGTGGCCCCGAGGAGACGGCGCGGCGGGCGGCGGCGCGGCGCTCCGAGGCCTGACCTATACATTATTCCCTTCGGAACTTCCACCTCGCTATGCATAACAATGCTATATATATACCTCGGTCTGCCCCGCAGGCTCCGCAGGACCCGCCCCCTGCCCGCCCCTGGCCTGCCCCCGACCCGCCTGGCTCTGGCTGTCTCGCGGTCGAGAGACTCTTGCGTCGCCGCCGCGAAAAAGTTATGCCGGATTAAGTTTAGCGAGCCGGCAGTAAGTCGCCTAAAGACTAAAGATGCACAATAATAACGGAGGCCACCGACTTTCCTGAAGGAGGGAGAGGAGGGGGTTTGGTCCGGATAGGCACCCCCGGGTCCTCGGCGGTCCTCGGGCCCGGGCCCCCTCCCCCGGCACTACTTGGGCGTCAGCTGCACCGATCAGGGCCGCAGGCCGCAGTGCGGGCCCGCGTACCTCCAGGCGGGCG
>NW_026267140.1:336206-338841 GCF_000697945.3 Frankliniella occidentalis | reverse complement strand
CCGCAGTGCGGGCCCGCGTACCTCCAGGCGGGCGGCGGGCAGCTCATCAGGTTGCAGCGCGGCCCGCCCTGTCAGCAGGCGCCTGACGGCCGCCATCTGGGCCTGGGGCTGACAGCAGGGTGTAATGGCTGTGGGGGCGGTGGGGGCGGGGCGGTGACAGGTAGGCGGCTAATAGGGGCCACCCTGAGCGAGCACGTCTCGGGCTGGGGGGCGGTGCGGGGCCGGGAGGAGCAGGGCGCAGGCTGGCGGCGCCGAGTTGAAAAGAGGGCGTTATGTCCGCCGGGTATGGCAGGGGGAAGGGGGAGGAGGGGGCCATGAATGCACGGGAGAGAGCGGCGGGGGTGGGTTATGGGGCCCCATTCTCTCGCCGGGGCCATCTGCAGGCCGTGCACGCGGTGCGGGGCCCGGACAGTATCGGAGTGCACCCCCCGCCGGCCCCTCGTGGCCCCTCCCCCACTGCCGCCCAGGGGGCTGTCGGCCAGCGATGAGAACAAACTGCGACCCGCCCTGGTGCGGGCGACAAATCGCGGCGTGGCGTGGCGTGGTCCCCCCGCGGGGCGTCAGATATAGGCCCCCGAGGGCGCCGCGCGTGCAGGGCGGGGGAGAGGCGGGGCAGGGGCGGCCAGGACGGACCCCCGCAGGGACCATCGGCAGCCCATACAGTCCGGCGATTAGTTTCGTGAGGCCGGGAGCGCAAACGGCAACGGGCGAGGCTGCATCGGTGTCCTGCGCCCGCCCGCCCTCCGAGACGAAAGGGCCGCCCAGCTCCCAAGTAAACCTCTTTACATATACGACGCGTCGGCCCGACCCCTTACCCCTACCCTCGTTTGTTGTAGGACGACAAATGGAGCCGTCCCGGCAGGCGGATCGACAGCCTCCCTCGCATGATGGAGGGCGGGATGAAATCATTTTTCCTGCCGGCCAGCCGGCCCTTCTCCGACGCGGCCGAGGCTGGCGGGGCCGGGGCCGCCACAGGTTGCAGCCCGGGGCGGGCGAGGCGGTGCGGAGGAGCTCGGGGGAGCCGGTGCAGCCCCCGCACGCCCATCACGCTGGGCCGCGTACCGCCCCGGGCGACAGCCGGAGCGCCGTCATCCGCAACGCGCCACATCCCGTCTTCACGGGCCCTGACACCAGGCAGCACCACCACAGGAGGGCGCGGCGGGGCGGGGCGAGCAGCCGGCCCATCCGGCTGTACCCGGCCCCGCAGGGCCCGCAGGGGTGGCAGCGGGCACCGCACTGGAACAAAGGGACCGCCCTCCCCGCGCGACCCGCGCGTCCGGCTGTGTACACAGACACTGCCCCCGGAAAGAAAACTTCTTAGACTTTACGAGTTCCCGCGGAATTTCATTTCCAATCTCCGGGGTGTGCCGCCGAGCCGAGACTGCCGTCCGGGGCGGGGGTTCCCCCGCTGTCTCAAACGTGCAGGCGCCCCCGCTGCCCCTGCCCCGCTCCGCCGTGCCCCGACAACATCGGCGCCAATGACAAGAGGTCAGCGCATTCACGCTCAAGAACGAGAAGTGGCTTCTGCTACTCTTGCGAACAACAAGACACATTTCCATGGAGTGGGCAGCGGGCCGCTGCGACAGCGACGGGGATGAGCGGCTCGATACTTGTGGACTTGGTACAAAACAGAAATGCATCTGGTGTTGAGCCGGATCCACTGCCGAAAGCAGCAGCAGCGAGTCGGTGTCGTCTGGCAGCCCGGCCAATCCAATCAATGGGAGTGCCGCGCGCCCTGCCCGGCTGGGGTGACACGGGCGGGGAGGGGCGGGGGGCACATCAGCATGTTAGCCGGAGGTATCGCGGGCGGACATCTTGCTTTTATGACGTATGTATAACCCATATATATGAGGCACTCTAGACCCAGACCCCTCACATTTTATCTAGGGGGCTCCTTGCCGTGCAGCAGGTCGTAGCGATCAGGGTATCAGCCGCCCTCCACGCACGACCCCCCCCCCCTCTGCCGCACACACAGAGGTCAGACATCGCGTCAAATTTACGACAAACAGTCAGACCAGACCTGGGCCAGCTCGTGATTATACATCCACCGCTAGAGACAGCCGATCGTAATGTGTTTTTTACGGCTGCGCCTCGCCAGCCTTGCGCAGGTGGGGCGGGGCGAGCCCTGGCCGCCGGCCGCGGGGTCAGGCAGGGGGGTCAGCGCCACCCTCATGATACTCACCGAGAAGCCGTCCCTGGGCGCGCGCTCCTGGCCGGCGAGCGGCGCCGTCAGCAGCTGGCGCATCACGTCGTGCTTGATGACCACGCCGTCCACCGAGGGGCCGAAGGCCGACAGGAAGGTGGGCGGGCGCACGTCGGCGCGGAGCAGCGCGCTGAGCGGCGCCTCGCGCAGGCAGTCTACGATCATCTCGTGGTCGCGCAGCAGGTCGTCGGGCAGCGAGCAGTTCACCTGGTGGGCCAGCCGCACGGCGAACTGCACGGGGTCCTCCACCAGCGCCCACGAGGACAGCGCCGACCCGGACAGCAGGAGAGCGCGGTGGAACAGGCCTGCAACAGGGGTTCGATACAGTCAGAGTGGCTAGGAAAAGACGACGTTATCCTGTCACCTCCACAGAGCCGAGCAGAGCGGAGGGGCGGACGTCTTACGAGGGGATTGGGGTAGGAATGGGGCGGG
>NW_026267140.1:334898-336050 GCF_000697945.3 Frankliniella occidentalis | reverse complement strand
GCCCCGCCAGCCCCGTCTGCGGGTCCATTTTAAGGCTGTCTCTCCGCAAGGAGATGAAATGTTTCCCTGTGCCCCGACCAGTCGGCGGCCAGCGCGCACGCAGCCACACTTGCGCCCGGGCCACCGAAGCGCACGGCGCGGTCTTTTCGCGTCGCCATTCCGCGAGGATAAGTTTTGCAAACAATTTTAGTAGCAAACCGACTGCAGCAGCAGCAGCAGCACCAGCGGCGGGGTCCCGCCCCGAGCCACCGCGTGCCGCGCCGCCCGCACCCCTGATATAGACTAGAAGTAGAATATAATGCGATCCGCGTGCCAAAACTTTGGCACACGGGCCAAAGAGGTCGGGCGCGCGCCCTCGCGATACCTTCTGCTAAACGATACAACTTTTCCATCGCAGAGCAGCAGCGCCCGCCTCCCTTCGCAGGCTCCCCCTCAACACGCCCCCTCCCCCTCCACTCACAAGACTTTATACTTTTACCTCGCCGACCTCACCTTTCTAACGACAACAAACATACTCCTCTCTAGTCTGGCGCGCCTGCTCGCACAGCATGTGGGCCGCGGGTCGCGTGAAGAGGGAGCAAACGAGAGGCAGAAAAAGAAGAGGGGATGAAAGGGGGGGGGGAAGTGAAAGGCAAAAGGAGGGGGTAGAACTAAAAAGTTCATCATCATCTTCAGTCGGGTTCAGCGGCACTGAGCTGTACTGGCATTAGGGAGGGGTGACCCTGCGCCTATCAGGAGGCCGCTGATGAGGACCGACAGCGAGCTGGTGGCAAATGGAGTGGCGGGCAGGAGCTAAGTCTGGTGGAGGGTATGTTTAAGGACTAAGTCTGGGTGAATGCACATCTAATGCGATCTGATGCCATTATGGAACTCCATCTTTACGTTTGGCCGCAACATTCGAAAACAGACTCTTTATATAAATCATAAATTAATTTTTCATTAGCGACAAGAAAGCAAGAAGGGACCTCAGATAATTTATACTACAACAAATAATCTTCTGTTTCAAAAACAAATTTGTTGCAATCTATCACAATTTACTGTAAAGTTTCCTCTGGAAGAGTGACTAGAAGACAAAAAACTCGTGTCACAAAGATCGCACAAAGCTTTGCTGCCAGTAGAAAGTTGACAACATATGGGCTTTGTGATATGTTA
>NW_026267140.1:328982-334437 GCF_000697945.3 Frankliniella occidentalis | reverse complement strand
AGAGAGAGAGAGAGAGAGAGAGAGAGAGAGAGAGAGAGAGAGAGAGAAGCGGCCCAATCACTGTGTGGGATCATAGCCGACCGCGTGATTCAGCGTGCTGAGTCGGCTTGGTCGTGTCCTGCCCTCTTACAGAGCAGGTTGGCAGCAGGACTTGCTCGAGGTGACTTTGGGACAGCAGGCTGTACCGCTGAATAAACGCTTCAGAAAAGCAGGCAAATGAGTAGCAGACTCGAATAAGAGGAATGAACATGGACACATGTACGCTAGACGAGGGCCCGCGTAACAGGCTTCGCCGGGCTTCCGCGATATCTCATTAAACTTTCACGACTTTCAATAGTTTTTTTCAACCTACTCCTTATGCCAATTTTGTGAAACGTTTTTGCTCAGGGCCACAACTTGACATCGATCCGTATTTAACACGTTTAGTGTGGTGTGGCCACTATGTGTCCACTCCCCCATGTTAATCATAGGCACCAGAAACGAGTGTTTAAAACGTGGGATACACAAAACTACCCTGAATTCTTTAAAACGATATCAGTTGTCAGTTGTCCGAGTTATCAGACAAACAGCATGGAACTTTTGGGGTCATCGGAGTAATGCGCTTCCAATGTCGCTCAGCGAAAAAGAAACTGGTAGAGGCCACGGAGCAGGCGCGGAGAAAGAGGAAGGGGGTGAAGGAGCAAGGGGGCGGTGGGCGGTCTTATAACCACTGTCGACTCCCTTCCCTGCCTCAACCGATCGCCACGGTAAAAATAAATGAAAAAAAGTAAATAAAAAAAAACTTCTGCTGACGCTGACTCGGCCGGTCGGTCATTACCGCGAACAAATGTCCGGCGATACCGTCCTCACGCAGCGGCGGCCGGGCAGCAGTATATATTCCTGGGAATGGCTGATGGCAGATAGCTCAATGAGCAGCCCTATCAGCGGATCGCGGCGTTATGACCGACGGACTTACTTGCGATCTCGTGATCGCCGCCATCCAATAGAATACAAATCACTGGGCGCCAGCACGCACGAGATGCGAACACACACAAGTCGCGGCTAGTACGATATGGGCGTCCTCTGCGCTGCAGGCTGCTTCAGAGGTGAAGTGAGGTAGTCCAAGTCCAGCGGAGGCTCCAGTGGCAGGTGCCACCACGGCCACCCTGGGCGGAGAGTGCTCTGAGGACAGCTTAGGTAGTGGGTGCTGTCGCGGAGACCACTTCCCTGACCCCCTTCTCCTCACCCTTTCTCTCTCTCTCTCTCTCTCTCTCTCTCTCTCTCTCTCTCTCTCTCTCTCTCTCCTGTGCCGTTCTATCCTACTGGGCCAGGCTGTAAATAGCGAGTGGGTGGACAGTGGACACGTCCGCGAGGTCGCCATAAATAGCCAACCACCTGGACGGACGGAGAAAATAGAGGTCCGGCTGGAATGTATAGGGCCACGAGGCGAGCTAGATGTGTCGCTCGACCGCCGACCACGAGGCCGATTGGAGAAACTGACGCGTACAAACTATTATTGTGATAACGTGGGGGTACAGGTAGGGTAGGTGAAGTCAGCGGGCCAACAGCGGGGCGACTGGGTAGAAGCGGTAGTTGGTGTCCGGACGGCGAGAGCATCAGACAAGCTTGTTTCTATTAAATGGGCGACGGTAAATTGATATCGGGTCCCTTCCTCTCCTTCAGCCGAATGACGCAGGGTGCCGGGGCGTGCCGGGGATCTTAGACTGCTGGTCCGGGCCGTCCACCCCGCCCCTCCCCCCGCGCGCCCATTGGCAATACTCTAGTCGTAATGAAGGGACGGGGGCCATCGCCGGGCGCCACTAGTCCCCCGCGCCAGGGGGCTTACTACCCCATTATTCGGATGCGGGCCAGGCGGGACGGGGCGGGGCGGGGCTGGTGTGCCCCAAGGCCAGGGTGTTTGTGGGACCCGCCGCCGAGCCACCCCCCCAACCTACCTTCGGAGGACTTCCTTAAGACGTCTCCCCGAATGGAGGAGAGGAGAGGCCCCAGGAGGCGCCTCGCCGTTCACTGCCCGGAAGGAAGCCGCCCGGCTGCGGCAGCGAAGGGAAATGAAAGGTCCCGCTGGGGGGGTCTCGGGCCCCCCGGGCGCTCCCGGCCGAGGGAGGTCCTAGCCCTAAACCTCGGCGGGCGCAGAAGGGCCAGCGGGCGAGGACCACGAGGGCAGCATTGGGCACGTACTTGCTAATAAGTGCAGCCGAGTGCAGCCGAGTGCAGCGGTCAAACCGACTTACCCGGCGTCGAGGTCGGCGACACCATGAGGAACTGGATGCAGGCCGCCCCCGAGCCGTGGCCCATGAGCGTGACGCTGGACGGGTCGCCGCCGAACAGCGCGGCGTTCTGCTGCAGCCAGTGCAACGCGGCCAGCTGGTCCATCAGGCCGTAGTTGGCGACGCGGGCCACCACGCCCGGGGCGGGGTTGGCGTTGAGGAAGCCTAGACAAACAGACACCGACATATTAGACGTGAGCGCCGGGCATGAACGTCGGGAGGGCATATTTAATACTACAAGCTTAAACGCGGGGATCCGCGCAAAAGTCTTCTTCTAGCGGCGCGCCCACCCGCAGAAGTGGACGCTAGCCTCGCCGGGTGCGCCCGACCCCGTAATAGTTTCCGCCCCTTGTAATACCCCCCCATAAAGTAGCGGGAGAAGGAAAAAACGCAAAGAAACTGTCGCGGGCGCCGCGAGAAAATCAAGAAAAATTTTCCGGCTCTTAATTCAGTAGGCGGGTAAAAGGTCGGCGTGGTTGGTAGAGCGCAAGAGGAGAGGACGCGGAGAAGAAGAAGACCCTGCAATTTTTATCCTGTCAGACATCCCTGCTCCGCCGCTCCGCTCCCCACGGCAGTAACAGCTCCCCCTCCCGCCCTCCCTCCGCGGCACGGCGGCGATGAGACGTGCCCCGGCCCGCCACGTGTGAAATAGTGGCGCGACGGGCCTCAAGGTCGTGCCACTTTCGGTTTGAGTTACGGACTGTTGAGCCCACACACGGTCGCCGCGGTTTTCTATATACGTGACGCCGTAAACGGACCGAGATGGCAGAGCGGCGGAGGAGGGGGGTTAATGGAGGCTGGGTGCGCGCAAGTGTGCGTGGGTGGGTGTGAATGCGTGTGAGTGTGCGTGCGTGTGCGCACCGTACTACCGCTGGCTGAGCATAACACAGTTCTCAACCGTGGTGATAGCGATAAGGGGTAAGGTTTTCCCCCTTTCGCGGTTTCCCCACACGCCGTATCCTTGCTCCCTGCTTGTGTTTCGAGACGAAGCAGCGCTAGCATCCGGTGCAACTTCGCGAGCTAGTCCCGTCTGTTCCGCAAGTAGTTCCCACGAGGGTCGGTGCGTTACTTTTACCCGGTCTCACCCTCGCGCCGCCATGCCTCACCGCCAACTACTAAACCGCCCGGCGGGGCAGGGCTGGCCCGCGCGGCTGGCTGGCCTGCACGGCGCCGGCCAATTTATAGTCAGTTTACGGAGACCGGCGGACAAGGCGCAGACGACGGCTGAAAATATTTCACGAGGCTGTTCCGCAGCGGCCAGCAGCCCGGTGGGCGCCGCGGCGGCAGGTGGGCGGGGTGGTCCTGGGGGTGGTTGATCTCCTCGCCAGCACACTGGCTCAGCCAGCTTCACCTTCATCCGAGCGGACAGTCCAAATGGACCATTCCTCTTGCTCACGGCAGCTGGTTGGGGAAGGACGCCACGGTGCGGGGCAGAGGGAGGGCGAAGGAGGTTGGGGGTCGAAGGGGAAAGGGGGCGAGAGTGGGGGCCGCACGGAAAAATATTAATTAAGGGTTTGCTCACAACGATCGTTTTCGTTTCAAATTTTATTTTCCTTCCCACTCCCGCGCAGACACCCCGCACACGCTCCAACAGCGCCAACTCGAGCAAAATATGACACCTCCAAAAAATTTGCCTGCAAAGCAGTGCTGCTGTGCCGTCATGCCGGGAATCCGTCCCGACAGCATAAAGTTGGTCTCGCGCGCGGAGTGCTCGGGCCCCGGAGGGCGCACTGCCAGCCGCGGCCCGGGCCAGCCCCCCCCCCCCCCCCCCCCCCCCCCACCCCACCCTCCCTTATCCCTAGTTCATAGCCCAGCGTAAACAATTACACCGCACTTGCTGTCTCACAAAACACGTTGCATAGAGGAGCAAAACAATTCAATACTGATAGGTGGGTCTCCATGTCTCGTTATTGCTAGTCTGCTTTTCCTCACCCAGTATCCCGAGGCGGTAGTTGACGGTGACCACGACGACGTCCGCGTAGGCGGCCAGCACGCTGCCGTCGTAGGCGTTGCCCGTGTTCCACTCGTACGACTCGCCGTGGATGAACACCAGGACGGGCTTGCGCGTCGACTCGCCGGCCTCTGCAAACATAAACAATAAACGGTTACGATCACTGGAGTAATAATAGGCTTCGCTATCGCTTAGCAAACCAGATAAATAAAGGAACATCTCAAACGAACACGAGCGAACATTACTGATAATAAGTCGAAGGTGACTCAAAAAATATGGCCACTTACAGCCCGTTTCACCCACCCTCCGAGACGAGCCTGCAACCGAGTCATTAAAACAGATTGGGCGCCACTCGGCGCCCATTGGCACCATTAGGACAAGGAATCTTCTGCTCCGTGTCGATCTGGGGGTAGCTCAGCAGCGAAAGGGGTTTAGCGGGGAAACGAGGTGGAGCAGCTGAGAGGCGCCCTGCTCGCGGGGGACCCCCCTGGTCAAAAGAGGCAGATGAAAAAGGGAAACCGGAGGGGCGAGGCGGGAAGGGTGCGGGAAGGCGCGATGGGTCCGCGCTGGAAAAGCTCTTCGGCAGTATCAGTCGCAGCAGCTGCGCGGCGCTAAAAGATTCAGGAGCGAACACCTCCCGGCCGGCTGCTCTTCGGCGGGATAAAAAGGAAGCTGTCCGGAACGCAGTGCGGGCGGTGGTGGTGAGGCCGGCGCGGCGACCATGGCTACCGCGGCCGGTGGGGCTGGCGGGGGGGCCGGCTGAGCCAGTGAGGCAGCGTGCCGCCCCCTCCAGCACACTCTTTACGACGACCCCTTTTTGCCCTGGCCCGTTCCGCTACTTATATCCCGCAGTCGCTAACAGTGTCGCAGCTCGCAGCGGCAGCTCTGGCGGTGGGGGCCGCTCCGCCCGAAACCTGGCCGCCGCGCGACCACCGCGCCGCTCCGCCGCGGGTACCGCCGCTACCTTCCGCCAACGAGCTTCCGTCATCAGATTCCGCCCGCCGGCAGCACCTTAATGGTTTCTTATTCTCTCGGCGTACAAAGCGCGCCGTCAGCGCGGCCCGGGCCAGCCCCCCACCCTCTTCCCCGCCACGCCCTGCACTTCAACTCTTATTCCTCTTACATTCGCACACAGCAGCGGACCGGCGCCGAGCCCCTTCTGGCTCCATGTCGTCTCCTCGGTCCTTAGAATTAAAGTGGGCGGCCCTCTGGATGGCCGAGTTCGGTAACGGCTCAC
>NW_026267140.1:327558-328932 GCF_000697945.3 Frankliniella occidentalis | reverse complement strand
AGGGGGGAGGGGGAGGGGTCCGCAGCAGCGTTAGTTACCGGCTAATACTCGCCATACGGGGCGCAGACCTCAGCTGCCGCAAAGACCCATTCAAGGAAACCGCGCCCTTCGCTTCGTCCCTCCTTCCTCTCTCCCTTCCGCCTTTTCTCAACACTCCCTCTCCCTCCTCCTCTCTCTGTCTTCCTTTTTCTGTCTGTCTCTCTCTCTCTCTCTCTCTTCCCTCTCTTAACAGACCCTCAAGGGCTGATGTGAGAAAGGCCAGTCGTATCTTTGTGCTCTTACCCCCTCCCTGTTCCCCCTCTCCCTTCCTTAACTCCCCGCTCCCCTCTCAACGGCTCTCTCCATAGCGTTTGCAGAAGGGCAGCAAGCGCCCCCAGTAGAGGGAGGGAGACAACGGTGGAAAAGAAAGGGAACGACGGTGAAAGTAAGAGAGAAAGGAGAGCGGGAAGAAGGGAGCGGGCGTAAGGGGCATCGAAGTCGCAACAATTGGCTCCAATTTCGCAGCTTTGTCCCTGGGCATTTAGGCGCCGCAACGCGTCGCCGTGGAAACCCTTTGCCGGCGAGGCAGCGAAAAGGAGGAACTTTTGCAATGAAAAACAACCGCCCCCCCGCAAAAAAAAAAGTGTTTTTTCCCCTTTTAAAATTACATTGCAAAAAATGGTTGTAGAACGTTGTTGTCCACCTTAAAAAATGAAATCAGATGTCTTTGTTTTAAGATTTTTCTAAAAAAAGGAAGTAAAATTAAGAGCAAATATTGCTAGTTTGAACTGGGGTAAAAGGCGACCAAAAGCGGGGATTATATTTCAAAATTTAACTTTAAAGTTTTCATACGGCTGGCCTTTTGACCGGACTCCTCGCATAAGGATGAGCGCGCCCGCAAGGAGTATTAACTAAAAAACTTTCCTCTTATGAACGGACCCAACCATTAATTGTTTCCGAGAGGGCCGTGTGGTGGGGTGCGCCGGAACTTTTAGAGCAGAAGTGAAGGTGCTGCTCGACGAGCGGGGCGCCGGTCCGCCGGGGCGGTGGGGCGGACCTGGCCGCGCCAGCCCAGCCCGTGCGACGGTCTACCCTGCGGCATGAATGTTTCATGAACATAGTTCAGCTGCTTGTTTCGAGGTTCAAACGGCAGAGGTGATGAAGGCACCGTGCGCGTTTAGAACACGGCTGGTATGGGCAGAGACGACATTTCACCGTCACAGATTTATAGAAAGGGAAAAGCGCAAAGAATAAATGCAACCCAAACAAGCGGACACGGGGTGGGCCGCGAAACACCGTGAACTCCGCAACAACGGAAGCCGGCATTACAGAGTTGCGTCACGACAAAGCGGGGAAGGGAAGCCAGCCTCCTGCCTGGGATTTATTTATTCGCGC
>NW_026267140.1:326005-327480 GCF_000697945.3 Frankliniella occidentalis | reverse complement strand
GGTGTGTGGCGGGGGAGCGGAGGGGGTTACGACGCTGTCCCGGAAATTGATTGACTTTTCTGCTCCTGTTGTACTCCTAAGGCAGGCTGCGTGTAATATCCTGTCACTCGACGGACGCGCAGGCGGAGCGAGGGTGGCAGGGAAGCCGGGTGCTGCGATGGAGGCGGTGGGTGGCACGGGGGAAGGCCGTGGGTGATGCAGGGGTGGCGCCAGCCGAGCGAAACTGCGTTTATCTTCCTCCTCCCGACTACCAATCAGTTTTCAAGAACATAACAGATACTACTACTGTTTCCATGTCAGATATGGGTATCGATTGGTAATTGCGGTGCAGTTTGCCGTACTAAGAATGCTTAAGTAACTATTTTACGGGTTCATTTTCAGGTTGCAATGTTTTTACTTTCGTAGACCACCTCTTCTTGCAAAGGTGAACAAACCCCAAATTATTGATTTGTACCTATCACTCTGACCTCGCCCAGTACAGAGTGGGAGAAGAGAAAAGGCTGGCGGCTGTAGCACAACAGAGGATCCATTTCTGGAGCCGGCCGCGAGAACGATCCACCAAGAAAGGTCATTTCTCCATACAAGGAAAAGTGCATTCACTATGGTTGGATTGAAATGGAAGTTCTTGCCCTTCTTCCCTCAAGAAAAATATGTTCTCAATTTACGAAACAGTCGGAAATAGTGCACTTTCAGCCATGACTTGAAGGCACTCGGATCAAGATAAAAGTCCTCTTGGCATTTCCTTTCCTGAAGAAATAAGTTTTCTAGGAGGTGTTTCGTACGATTGGTCTAGATCGTGATAACCCAGGAACACGTCCACAGATAAACTCTAGTTCCCATATGTTTGGTAAGTTGAAATCATTTTCAAAATTTACTGGGGTCCCCCACGCCAGAGCGTTTATACAGTTGGCTTCATTAACGGCTATGAAATGAAGAGCTGCCAGGAATGACTTTTTGACGAGATGTTTTACCATTTATATCATTCATATCTCGAGCGATCACACGAATTGCTTTCGTTCCAAAGAGAAAGTAGAGGGCGTGGCCGCGTCGTGGCCCTGGCGAAAACTCATAAACCAGCCGGCAAACAAACCGTAAACGAATAATACTTCAATATCGCCCGCCTGCAAATGTAAAAGAGCCGACGGAATGAGCGAGAGAGCTCAGACATCAAAGCCGGCGGACTCTGCCGACCGCCCCTCTTGGAGGCCGGAGTGAGACGAAGTGACTTGCCAGTGCGCCGTACGCCTCCGCGCCGCTCCGTCGTCCGGGCTGGCCTAACTGGGGGGCATATACTCCCGGGTGAAGCACTCGCCGCCTGACGTGTCGCCCGGCCGCCCTCCCGCACCGCGCAATCCATCTAGAGGCGCAGTAATTATAGCGATTACTCCAAGTAATTAAATGCACGTGAACTCTGCTGATGATGGAGACAAAGGAGCGCCCAGCGCACGGCTGACTGCTACCTCCGAATGGCGAAG
>NW_026267140.1:316773-319156 GCF_000697945.3 Frankliniella occidentalis | reverse complement strand
CTGACGATTATCCTTCGGGGAGAAGCCCCTCCACTGCCTCCACTCCACCGCCCGGAAGGTGACGTCAGCACACACCGCACTTACACGCGCGGTTGCAACTGATAATGATAAACAAATGCGGGCGTAATTATGTCTGCATCGCGGTGATAACATCCGACCCCTTCCCACCCATGCCTTTCTTTCACCCTAAATCCCCTATTCCCTTCAATGTCGGTCCCACCGCACTCCCCCTTTTACCCCCCTCCCCACCGCTCCAGCCATGCGCACAGTCGCGTTCAGAGCGTGACTTGCGTGACGCTCTCTTATCCTGGCTGACGAGGGCCAGGGCTGGCGAGGCCAATGACGCACGCGGGGTCACGACTAGAGTCACTTTAGAGTGACTCTGCAATATGTGACGTACAGAAGGACAAGACGAGAAAAGGGGAAACCACTTCCCTGTAATCCTGCCACTAAAAGGAAATATTTTTTGTCAAATATTTACAATAACTATTCTTTAAGAAACTTGCTTCGCCCTGCAACAAACACCGAGAAGAGAGAGAGATAGGCGCGTTGCTGTGACGTCCTGTAGTAAAACACGGCCGAGTTATGGAAACATTCGGGGTGCCCTTTGGCCCGGTTGGTTTTGTTTCCGCGACTGCTGCAGCTCCCCCATAGGCGCGCCCAGCCCCCGGCCCCCTGCCAACACTTGTATCGGTCACGTGCGGATGACTCTCATTTACGAGGCCCTCGTGCTTTACGGCCCGGAGCCCGGAACAGGGCGTAGCAGGGCGGCCTTACGGGGGCAATTTGGCGCCCAAGTTCTGTGTAGGGTAAGCAGCAGCGGTAGCAGTAGTTTGCTCAGTCGGCCGGCCCCATCCCGGAGCACTCCTGCTCGCCTCCAATCATATCGGGACTTACGAAGTGCAATCTCTGCAGCGGGCTTAGGGTCACGGGTAGCGCGGAGCGCTGCGGTAACAGAATTAGTGCTAAAAGTTGGCGATAGCCTGGGACGGCCTGCAATGACTGAGGAGATGGGGTTGACTTCCCCCGCGGGATAATAGTTTCAACTGCAAGCGGGCGTGGGGCCGGGTGGGCCAGGGGGGTTACATACGACCTTAGGGCCAGCACTCAGTCACCCCAAGTATGCGGCTCACAAACACTTAGTAACGAGAAGTATGGTCGCGAGTGTGGCACAAGAACGCGAGTGTTTAACAAGATGGGTATTTAGTAGTAGACCGCATCTTGAAAACTCATCTAAAATCTTGGCGTTACTTCAATGGAGTAGCGGATGCCACCATGTCTAATGGAACACAGTCTGCTTGAATACTATAATCTATGCAAAGTTGAAAGAATTAGTTTGTATTGCAAAAAAGTTTTTTACAAGCTGCAAAGATAATCGTTAGCAAAACGAACCTATCTTAGCAAGCATTTAGCAGTGAATGGTTTCACTTACAATGTGAGCGAGTTAGGTAAGCTCTATGCCCTAGATTTTAAAACCCTCAAGTGCTTAACCTTAGGGTTAAATACCATCAAACATACAAATTCACGGTGAAATAAATAACAGTATTTGACAAATTGTTGTGCAGTTCTAGGTATAGACGCAAGTTCAACACATAAAATAAAACTGAGGATGAGAATAAGCGGCTGCCAAGAAAACAGATAGCTATGGATCCTGGCATTACATTATGGGCTGTACCGTGTACCAAGGACACAATAGTGTTGCGGGTTTGGATATTTAAGTGTCACTGCGCCGTACGGGAGAGCGAATCGGTAACCCAGCAAACGGTTGTGTCGTGGGCCTGACACACGGTGTAAGAATCCGCTGGGTGGCTTCCTTGTCTATTTCTTTTCTTTCTTTTTTGAACACGTTAGTTAAGGTGGTTTGATCCTACGACCAGACTAAAACAAGAAAAAAGGTGATTTTTATCATTTTAATTTCGGTAGCACCGCATAAAATGACAGCTTCTGACCTAAATGGGCTGGAGCGGGAGGGTCGAAAAGCGACACTCTCCGAGACAGCACCCTCATCACACTTACACAGTCACACACGCACAACATTGCAGAGTGCAGACAAACCACAGTGTGTACCGCTGCATTGTACAAACTCCCAGGGAAGGCAGCTTGTGGCCGGGCCAGGGCCGGAGTGACCGAGGCATCCCCCTAGAGGGGTGGGGCGGAACGAGGAGACCGCAAACACCGGCTGGGCCCGGGTAGCGGAGGGGAATCAGCGCTCTATTTATTCCTGCAGCACGCCCCCAGCATTCCGACAGAAAACCATCATCAACAAGTAGCGCAGGGAAAAAGGATTGAACAGAGCTGGACAAAGTTACGTTTTGCGATGGGAAACGGGAAACTATACTCTTTCAAACCTTTGGGACAACCTTTGTTTGAAGAAAAACATGTA
>NW_026267140.1:312922-316723 GCF_000697945.3 Frankliniella occidentalis | reverse complement strand
CTGATGGCTGATGGTTCAAAAGTCGGGCGTGCGAGAGGCAGGGAAGGGGCACGCAAGAGTGCGTGTGAGAAACCGATTAATTTTTCAGGATTCTCCGTTCCCCCTGTACCACCGTTTTTCGGAGACCACTATCATGAGAGGGCAAAAACAGGCTTGATATTGCACCGAAAGGAGGGGACGTCGAAGGCGTACGGGTTACGTTGTAATTACATTATACATTAGTACGCCCAAATTTTGCGTCATAAATTGACCATCTTAGACATATTACGTTATTACACCTGCTGGACTTCAGATCGTACGGAGTTTGCTTTCAAATTGCCGGTTTTTGGTTGAAACTAAAATTGCAAAATTAACGAAGTTTCATTCCACGGAAGAACTTGTTTTTTGGTGTGCACCCGGAAAGGGGGTGACTTTGGTAGATTGCACTCGCCAAAATCGTATTCGCAAGTCTAGAATTCTTGGAGAACAGAGCATAATCGTCCGAGTCAGCTTTTCTACATCGATCACTCTGCAAAATTTAAAAGATAATTTTTCGGGCTGAGTCTAGAGGATGTCTTGTTGATTACAGCAGCTTACTTTTTAGCCCTTTCTCTGAAGACGTTGAAATTTGCAAATTTGCCTGCATGGTTGTGCTTACTTAATGAAGACAGTGGAGAGGGAAACAGAAAAGAAACTATGCATGAGAGAAAGAGAGGTGCGTGGATGTATGCAGCGAACTAACAAGGCCGGGTCGAGCCGGGCCAGGCTACGGACGCTGCATGGCCGCGCATACCAGGCAGGCCCACACCTCGGCCACCTCGGCCCTGGCGGAATGCAGCTCCGCCACCCACTCTGGCCCCGGGCCGCCCAGCCGCCCACGTCAGTCATCCTGTTCACACGGAAAACACCCAAACACTCATAGCGCCTCAGAAGTAATGCCGCATAACACGAGGATTGCCGGGGGGTTAAATAATAATGAAAAGTAAAACGTAAACGGTCAACACCACATGCAGAGCCCCGTGCGTAGCAATGCGGCCAAGTCGAGGGTGTTACCTTGTCGTGGAGGGGCATGCAGCCGAGCGCCCCGCCGCCGGCCGGCCAATCAGCACGCGCCGGCACGTGACTGGGTGCGAGCGTAAAGGGCCGCGCAGGTGGAGCACGATAACAGCAGCTCGCTCCATGTGGCGCAAAAGTGACAGCTGGACTGCAGAGACCTCCCGAGGGATAACGACCCGGGGAAGAGACAGCGAGAGCTGTCAGTGACGGCGGCGGGGAGTGTCCCCCGAGAGCCGCGCGAGAGGCCCGAGGTTTGGCGGCCCGGCCGACGACGGGCATCATAAAATGATACGCTAGACGACGGCCGCCAAACTTTTCCCGGGCGCCTATAGATTAGGCGGTAAAATGATCCAACCGACCGTGGCGCAAACGGGCAGCCCCGGAGGAGTGGCGGGGGGTGTTTGGGGATTTAAGAGCGCGCGTCGACTCTCGACCGTTTGCTCCGCGATGTGAAGGACGCCGCCATCAGCGCGTCTGCACGGAAGACGGCGAGTTTGTTTGTTCGGACGCGGCCCATTGCACCCGCCAGGTGATCCGCACAAGGGCCGCGGCTCCGCTCCTCGGCGGGGCACGAGGCAGGGCTACGGGGAAAGGAAAAAGCCTCCCCTACCCACCCCCATCTCGCCGCCCCCCAGCGCCACCCCCAAGGGGATGATAAAGTCCCCCCGGCCCGGGCTCACTTTGTTGACAGGTTCGCGTGAGTGTTTACGTGAGTGTGGGTGTCGCCGGCCTCCTGCTCAAGGAGCGCACCAGCCCGTCGTAAAGTCCACCGTAAACCTACATACTTATATGTATACTTTTTTTTTACAGTGCCGCGGCGGCGCCCCGCCCCCGCACGCCACGCGTGGCTTTCATCGTAATCCCGGGCCGCCCGGGCCCGCGAGCCTTCGGGTTTATCGCTCGACACTTTTTGGAAGCGCGGAGGGGCGCGGCCCCCCAAGGCACGCCTCGCCCGCACACGTGACGCATATTTAGACCTCGGCTATAGCGGCGATTTGTTAGCCTTCGGGCCGTGGTGGTGGGGGCCCCTTCCCCCGCCCTTGCCCCCACACGGTCCGAGCTCAGACCCCCGGGGAAGGCGTGCGGGCTTCAGGCGGGTACTGGGACGTGAATGAAAGACAAGTCTGGCCGTCAAGGAAGGGAAGGAAAGGGGGTGCGTTGGGGTGGGGGGTTAGTGACCGGCACCCGTCCGCCTGACAGTCCGTGCCCCCAGCGACCTCCCGGACCCCGCCGCAAGTAAGCAGCAGCAGCAGCTCTCTGCTGATAGAATTCAACCCGCTTTACTGGGGTAGAGGAAAGACAAGCTCTCGCTGGGGTGGCGAGAAGAATGGGAAAGGAGGGAGGAGAGGGGGCGGCGTTTCCAGGTGAATGCGAGCGCAAGGTTCGTGTGCTTGCGGTCAGCGAGAATGGCGAATAAAAACGATGAGAGTAAAGGTAAACGAGCGTATGGATAAGATTGAAAGCGACCCGCCCGCCGTCGGAGCGGGTAGGGCGCGCGCTGAGCTTGCGGCTCGGCCCGCCCCACCTGGTCGCGCTGAAGGCACCCGACACTCCCGGCAGCCACGGCCTCGGCCACGGCCGCGTAAACGACCCGACTTTCTTCAAAATTCACACCGCCGCCCTATGGGTCGCATGAGGAAAAGCCGCCCCGGCCGCCGCCGCCGCCGCCGCCCCAGGCGGAGGTCGTTAAAATGATAATTCGTGCCGATGGCAGGGAGCGCGGCGCACTACTGCGGCGGCCCGCGGCGGGATGTACAACTCGAGGCCGCGGGGCACTTCATGCCCGGCCAGCGCGTGCACGTGGCCTGGGGCCTATGAGCGAGCGCCCCTAAGGGGGCCGGCGACAGTCCAGGCGACACCGTTACTCACAGTTAATTCTCGACGAAACACACAGCTTGTAGACTACACAGCATTTACACTGCGATTGCAAACGAATTTTGGGCAGCATTGCATATTGGTGCCATTGAAAGCGGCGGATCCCTTAGATAAACGGAAATTAAGCAATGGAAAATAAGATAGAATTTTTTCAGATACCTTATAGGCAGTCTTCTTTACTCTTACGTCAATGAAATCACACAGAGTCAAGGAAACCGAGGGGGCAAGAACTCCGGGAATCATGTGTACACCTGACGGCGAATCATCAGGATAAAAATTGATCGAAAACCACATAAATAGCTTAAATTAAGCGGAAAACTAGTAGTACTGGTACCGACTGGTACAAATTTGGCGAAATAACCGTTATCAACCAAGAGAAAACCTCAGGAATAAATATGAGCGGGTGGAAATCACAGGGAATCAAGTATTTCGAGAATCATGTGTACACATCAAAATTGCCTCCTCGAAGGAAACTCCTCGTTTTCTCGGTGCAAAGCAATGCTTCGTGGTCTAAAATGTATCTAAATCCTTCCCAATTTACAAAGCATGTGCAAAGCGTTGCGTTGAACAGTGCTGCTGAGGCCGGAACTGCAGGATCGCCTTTCATAAGTGAAGGCGGCGGAGTAGGCCAAAAGATCGACAACAGGGTAGAGGTAGAGAGTGGAGCCCGAATCCGAGTTAGGAGCTGTCGGCAACTCCCGACGAAATGGTTCCGCTTGAAACAAAGTATAGCAAGCCCCTTGTGCACAAGCATCCTTAATTAATTTAAAACCCCGAACCCTCGGGTCAGCGTACCTCCACGCTTTAAAAAGCAAGGCTGCGCTTAATCCTCGCCCATCCCCTTCTGCACACGAGTAGTGGGAGACTGAGGTGGAGGAGGAAATTGGGTGT